>NW_019154099.1:29709992-29778678 GCF_002288905.1 Enhydra lutris kenyoni | reverse complement strand
ACTTGTGATCTCTGTCTGTCAAATAAATAAATAAAATCTTAAAAAAAAAAAAAAGAGCTCTACCCTTTCAGCGAATTTTAAATTGTATTTTTAACTATATTATATCTTGTACAGCACACCACATTGTTAACTGTATGCACTATGGGGTAAAATGTCTGGAATTTACTAATCTTGTGTAACTGTATCTTTATGTCTGTTGAACAACAACTTCTTCCATAAATTATTTAAAATTTTTAGCCTTGTTTAGAAGGTGAGGCAGACATTTAAAAAAATGAACTTATATTCTTTTTTTACATTTTAGATTTATAGAAAATTATGAAGATAGAATTCTCACATGCCCCATACCCACTTCTCCCTATTACTAACGTTTTACATCAGTATGGAATAGCTGTTACAGTTAATAAACCAATATCAATTCATTTTTATTAATCTGAAGTCCATACCTGATTCAGATGTCTTCAGTTTTTACCCACTGTCCCTTTTCTGTTCCAGGATTCTATCCAGCAACTCACACTGCATACTGTGGTCATGTTTCTGGCTTCTCTTGGCTTTAACAGTTTGTCTGAATTTCCTTGTATCCCATGACCTTGATTCCTCTTATTGGGGAATGGTTTTATTTTTTATTTTTTTTTTTAAAGATTTTATTTATTTATTTGACAGAGAGAAATCACAAGTAAGCAGAGAGGCAGGCAGAGAGAGAGGAGGAAGCAGGCTCCCTGCTGAGCAGAAAGCCCGATGTGGGGCTCGAACCCAGGACCTGGGATCATGACCTGAGCCGAAGGCAGCGGCTTAACCCACTGAGCCACCCAGGCGCCCTGGGGAATGGTTTTAAAAATGAAGATCTGGGTGCTTGGTGTGCTTGGTGCTGGTGAGATGTTGCAAAGTGGGCATTCGTTCAATGATCCCATTTTACAGACATAAAATTAGAGATCGCAGATAACCCTGCTGGTGAATGAAGAGGGCAGAAGTAGTTGTGGTCAGATTATGGAACAAGAGACCTTATTTCTGGGTTGTTTTCCTTTCGTTCCTCTGTAGCTTGGGGACTGATAGTTTTTCTCACTCACTGATCTTTTTGTGAGGTGGTTTATTTTCCTGGGCAGTATGATGAGTCATTTACCTAAGGGCAAAGTATAAGAAGTTTTTTATTAATGTTCTGACTGGAGAAGTTACTCATTTATTGACCACATCTTTTTTTTTTTTTTTCCAGTTTGCCAAAAAGACACAGAAATGAAATATGCTCTGCTGAAACGTATTGTATATTGAATAAGAATAGATGCAAAATTCCTTACAAGATTGTCTGTAAACACAGAATCCGTAAGGAGTGTTAATGGCTATAATGTTCTCCCCCTCTTCTTTCAGTCTAAACAGCAATTGCTATGAGAACTTGCCAGACTTATTATAACTAGATCCATTGTCCAGTTTTTACAATTTTAGTCTTCATTGAAGATCTAAATATTGCCTGGAATAGAGAAATACAAACCTTCCTCAAGGAACTCTTCCCAAGAGAAAGATCTAAACCTGGGGCACCGGGGTGGTCAAAAGTCAGCCTTCGGCTCAGGTCATGATCCCAGGGTCCTGAGATCCATCCCTGCTTTGGGCTCCCTGCTCAGTGGGGAGAGTGGGGAGTCTGCTTGTCCTTCTCCTTCTGCCCCCTGCCTCCTCCCCCAGCTCGTGCTCTCTCACATAAATAAAATCTCAAAAAAAAAAAAAAAAAAAAAAAAAAAACAAACCACCCCAAAAAACAACTAAACCCACCATGTCTTTTACAGTATATACTACTTTTTTTCTTTGCATTAACTAATCAGTCAGTGCTGTTGAGAAATGGGAGCTTGGTAGATTTTGCTAGTTGTCCTGGTTGAGGACCAAGATAATTGAATAATCTGAATTTACTATATTTTAGTAAAATATCAAGAATGACTGAAACTGTTATGAAAGCCCGAGAGTATGTGTGTACACACACACATGCACACACACACAGGTCAATCAGTGCTCATGTTTCCAGTCAGGACTGCCACATGTTTATAGGGAAGTTGGAATGATTTTTGGAGTTGTCTTGGTCTCATTGCTCCTGTGTCGTCACCGAAAGAATGGCCGTCGATTAGGCTTCTGTGAATTATCTTTTCCTTGTCCTTTCCCACACCCATATTTAGCCAGCACTAAACATATTCTATTCTTTTGAAGCATTTGAGTGCATTAATTTTTGATGTTTGAAATGGTTTAATCTGTCAGAAGACGAGGGTCTTAATTTTATTTTCCTTCTGGCCATTAGTGGGATAATTAGAAGAGCTTGAGCAGCACTAGACCCTTATTTCATCCAATCTTTCAAGTTTATAGACTTAATGAAAAAATAATATTTCACGAAGGAAATCTCAGTTTAACCTTGTGGAAAGGTTTTTCAGTCAGTTCATCACATGTTACTTATCATGCATGGAATCTTATTTACCTTTCTTCCTTTTTCTTTTTTCTTTTCTTTTCTTTTTTTTGCATTTGGATAATCTTGAGAAAGAGCCTGACCAGTCTTTGCTGCTTTCTTGAATCTCAAATTCATAATTTTACTCTCTTTCTCCTTACTTCGCCTTGTGTCCTGAGATATCTATGTACTAGAAAGTCTCCTTACCAGTGGAGATCATTGTGCTGTCTCAGTTTTAATTTGTGCCTCAGTTAATGCTTTTCTCATATTCATTTAAATGCTTTATGAGTTCCTGTTCTGTGAAGCACAGATCCTATCTGTTTGAGTGAATGACACATTGCAAATATTTGATGTTACATATTTATGAGGTCCTTCTGAATTATTTTATTACTCTTTTGGACATACTTATCAGATCGTACTTAATTGATGGTAAGACTCAGCAATCCATTAAGTCTTTCAGTTAATTCAAACTCTGGCTATAACTAGGATTCATATAACCCTAACTCCAATATTGTTTAACATAGCTGAATCAAAACAGAGATCCTATCCTGGGCTTGCTTCTTTTGAGCTCTCTTTTGGACTCCCTGACCTTCCAATATCATTGTTACAGGAAAAGCATGGAGAGGCTACCAGGTCAGATCCCTTTTCAAGATTGGGTTCTTATGCTGTTAATTGCACATGAGAGCCTTTCTGTTAAGAATTAGCCAGTAGATAACCTCATTCTCAATACTGAAGGAAGTTGTGAATAAATGATTATAAAGTACAGAAGATAGTCATGGCAAACTCCTATATAGCACTAACTTAGCACATAGATATTTTATGTGAAGAAGATACAATGTCAAAATCTTTATTTTTTTATTATTTAAAAAAATTTTTTTTTTAATTTGAGAGGGAGAGAAGGTGAGAATGAGCACAGGCAAGGGAGGGCCAGAGGGAGAAACAGATTCCCACTGAGCCAAAGGCAGACCCTTAATGGACTGAGCCACCCAGGTGCTCCTATTTTTTATTTTTTAGAAAGATTTTATTTTTATTTGTTTATATTTTTAAAGGATTTTATTTAATTATTTGACACACAGAGAGAGAGATCACAAGTAGGCAGAGAGCCAGGCAGAGAGAGAGGGGGAAGCAGGCTCCCTGCTGAGCAGAGAGCCCGATGCAGGGCTCAGTCCCAGGACCCTGAGGTCATGACCTGAGCCGAAGGCAGAGGCTTGACCCACTGAGCCACCCAGGCTTCCCGAAAGATTTTATTTTTAAGTAATCTCTACACCTAATGTGGGACTAGAACTTACAACTCCAGTATCAAGAGATGCAAGCTCTCCCGAGTGAGCCAGCCAGGCACCCTAATCTTTATTTTGCATATGATGAAATTAAGGTGCAGAAAAAAAGTTTTTTAGAGATTTTATTTATTTGAGAGAGAGCACGTGTGCACGGGTGCATGAGTAGGGTGAGGGGCAGAGGGAGAAAGAGAGAGAAGCAGACTCCCCACTGAGCAGGGAGCCTGATGGGGGACTTGGTGGATCCCACGACCCTGAGATCATGACATCAGCTGAAGGCAGATGCTTAATTGACTGAACCACCCAGGCACCTCAATGTGCAGAAAATTTATATACCTTGCATATATTCACACAGTAACAAATGTGTAGGCAAAATCAGGCGTTCTGACTTAAGCCATTCTACTAGAAAACATTACTATCTTGTCTTGGGATCTCCCTACCCGACTTTTGGTGTGTGTGTGTGTGTGTGTGTGTGTGTGTGTGTGTGTGTGTGTGTATGTGTGTAAATGATCTGGGGAGTTTCATTGCCATATCTTTGATTTTTTTTTTCTCCTTTTTCATGAAGTTGAACATTGGATGCTTGTGAATTTGATAATGAATATTAGGAAATAACAGTTGCCATAGTCAGCTGAACTGCTAAAGTTCTGTCCTCCTACTCGTCAAAACTTAGCCATGTTTACACAGTGCTTGCATTTGAGAGTAAGTCAGTATCTTAACATGAATGTTCAAGGTCAGTTCCATCTGATATATGTTTATTTATTATCTCCTGTGTATAGTGTCCTATCTGAGGCGCAGTACTCACAAAAAAACAAGTAAGATACATCCTTGAACTGGGTGGGACAAGGCCAGTCTTCTCCTTACATAAATACTTCTATAATAGTTACATGAGTAACTGCACTGCAAGACATATGAACAGTACAAGGCATATCGTGGGGGTTCAGAGATGATAGAGTTAGGTTTCTTTGAGGAGGTTGCATTAGACCTCAGTTGTAAAGATGGGATTTCTTTAGAGAACTGAGGTGGGAGGAACAGTGTGTGCACAGATGCTAAAGAGGAAAGGTATACAAAAGTAGTATGAGTATGGTTGTTGGGTAAGGTGTGTACATGGTAGGGATTTGTTTTCGAGATATGGTATAGGTTATGTTGTAGATTTTATTTAAAGCCATTCTGGACATTGTGGCAGTGCAGATAGAAAAGAAGGGCTCAACTTGAGAGTGATTCTCGGAACCTATAGGACTTGGCAACTAGTAGAATGGGAAAGATCTGGGTGGATGAGGAGGGGTCAGGGGTGATGTCAAGCTTTTAAGTCCAGGAGATTTTGGAGAGGGTGGAGGGAAATCAGAAGAGCTGGTTTTCATTCTGGTCTGCTTTGCTGAAGCAAAGATTACTGTGATAGTTGGCATAAACATTTTTTTACAATCTCAGCTATTGAAAACCTGGGTTGTATAACTTAATATTATATCTAGGGTATGTTTAAGGAGAGAGGACAGCTCTCAAAAGAAATTGGGGAGAAAACGTCTATTAATAACCATAGTTTTGTTGTGTAGTACAGTCTGTCTATCTAAATGAAGTACTCAAAGAGTCTCTTATTCAGTCTTAAGTGGTTTGAAAATAAGGGAGAGAAGTTGTAGGCATACTGATATTTGTTCTGAGTGTAAAGTACTGGAAGTCGATTTCATTCTGAAACTGTTCTTGGCTTGAGGGAGATTCCTGGGGTAGCTAGAATTCTATGACCTGGTCTGGGATTGTACCATCCAGTGCATCCACTCAGGGCATCAGTGTTTTTCAGGAGGGGTGGGTGGTCCGATGGCCCAGGTCTGTATTCCATATGCGAGCGGCATGAAGCACACCTTGATCTTTTCCTCACAGGTGTTCTCTGTGATGGCATGAAGCCCGTTGATTGTGGATGACCTTCTGAATTTTTAGCACTGGGCACTATGACTGGTACTTAGTAGACTCAAAAAAATAAAATGAAGTGGTGATGAATTGTTTTCATAGTCTGTGACAGGTTAGGTTTTCAGAGACATGATCTTCTAATGGCTGTTTATTAGGCAAAGTTTGAATTAAGGGACCTGTATGCCTGGCTTACCATTTATATATTTTAATATGTGATACCTGTAGTTGAATTCTTCCAACCAGAATGTCTGCTCAGCATCACACTCAGGTTTTGACATTGATGAGTTTGGTTTTTGAACAAGCCATACTATGTACTTTATACAATGACTCATTAGGTAAGGCACAATTTTATATTGTATTTATGGACAGTAGGTCCTGTGTGAAAATTTTGTGGGCATCGCAGGGTCATGCTGGGGTAAACCAACAGTTTCATGTAGTAGTGTTTCTGTCTTTGCCTCCCCTTTTGAGTCCGGTGATCATCTAAGCTAAGGCTAAAAATATATGTAGAATTTTCATCTTTATCTTAATTGTATTACGTTTTTGAAAACTAACATTGGTCCTTCATTTTTATTTTTGCCTATTTCCAAAAATAATACTTTGTAATAAATCTGTATTAATCCTAAAGCATAATAGTAGTATCATTTCTTTATTTTTAAATTTTTTACAGAATTATGTTTTCTTTTGTAGGATTTTTCAGATATAATATTAGACGTATGAGGGAACCCAAAGATCTGATTAGACCAGCTTGACAGAGAGACTGGATAAATGAAAACTAAAGTGTTGAGCGAAAGAAAAAAATTGAAGTGTTGAGATACTGTTAATTCAAAATTAATCAGAACAAAGAGAAAGTATCTCTTACATCAAAGATCATACTAATTTAAAATGAAGTTGTTTACTTTTATAAAACTTTTCCAAGGAAACACATAACGTATGAAGTGAGTCCATGGCTGTATTTTATTTTTTTCCAGATTTATTTATTTGAGAGAGAGTGAGCGGGAGGTGCAGAGGGAGAGGGAGATAGAATCTCAAGTAAATTCCGTGCTGAGCTCAGAGCCTTGTGTGGGGCTTGATCTCACGACCTGGAGATCACGACCTGAGTCTAAACCAAGAGTCAGATGCCCAACTGACTGTGGCACCCAGGCACCATCCCCTACCCCCCATAGCTATATTTTGAAAAACAGTAACCTCTGTTCCAGGTTAATGTTCTTTCATTAGTTATAGATGTTTAAATTTTAATATCAAGCATTTTTATATCCCCGGGGAGACTATCACTCCGCAGTTTTACATGCTTTAAGCTGTAAATTTTCCTTGAACAATTTTTAATAACATTTCAAAGATGTATCTCAAAAAGGAATTTAAAAAAAACATTGAGCTTTTGAAGTCAAACACAACACCCTGTCTTCTGAAAGCAGTCAACTTATTGTAACTCAATGTTCTTTGCTCTTAAGATAGAAATATCTTCAGCAAAAAGTTCTCTTAAGGGTTGAGATTTTTAATGATGTGGACCTTAAGGGTAATATGACCATTTTATATGGACCATACATAATCATTTGTTTTGTGAATAGAATGGTGATTGGCAAATACATTTGCTTTCTCCTAAAGCTTGACTATGACGTGGGCCAATTACAGGCTGTCATGTGTCTTTTTCACATGGAGCATAATTGTATCTTCTCTTTCCTTTATATATGGCTTTTGTAGTGGTTATCTAAGCTGTGAGCTCCCAGAGATCGAAGAATCATTTTAGTGTTTATAGCCACAGCTATAGAACAATGCCAGTTGCTTAGTAAATGTTGGTTGAATGAATACATGGTTGGCTAAATGTATATATGTATGCATGGGTGGACGGGTGGGTGGATGGACAGTTGGATGGACGGACAGATGGATGTATGGATGGATAGCAAACAGAGTTTGCAACTGACAGGTTTTCTTTTTGAAAAATTTATTTTTAAGTAGTTGTACGTTCACAGGAATTTTCCCCCTATGCCCCCCACCACCCAAATACAGGGTGATCTCATGTCTTCTCACCCAGTTTCCCCCAGTGGTAACATCTTGCATGACCTCCTGCAGAATCAAACTCAAGACAAGGTACAATCTGCAGAGCTTCTGTAGATTCCCATAGTTTTACACTCACTCATTCATATGTGCTCATGTGTATAGTTCTATGCGGTCTTGTCACGTCTACTCATGTTAACAATCACCACAGTCAAGATACAGAATGGCTCCATCTCTCCAAGGCTTCCTTGTGCTATCCTTTTATCTGCCGCCCCCCACGCTGGGTTATCATAGTGCTGACTTGGTGCTCTGTATTTGCTTATGGCTTAACTATGGTCTAGAAAAGAATTATGTTTCTGGGAAAAGAGAACAGCAGTGATAGCATTTGTGGCTGTTCTCTAGTCTGTAGGTAATCCCTCGCTCGTGACTAGTTTACATATTTTCTTTCTTTTTTTTTTTTTTTTAAGATTTTATTTATTTATTTGACAGAGAAAGAAATCACAAGTAGGCAGAGCAGTAGGTGGTGGTGGGGGGCAGAATGCAGGCTCCCCGCTGAGCAGAGAGCCCGATGTGGGGCTCAATCCCAGGACCCTGAGATCATGACCTGAGCTGATAGGCAGAGGCTTTAACCCACTGAGCCACCCAGGCACCCCACACATTTTCTTTTTTAAAGAAACATCTTGAAGTTGGCTGCTCCAAAGTTGTGAGTTATCAACATGATCGTAACAGGAGTTTATTCTCATTAGTCGGAACACAGGATCTCATTACCCAGAAAACGCATGAGGTTGCAAAATGAAAAGAGAAAGCTAAAAATGGGGATCTGCAGTGTTAATGAGGTAGATATTGACAAGTACATTGTAGGAAGTGACCTCAAGAGCAGAAATTGATGCATTTTCATATGCAATGAATTGGTGTGTCCAGTGGGTTTTAATGGCCACGCCTATGGATGTCTTGTGTGTAATTGCGGCTGTGAAGATGCATGCGGGCAGCAGGCTGAGCAGTCTCACGGTGACTCTTCTGGGTTGAGAGGAAGTCTGTCGAGGTGAACACACCAGGTTGGGTCGCAGATATAACTGCCCATATTTACATACACATATGGAGGACACTTTTGATATAGAAGGAGAAAAATAGATGCTAGTGGAAGGTTTGCCTTTGGGAAATAGTTTGGAGTTTTGGAAACGAACATCTTTTACTCGCATGTCCCAAAGGTAAAAGTAGACCCCGTGACAGAGTTGGCACTTGGGCTATAAGTTAATCCACATGAGACCTGTCCTGTCTTGGGGGAGAAGGTACCGTCTCTCCCTCTTCCCTCACCCACTTACTCTTTCACATTCCATGATGCCAGAAGACAAAACAATGGAAGTTTCTTGGGAATTTCATCCTTGGGTGTGGAAGGACCCTTCCCAGCTGTCTCTGCTTAGCACTTTCCTTCCTTTCTGCCCCTTCCTGCCTCACCCTGGAGCTCCTGTTGGGGCAGAAGCTAACGTGAAAAACCTGTTTTGTAAAGAAAAGCCTCCAAATGCCACTCCTCAGGTCTTGGAAGAGGAAAAGTATTGCCACCTCCTAGCCCACCTTGGGAACACTGTGTTCCTGTTGGACGTGTTCTGTGTGTGTGTGTGTGTGTGTGTACCCTGTGGGCGGATCTGGGAGCCTGCAAGTGGGCGAGGGGATACCGGGTCTGGGATGATATCAGGCATGGCCTTTCAGAATAGCTTGTTTTTATTTTTGGGAACATAACCCCCCGTTCCAGTTTATTAACAATCAGTATTTAAGTCTTACCTGAGGCACTGTGGGAAGTTAAAAAAGCTTTTATCTTTGAAGGACTAGCAATCTCTTCAAAAGATTTATCTACAAGTGGGAGAAAAAGAGGTTTGCCAGTAATGCAAAATAAGAGACTGTGGAGTATTTGAGCATGACAGAATACACTGGGAACGCGGTTTGAGTGTAGTCTGTGAAGGTTTAGAGAACATGCGTTTCGGGATGGTTCCTAAGGAGGGGCTGGACATCACCTAAGGTGGACACGCTCCTAAGGTGCACGCTGGACATCAAGAAGGGAACATTCAGAGAGGAAGCAGGTTGGGGTTGGGCTGCGTGCCGGGGCAGCTAGATGCACCCTGGGCAGGCGGCAGGCATTCTGGGTTCAAGTTCCTCCACTGACTAGATTGGTTCATTCTGGTGGAGTTCTTTTCCCTGACTATAAAATCTCTGTCCTACACTAACATTGTGAATACTCAATAAAATAATGTTTATGACATGCTCTGTAAACTGCAAACCCTACACGGATTTGCATTACTACTCTTCTTCGATGACCAGTTTTAGACATCAAACGTTGATCTCGTTTGTGTATGACTGAAAACTGCAGAGCATCTGAAAGGCTGCTATTTACCTATTTTTAAGAGCACGAAATGATACTGAAATAACACAATTCAGCGGGTCGTTTTGGGATGAGATATGTATTTCCTTTTCAACCCATCAGGAATGAATTTTTAGCACGATGATGAGCCTCTTCGGCTTTTCTAAAACTGTGTGAGGGAAAGACTGATTACTTCCAAAGCAGGACTGTCTG
Organism: Enhydra lutris kenyoni; assembly: GCF_002288905.1. Classification (NCBI taxonomy): domain Eukaryota; kingdom Metazoa; phylum Chordata; class Mammalia; order Carnivora; family Mustelidae; genus Enhydra; species Enhydra lutris. The sequence goes on along the minus strand of NW_019154099.1, from coordinate 29,768,540 downwards.
CCAGCTTTGTTTGGCTTCAATCTGACTTTATATTTTTGTTAGAAAAACAAACAAATGTTCCCTAACAAGACAAAAAGCTATATTGGGAACTTCCCTCTGTCCCTTGAGCACCTATGTATGTGTCATGCAATAAGGATCAAAAATACTCATCTCTGTTATGGCTCAGGTAATCAAATTAACAAAATAAATGTATCCTTTCCAGCTGAGATCGGCTGTAGTATAAAAGGAAAAATTCTGAGTGCTTGTAATAGGCACCTTGTGAGGCCATTTTCCCCAAGGAAGTAATTTGAGTACAGATGTGAGGTAAGCTGTGGGATAAATAGGCCTGGAAAGCAGAACAGAGGTATATGGATTGGGATAAAAATTAATTGCTAAAAATATGAAGCCAGCGTATATGATGTGCCTTTTTATAGTATTTTCCTCTGGGAGCTTAGATAAAGCCGCTTCTATATCATCCTTAATACAGTGATTTGGCTAGGCATTATGCTTTGTCCAACCTGAGGTATTTTCGGAAATAATATGCTAAGATTTCAAATATATCTCCCTAAATACTTCGCCTCATAAAAACTGAATCAGAGTAATATGGAAAAGGTACTAAGGTAAGATTTAGGGGAATTTCTTTGATAAATCTGTATGGAGGAGGAATTTCTAAAGCGCGACCCCAAATCCAGAAATCATAAATTGGAAATAGATGCGTTTGACTAAAAAAAATTTAGCCCATTTTTATAATAAATATTTGGCAAATTTAAATGACCAGGTATAAACTGGGAAAAAAAAAAACTAATTGTAATATATGTGAGAATGAGAAGTTGATAGTCTGAAAGAAGAAATCTCTCAACCGGAATAAAACAGCTGCCCCAGTATAAAGATGGGAAAAGACCTGTACAGGGATTTCACAAAAGAAGACATAAATGAACAGTAAACCACTGACTTGGTGTGTAATCTTGCCAGTATTCCAGAAAGTACAGATTAGAACCATTTTTTTTCCACTGTTCGATTGCTTATGATAGAAGATGGCCTTACCAACTGTTGGGAAAGCTGTGGTAAATATATGTGTATGTTCACTGTGGAAGCATTTTGTCAACTTCTGCTTTTCTGTGGAACTATACATAAACTCTTCAAAAGTGAGTAACCTTTGGACCACAAGTTTTACTTCCAGGAATTTATTCCAAAGATACAGTTTTGCAAAGAATTGGCTACAGTTAGGTTCACTAGGGTATTGTTGTCATTAAAAATTGTCAAGCAACCAAAATGCCAGATAGATAGTTAAATAAATATGATACAGTGATAGCCTGCTCTTGAATTTATTGGTAGGCAAGTCTGTGTATGAAGTGTTGTCACTTCAGGGAAGTAGTGGGTTACAAAATGGCGTGTATGTCAGGGATATACAGTTGATCCTTGAACAACATAGGATTCAGGGGAGCGACACCCTGTGCCGTCAAAAATCCATACAACTTCTGACTCCCCTAAAACTTAACTGCCAATAGCTTCCTGTTGCCTGGAAACCTTACTGATAACATTAACAGCCGAATAGCACGTACTTTGTATGTTAATATGTGTTTTCTAGTGTATTCTTACACTAAAGTAAGCTAGAAAAAAGAAAATGTTATTAAAATCTTATATATGTACTCTACTGTATTTATTGAAAAAAATTTGGGGGACTTCTGGGTGGCTCAGTCGGCTAAGAGCCAGCCAGCTCAAGTTATGATCCTCGGGTCCTGGGATCTAGTCCCACATCGGACTCTTTGCCCAGCAGAGAGCCTGTTTCTCCCACCGCCTGCTGCTCCCCCTGCTTGTGCTCTCTCTCTCTCTCTCTGACAAATAAATAAATAAAATCTTAAAGGAAAAAAAAGAAAAAAATCTATGTGTGAGTGGACCCATGCTGTCCAAACCTATGTTGTCCAAGGGTCAACTGCATAGTAGTAACATTGAAATTTGCTGTATTTTAGATAATTTGTGAAGTGCTTTACATTGGTCATCTTACTTAATAATCACTGCATTCCTCTGAGGAATATTATTGGCCCCATTTTATAGATTAGTAGACAGAAGCATCAGGAGGCTAAAGAGCTCAAGGTCACACCAGTAATAAGTGTGGAGATAGGACTTAACGGAATGAGAAGCTTTGGGAATTCGTGCTTTTTGTATGTGTGTATGCATGTATGTGAGGGCATATACCAGATGTGGTAACAGTGCTTGCTATTTTGCTACTACTATTTCAAGTGATTTTAATTTTCTTAGTTACACTTCTAGGCATTCTTTGAGGGTTTTAGAATATGCACGTTATATTTTCTAATCAGAAATAAATGTTTCAGTTGGCGAAGCTTTGGGCTCCTGATTTTGGCTCAGATCATGATTTTGGGGTTGTGAGACGGAGCCCTTTGGGGGACTCTGTGCTCAGCGTGTTGTCTGCTTGAGTCTCTCTCTACCTCTCTCCCCCTTTCCCCCTCCCCTTTTTCATGTGCTCATGCTCTCTCTCTCTCAAAATAAATAAATAATATCTTGAAAAAAGTCAAAACTATTTTTTAATGTTTACACTATACAATAAATAACAGTTTTTAGAAGGGCAGACAGCACTTATTTTAATTTGTGTACAGTGTGTGTCAGGTTTTACTTAATGAGGAAGAGATAAAACATATGAATGATTAGCATATATAGTTGACATTTTTAATAACACCCACAAGGCACTGCATATTAGGAAATTAGTAAATGATGTTTCCTGAGGCATGTTTAAGGGTAGATACACAAAATTGAGTTTTAAAGAATGCAAATAATGGAACATTAAATACCTACAGCAGTTTAAAATTTCAAATCTTTTTTTGAAAACTGAAGAAGAAAAAAAAGTCCATATAAATGTCGTCTTATTTTTATCAATAAACCATCAAGTATTTACCGAATACCAAGGATTTCCAGACATAAAGGAGTACCAGATGCAAAATTAAGAGTCCAGTTGTGGAAGCAAAACTTCAGAGCCAAATAGTCCCTGTTTAAGAGAGTATATATTTCAGGAGGTAGATTGTAAGCCTCAGATGAAAATACTGAAGAAGTAGGTCTGAGTCAGAAGGGTAGGGCTGAACAGTACTCAGGTGTAATAAGTCAGTACACGGGGAAAGTAAGTATCGAACTGACACTGCACACTGGAGAGTTGGTGGCTGAGGGTGACAAGTAGCCTGAGCAGAAAGCAAGAATGAGCCCAGTGGGAACAGGCAGTAGTTCAGTCGTGGTCAGCTAGGAGCCAGGGGCAGTGCAGTAAGGTGCTTCCTTCGTGAAGCAGTAATGCAGAAAACTTGACAGATAAGAAAAAAGTTGTCAAGGCCTTCTCTAAGGCTTAATTATATTGGTTTTCCAAAGTTTCTCTTCAGTTTCATAGATATAGTAAGGAAAGTCCTTTAATCAAGAGGAAACCATGCTTAATAGACTTGGAAATTCCTGTCACACATACAGTGCTTTTTTATTTTCAGTTTTCAGACTGTATTTTTATAATATATTAACAGAATTCCATAGATGTTTACATAAGAAATAATGAAGGCTATCAGTTTGATTGGGTTTCTACACACTTGTGAACAGAGTTCTTAGTTAAGAAACTCTTTATTGGGGTGCCTGGGTGGCTCAGTGGGTTAAGCCTCTACCTTCGGCTCAGGTCATGATCTCAGTGTCCCTGTTCAGGTCGTGATCCCAGGGTCCTGGGATTGAGCCCCACATTGGGCTCTCTGCTCCGTGGGGAGCCTGCTTCCACCTCTCTCTCTGCCTGCCTCTCTGCCTACTTGTGATCTCTGTCAAATAAATAAATAAAATCTTTAAAAAAAAAGAAAGAAAGAAAGAAAGAAACTCCTAATTAACAAACTTTGGATGGGGCTTTGGATGTCATTTGGTTTGAGTTCCCACCTCAGTAAAGAGATTTCTTGTGTAAAAATTCCCAAAGGTGATCAATTATTCCTTCCTATTTGCCTAAAATAATGACTAATAGGAGGAAAATGAGGATTTGAGTTTGTTGTTTAGCCCTACATTAAAAGTAACCTGTTTTATCTGTGGAAATATATATTTATAACAGGATAAAAAATTTAAAAGCACACATTTTAAAAATAAGATTTGTACTGGGGCGCCTGGGTGACTCAGTCGTTAAGCGTTTGCCTTTGGCTCAGGTCATGATCCCTGGGTCCTGGGATCCAGCCCCACATCGGGTTCCCTGCTCAGTGGGAGGCCTTTTTCTCCCTCTCTCACTCCCCCTGCTTGTGTTCCCTCTCTCACTGTATCTCTGTCAAATAAATAAAATCTTTTTAAAAAAATAAGTTTTGTACTTACTGGGATATGATCGTGTGGAATACTAAATTACCAGTTAATTTAATCTTTGAAATACTTTAAAAAAAATCTTATTTTTTTTACTGCAACATGGAAGAAACATATTTAATCTCTTAAATTAATCTGCCAAATTGAGAGCTTTTTTTTTTTTTTGGCAGTGACTTCATAAATATTTTAGTTAACTTTGTTAAGTAACATAAATGACAGGTTTTTTTGGTATGACTATAAAAATAATATAAAGTAATATCATTTATATTCTATTGATATTAACTGTTCTGCTATTTTATCATTTTATAATGTTCTTTTTATAGATGAAAGAAAATTACATCTTTGAGTCAACAGGTAGCATATTAAGGGTATATACAAAAAGTAATGAATTCTGATTTGGTAGAAGATCATATTTGTGCATTGCAATGATTTAAATCAAGTTGATTATGTTTATTAATAAAGTAATGAATGCTTGTGTGCCTCACACAAAAATTAGGTTACTACCAGTAACCTATACACATTCTCTAAGTAAAATAAAAGAGACTTCTGATGATAGTTTCTCACAAACCTAGAAATAAGAGTAATCCAGTTCTCTGCACCCGAGATCCCCCCGTCACATGGAATTTAATCTCTGCTTAATACTCAATATATAGTGTATCTTAGGGACAACTGGTCATTTAGAACAAAGTAAACCACAACCATCTCTGTATGTATTGAATTTAAGCTTAATGTATGAAGCCATCCAAACAAAAGAAATTACACAAATGAATTGTAAATCACATACAACATCAAATACAATAGCATTGCTGGGCCAGTTGAGTAAAGGAGAATTAGTTAAGGTAGGCATTGTGGAGAAAGCGAGCAAGAATTTTGAGAGAGCGTAAAGATGGAGATTGGTGAACCAGAGAATCCTCTAGAAGGACTGTCGAGTCGCTGGAGTCCATGAACCCATCAAGACTTGAACACTACCTAATCCGTTGTAGTTCCGGGAGGTAGCATAGCGCCTTGTACATGTTGGTACTGAGTTCTTCCCTTCTCCCTCCTTTCTTCCTCCTTTTTGCTAAACATAGTGCTTTCAGATACTGAGAGGGTAGGAAGTAGATTTTAACAAGTTACAGTAGAGTGTAGCGGTTCAAAACCATAGTTGCGAATTGTGGAGAGTGAAATTGAGCCCTGCCGTAATCACTTGCTTCTGTTTCTGGGGCGTTAGGCAAGATTTGTACCTTCAAGTCACAGTTTGCTTATCTGTAGAGTGGTCCGAGAAGAGTAACTATATCTAAACTTGTTATTTTAATGAGATGAATCTTGAAGAAGCCTTTAGTACTGTGTTAACTTCAATGTTGCCCTTATAGTGACTTGGGGGGTATGGTGGATGCTACTTTTGTGGTTTACATTAACATATAAATGTATTCTTTCTGGTCTGCCATAAGCCTCTAAGATCTGACACTAAGTGGATTAAGTATTATCTGTAGAATATGATTATTTTCTCTTTAGTTTCTATCAATTCGAAGTGGGCCAGATGTGGGGAGAGTGTGGGAGGTGAGCAAATGACAGCCAGGTTTTCTGGAACAGTGGAGCTGTTTGGACTTTTTGTTTCTTTCTCATGTAGGTATTTAAAAATGTTGTTGTGGGCCATCTGAAGGGATGGTGAAATATCCTTTTACTAATGAAAGGAATTGGCATCTCACTGGACTAGAGATTGACACGAGGAAAGATACAGAATGGAATCAGGTATAAGAAAAAAGAGTTGATAATATGGCAGGGAAATCGTATGGGGCCAGACAAGCATTGGCCACTGCTCCTAGCTCTTTTCCATGGACTTCTTTTTAGAAGTCTCTTTCATGCTTCATCCCAGAGAGGCAGCCTTCTAATCTTCAGGGACTCTTGTTGGTAATCTTCTCTTCTGTTTTCCGCTTTCCAGTAAGCCCTCCCCCATCCTGGGTAAAGCTAGCACACCCTCCCCTCCCCCACCATTCAGCCCTGGCTTGGCTTCATTCTAGTGCTCAGGGTCCCAATCTCTGAGGGCATCAATGGACTCAGGGAATTCAAGACAAATAATGACCTAAAACATTTTAAATATAAAAAGATCTGCAGAGTTTTATGGAGAAAATTCACATCTATTTTTGAGGAAATACAGCATTTTAAATAACTTAGACCCTTCCATGGATGACTCAGGTCCTACCTGCAGCACCTTCCTTTCCCTGCTTCCCTTCCCCCTGCCTTTCCCACCAGGCCCCAGTTCTGCACCTATCCTGTGTTCTAGAGGTAAGATTTGGTGAGCTGTGCTTTTAGGGGATAACGTTACAGACCTGAGCTCCTAAGGAGCCACACATTTTATTCTGGGAGGGAGCTGACTGCTCAGGAGCTGGTTGGAAGGTGCTATTAACATCAGAATGCAAGGCTCTTCCTAGAGGCTCAGATGCACCTGGTGTAAAGGTGAGACAGGTGCATAGAGAAATACTTGAGAACAAATGGTGGAATGATACTGGGAGCCCTGGATGCCCACATCCATTAATAGGTCTTCCTGAATACTTACCAGTCACGAGTGACTTCCACACTAAATAAAATAAACATATTCCATCCATTACATTCTGGCAAATTATTCATGATTTAGCGAAGTCTGACCTAAAGATAAACATGATCAGGAAACCTGCCTGTATTAATTTTATGATTTTTTTTTAAATTTTATGATTTTTAAGGATCAAGTTTCTATTTAGTTGGAAACATTTAATAGGAAACACAATGAAAATGAATGGATGAAATTTTATTGTCCTGGAGATAGCAATTCTTCCATTTTAAGGGCTGATTAAAACAATGGAGGAAAACAAATCTAGTGGGATTACATAAAGAAATATAAGTAAAAATCCTGGTTTTATATGGTTTATAAGTTGTTTTTTTTTTTTTTTTTTCCCTTCTTCTCAACTTTGGAGAAGTAGGCAAGAAAGGATCAGAATTTGGTTCAAGTCCCAGGCTTACCATTTATTATTGCTTGGATGTCCTCCATGTAACCTTGGAAAAGTTTTATTTCCTATGGGACCTTCAGTTGCCTCATCTAAAAAAATGCAGTTACTAAAAGCATCTAGTTAGTGTTGTGTGAAGTGATAACTGGATATCTAGCGAGCTGTCTGGAAATCAGTATTCCACGGATGCTAACTATAAATAATAATAGGGAGAATTGTGAACTCCTTTTGTATATGTCATCTATGATCACAGGCTATTTCTTTAGAGTTTTGTCATTGGTCATATAACATGTACTCTTTTTTAAAAAATATGAAAATGCTCTTTTTCTTTATTTTTCTTGTATAACGTAAGCTTATCTTATGATGCGGTTCTCATATATGTTGTACTTCTGATTCCCATTAGCATAAGGAATAACTGAACAGTTTTAAACCTTCAAACATTTCCATATAAGAACCGTGTTTATTGTATTATTTATCAGATTAAGACAAATTCTAGGAGTGACCTTATTAATCTTTATAATCTTTTCAATAAATAAATGTTGCTATTTGAAATCTACTAATATTTCAAAATAATATGAGGAAATATACTTAAAAATTTACATTGTATCGGTAGTTTCTTAAAGAAACATTATGAAGTTTTATCAGGAATGCAAATGAGATAGGGAAAAAAACCATACTCAGAACACACACTAAACTTTTTCAACAAATGTTTTCATATATTTTACTAATTGTTCTTCATATGCAGATCCTTTTTACTTAATATTGCTTTTTATCCCATTTTTCTTAATTGTAGTTTATAATGGCAACATATAATACTCTATTACATTGTTTTATTATAATTAGATTGGCCATTTCCTTTTGATGTACTTGTTCTAGTTTTTAAGATACAAGTGGTGTTTCAATGAGCTTTCTATGCACAATCCACCCCCACCTCTGCCTTTTTTTTTAGGGAGGGGGGAGGATTAATTAGGGAGTGTTACTAGTGTGTCAGATACTGTCAACTATTTTGATTCTTGAAACATAAATGCCTTTTAAAAGGGTTCTGGTTAGTTGGTATTGCCAGAGGCAACACAGGAGTAAGGTCGTTTCTATCAGGTTTTATCAGTGGATGTAGGGCATTAGTTTTAAATTGGCTGATTTAGGGCGCCTGGGTGGCTCAGTGGGTTAAAGCCTCTGCCTTCGGCTCAGGTCATGATCCCGGGGTCCTGGGATCGAGCCCCTCATCGGGCTCTCTGCTCCGCAGGCAGCCTGCTTCCCCCTCTCTCTCTGCCTGCCTCTCTGCCTACTTGTGATCTCTCTCTCTGTCAAATAAATAAATAAAATCTTAAAAAAAAAAAAAATTAAATTGGCTGATTTAATTGATACCAACCATCTCTCACCTTTTCTTATTTCATTACAGACAACAGAATACATTTTAAAGTTATCCATGATAACAATCAAAACAAAACCAACCTTTAAAAATGTATTTCTGGCTTATATATAACCAAGTACTGATGGTTTGACTTACTGTAACATTTCCTTTAAATTCTTATTATCTTAAGCTCCAGTCACCGAATGAAGAATTGGAAACCACTGTTTTGATTTTACGGGCATTTAAAAATAGCCTTCGGACATCTTTATCTTGAGTTTTGCTATTAAAACAACTCTGCGAAGTCTTCCTTCGCTTGCTTTCTCTTTTACCAGAGCCGTAGGAGGACACATCTTAGTATTTACTCACTGCACCCCTTCCCCCCAAATGTAGGCATCATGAATGAATAGACAGAAAGGGGTAAGGGAATTTCCTTGAGATGCATAATTAGATGTGAAAAAAAGGGGGGGGGGTGTAGAGAAAAGTGTGAGAGCTAAAGAGGAAAAAAAATAAGCAAATTAGGGAGGAAGACACGAAGGTATGAAGGGACTAGATTTACGTTGCGTTGCCATGTGCAAGTCCCTCTGTAGCCTGGAGGAAAAGCTGTGCTTCAGGTTCACTGATGCGCAGTTGATTGTAATTTTGGTCCAACTAATTCTGCTGTCTCTTTCCCATTGCTCATTTCTTTTCTGAGTCTTTATTCCGTTTTCTTTTGAAGCAAAGCACTTTCTGACTTGCTGGTTCTGTCCGCCGCCGTCTCAGTCCTGCAGCTTCCCCTCCGTGTGAATTTGCACTTCAGGGGCACTGTTTCCTGCCAGAAACCCAAGGCAGGCCCCTGACCTTTCTAGGTGCCGATTCACACAGGAAAGAACCTGACAAGTTTCACAGGGCACATGACTTCACTGTGAGAGCTGATCTGCGTGGTGCACAAATGGGCCCCCCCTTCCCATACCTCTTGGCCTCCCAGGGGTCCTAGACTGGTTAGAAAATTTAAAAATGGACATAACCCTTTCCTAGCACAAATGACAGAAGGTTAGAATCTGATATTTAGATTTCCCTGGATAGAAATCAATCAAGGCCAATGATAATGCTATTTGACTCCAGGATCAGGTGATATATTTTTAAAAATTGTAATAAAATATCCTAATATAAGATGTACTGTTTCAACCGTTTTCTTTCCGTATAATTTGGCAAGTTCCAGGTTTTCACACTGTGCAAAGCGCTTTTCTAAATACCGGAAATTCAGAGATGAAGAGGGGGTACTTGTCCTCAAACAGCAAAAGTTGAGTTAAATCCATATTTTTTTTTCACATGACCGTATCTAACTTGGAAATATGTGCAAGCATATGTAAGTTACAGAGCTGAAAACCATTCCTTCCCTATTTTGGGAATAGAAGAGCCTTTAACCCTTGCTTTATTTTTATTTTTTAATTGTGGTAAAATATGCATGACATCAAATTGACTTTTAGGCATTTTTAAGTGTACAAATCAAGGTGATTTTTATTCACTACACAATTTAAGCTTCAAGGATCATTTATGTAGAGCTTTATTAGAGAAGCATGAAGCTGTAAAAGAAGTTGATGTGCAAATCTTCCACTTTTTTTTTCTTGAATTAAAATAACTGGTTTTCTTTCCTCTTCCGCCTTTCCTCATTTTTTTTACACATATATTTTGGTAGTTGAACTATTGCCAAGTTCCTTTAAACCTGGTTTTCCTCTAATGTAGAGATCTTTTTTTCTTTTTCCTTTGAGTCTTAAAGATAGTTTTCTGCACTGTATTTGTAATCCATGTTTAATCATTTCTACTAGTTTTATAATAATAAAAATGAAATTGGCATTTGTTTCATCTGATATGAGTTACAGTTGCTAATAAGGTCAAGTTTGGAATAAGGGTATCCAGACTTCAGCTCTTTCACTGAGAAAGGTTTAGCAAATCTAAATTATTAAAGGAAGTAACATTTATATTTTTCCAAATAATATTTTCCTCCCCATCACAGGGACTCTAGAGGAGTGATTTTATGTGGCAGTAGTCAGATTGGATGCCTGATGTGTCTACTCGGTGTCTTCATTTAACTATATCTGGAGACCTTTCTTTATCTTGTCATATCAGTCTAATCTAATGCATTTCCTTGCTTTATTCATGGCTTATTGATTGATGACATAATCTACATTATTTTGTACTCATGACGTTGACTCTTTATAAAAAGGCAGAGCATGAACTTGAGTTATTCTGAATTCCCTTACGTATCATTCTTGCTCAGAAGATGTTAGTAAACTATTTAGAGGCTAATAGTCCTATGGAAATGAAGTGTCAGAACCTTTGTAGCTACTTAGACTATTCGTAGATTTTGTTAAAAACCATGAAGAAATTGAAATGTTCAACATGTATAATTTGCTAAGGTTCATCGTTAGTTGCATAATTAAGAACGTTCAAATTGACTTTGAAGCTATAGCTACATTTGATGGGGCATCCAATGTAATTTGGATGCTTTTCAGGGCAGATGAGCAGCAGAGATCTCTTGGAAAATAGAAGTAGCTGCGATGGAATGACATTTGCATAAAGGCTCTTCCTTTTGCTACCTTTGGTTTTGTTTTGTTTTGTTTTAGAAGTTTGGCTTCATCTTACTTGAGTTACTAAACTGCTTTAAGCTTCTTTGCCAGTGTCACAGCCAAACCGAAAGATTTCCTCACCTGTATTTTAAAACACTGCTGTCAAACTGAGCAAAGGCGAGCAATAGAGATGCCTTTTTCTTGTGTTTTCAGTTTATTTGCATTCGTTTCTGACTTGTAAGCTATTTTATATCCCCGAAGGAGTTTGCTTGCTTTTAACTCTTTTATATATATGTATATATGTTGTTACCTGAAAGGGTCTATAAGAGATCAAAGTAAATGTCAGCCTGGTAAATAGAAGATACATTTTTTTCTCTCTCTGAGCTATGTTACAAAGGGAGATTTCTTTTGCCTTATTTATGTTGAGAACTCAATGTAGTTAGGAAGACACTGAGTCATTAAAGTTTGAGAAGTGTCAGGGAGGCTGGTACTGTTCTGTGTAGAGTCTCAAATATTTGAAGTTTATTGGAACTGAAATAATTTAATCAATAAAAATCTATAATCGGAGTTTTTCCTAATTTCTTATGTTTTAGAGAGATTTTGTATTTTTCTTTCTTTTTTTTTTTTTTAAATTTTATTTATTTATTTGACAGAGAGAGATCACAAGTAGGCAGAGAGGCAGGCAGAGAGAGGGAGGGAAGCAGGCTCCCTGCCAAGCAGAGAGCCTGATGCGGGACTCGATCCCAGGACCCTGAGATCATGACCTGAGCCGAAGGCAGCGGCTTTAACCCACTGAGCCACCCAGGCGCCCTGTATTTTTCTTTCTTAATGCATTTTCACTCATGAAAACAAAATTTGGCTCAAATAAATGATTCTGCTCATCTTTTTAGTGGTTGAGTGATCAACACTAATTTGTTTATACTGCCAATAATTTTATAAGATACTTATAAGGTCAAAGGAGATGAAATATATCTGGGGACCAAACTGATTTGTGCCTGAGGAATTATGATTATGGTCAGTAATTTTTGTACTACGTGTATACTGTACGTGTTTTCTCCTTCGGACGCCCGCTAACTCTGCTGTAGTCCAGCCGGTTGCTGCTTTTATCACTGGGACTGCTAGCGTATCACAGAGTGTTTGAGTGTGACAGCATGATACATGTACCCATCTATTTATTTGGTTATTGGGGAGCGGGGAACTTCTGTGCCATCTATAGCTAGCGAGGACAATTCAATGTATAAACCATTAGGTGGACAACCAAGGGTCTAAATCAAGGAGAGTTTACTACTTTGCTGGGTATTTGTTAGAATATGAAGTTGGGGGCACCTAGGTGGCTCAATTGTTAAGCGTCTGCCTTTGGCTCAGGTCATGATCCCAGAGTCCTGGGATCAAACCCCAAATTGGGCTTCCTGTTCCGCAGGAAGCCTGCTTCTCCCTCTCCCACTCTCAGTGCTTGTGCTCCCTCTCTCGCTGTGTCTCTCTCTGTCAAATAAATAAATAAAAAATCTTAAAAAAAAAAAAAGAAAAAGAATATGAAGTTGGAATTCAGGAAGTATTTTCTCTGAAATATGGTTGGTGGTTGGGTATGAGTTTGTTAGAGGTAGTTTATTCTATAAAGCCCATTTCCTCTAGAATGCGCCTTCCCTAGAACATGGTACTACCAGTATAATCCTGTGTGTGACAGTGTTACTACCTATTGGAAAATGCTTGAGTTTTCATATGAATTTTTCAGAGCATTGCTATAGCACTGACAGCAGAGATATGAATGTAAAAACTTATAAGCTGTAGACAACTTGTTATTTTAGAGGCTGAATGTTGGAAGAAGGGTTCTATTGCATTGGTGGTGATAAACTATTAGGGATTGGAATCTCTTTCTAGACTAGCCTCTTAGGGACACTCTTGACTCTGACTATATTTTCCATACTCCTTTTATTTTCTCTGAGGTTCCTAGAAACTTGGTTAATCTACTACCTATTCACAGTCAACACCAGATGCTTCATACCATAGTTGCTGTTCTCTGCTCCCTGCACCTCCTTTCTGCTGTATGGGGTTGAATAGTCTTCCCTCCCAAAATTCATGTCCTTCTTGGCACCTCAGAATGTGACCTTATTCTGGAACACTGAAAAGGAAAAAACAAAACAAAACATGATTTTATTTAGAAATGGGTTTTTGCTGACGTAATTACTTAAGATGAGGTCATACTGGAGTAGGTTGGGCCCTTAATCCAACTGACTGGTGTTCTTAGAAGAGACATAGGCTACACAGGGAGGATGCCATGTGATGGTGGAGACAAAGACCGAAGTGGGGTGTCTTCAAAGCAAGGGACACCAAGGATTGCTGGCAACACCAGAAGCTACGAGAAAGGCGGGAACGCTTTCTCCACTGTAGGCTTCAGAGAGAGCGTGGCTCTAATTACACCTTGGTTTTGGACTTCTAGTTTCCGGAACTGTGAAAGAATAAGTAACTGTTGTTATAAGCCACTGAATTTGTGGTACTTCCTTACAGCATCCCTAGGAACCTTCTACATCCGCCAGTTAACAGGAAGGTTCAGTCCTGGGTTTGTTTTGGATACGAGTGTTGAAGTAATTTTAATGTTGTTCCTGAAAGGTTAGTACTACTAGCAATGGTACAGAAGTTGAATATAAAATCAGGAAAGTTATCATAGTTGAGGGAATTCAAAAAATAAAGTTTAGAAAGGATAATGCGCAAAGGGCATTCGTTTCCTTTTCTTCCTTTTTAAGATTTTATTTATTTATTTGACAGAGATCTCAAGTAGGCAGAGAGGCAGACAGAGTGAGAGAGGGGGAAGCAGGCTCCTTGCTGAGCAGAGAGCCCTATGCGGGGCTTGAAATCAGGACCTGATACCATGACCTGAGCCGAAGGCAGAGACTTAACCTACTGAGCCACCCAGGCGCCCCAAGCATTAGTTTTCAATCAGCTTCAGTTTAGTCTCCAGAGAAAGTGTATCCATTCCCCTGAGATGCTAATTGTGTTGTTTTAGGGTGGGGCCCAGGCATTTGTATGTCTAAAAGCCTCCGGAGGGAATCTGGGAGTATACAACCAAGGTTGAGAATCACTCATGCAGGGGCACCTGGGTGGCTCAGTGGGTTAAGCCTCTGCCTTCAGCTCTAGGTCATGATCTCAGGGTTCTGGGATAGAGCCCCGCAAGGGGCTCTCTGCTCAACAGGGAGCCTGCTTCCTCCTCTCTCTCTCTGCCTGCCTCTCTGCCTACTGTGATCTCTGTCAAATAAATAAATAAAATCTTAAAAAAAATTAAAAAAAAAAAAAAAAAGGAGAATCACTCATGCAGAGTAAGAAGTAAGATGTGTTAGGTATAGGGCACGGGCTCTCCGGTCTGGCTGCACACTGGGATCCGCTGGGTGGCTTTTCAAACCTACATCCCGGTGAGCACCAGCCCCAGACATTCACTGGTCATTGGTCAGGGGTTCAGATGGCTCAAAGAGTTTAAAAAGCTCCTGGTGAATTCTGATGTATAGCTGACATTGAGAAATTTGGTCTAAAGTTCTTTATATTCCACGGAATAGCAGGAATACTTAAAATTTAAAACTTTTTGAGACTTTGTGTCTGTGTGTGTGTGCGTGTGCAATGGATAGATTTAGATATAGTTAGTTTCAGCAAAACAGAAATCTGTGTCCTGATTCTAACTTCACATTGCATGGCTTTCCTGAACGTCTTTGACAAAGAGAGGGCCAGTGAGGGGTCTGTGGGTTGGTTGTGTTGGGGGATTGGTGTGGTCACGAGTGGTTGCATCTGGGTAGTGGTGGGGGTTCATGTGCTTTTTCGATTGACTTTTCTGCCTCCTTTTCTCTGCATCATTCCTCGTCTTTTCTACTCTTAGAAAACCAGTCTTGGGCCTAGCACATTATGGAAACGAGAAGGAAAATGTAGACTTGAAAAAGCATAGAAGATGAGTAGATTCTACAGAGGGGAAAAAACAGAATAGGAAAAATGTCGTCTGGCAGAGGTGGGGAGGCAAAGAGGTCCTGTAGCCAGGGGTGGCTGTTTTATTATGAGTGTGGGGAATACCCACTGATTTTGTAGAGAGGGGACTTGATGTGTGTGGATGCGGCTGTATGGACAGATATTTACGTAACGAGGGAGCACTGTTCTGTATGTAGAAATGTATACATACATACAAATGTGTACATACAATAAGTGGTATTTTTTTCTGAAATTCTGTTTGCAGTGGATGTCATCGCTGTGTTTTGTGATGGTTTCATAAAAGTGAGTTCCTCTCGGTCTTGTAGTTCACCATTTTCAGTGTAGACTTGACAGTTGGATTGTACTCTCAGTGCTGACCGAGAGCTGTATTGTTGTTCATACCCCCAGTGCTTCCTAGTGACTTGCGTTACTTATGTTATAACTTCCATTGTGGCTATTACTTATAGAGTGACAGCGTATTTGGAATATCTATGAGGACATTAAAACATCAGATTTAATATAGTTAAATTTCATGTAGAAGGTTTGGAATGAATGTCCCTGTGTTGAGTTTTCATTTTGCGCTGGTTTCTTGTCAAGTTTTCGTGCTTTGCTCACCTCCCTGTGATCATAGCTGTGTCCCTTTTTGTTTATTTATTTGTTTCTAAACTTCACTACTGATCTGGCTGCTGCTGTTCAACTATTTTAAGCCTGTGGTCTGGCTAGTGCTACCATTAAGGAGAACATCGCTATCGGTGAAATTCTTAGAAGTTGGTTTCTGTACCTTGCACTGGATTCTTAAAAGTGATAGCCATAGCTATCTGAAATTCTTCTATGCCTTCTGTGCACTTTGCACTCTTGTATTTAGCTTTCATATGGTCCTTTGAGGTAGATGATAGATTTCTGGTTTATTGGAACAGGACTGTCACTTAGCATTGTACTTTGGATCTAACCAGTGGCACATTGGTAAACAGTATTTGGAGTAAAAAGCCCTGATTAGTTGCAACTGCCAATTTCCTTGATACAAATACACTGACCATTATGGATCTTGAGCTACAGAAGTGCAGTTATGGGGTCGTGTACGATGTCCACGGTCAGCTCTCACGTGCTGTACTAGCCAGCCCCAAGCTCTTTCTCTGGATCTTACACTAAAGTTAGTGTTGTTTCTGTTATCTTTCCTTCTTTCCCTCCCTGCCTTTTCTCCTTCCTTTCCCCCTCTCTCTTTCTCCCTCCTGGAACCTTCCCCTCCCCTGCACCCTCTAGTCATTTTCTAGGATCTCTTGTATCATTATCTCAAGGATATCATGTCTTGTTTGTAGCTTCTTCTATTAAAAGTTTCTTAGAGATGTAGATTATCATCAACTATCAACATTCAGGACCCTTATTTCCTTAGACCGGAGTAGAATTAATAGACTAGGATTTATTATATTAAGTCGTCTCTTTTTTATTCTTGATAAGAACAATGTATCAAGTCAATTGCTATCAAGATGTGAGTAGCAATTTTATAAACTTATTAGTAAGAAGTCAAAGTGATTTTACTCCTGACACCCTACTGATATTTCCGAGTATAATTCAAAATGCTTTTTTCTTTTCATGCCTCCCTTTTCTCTGCAATTCCCTTTACCTGAAAGTACTTTTGTTCTGAGATATGGTTTGCTTGACACAGTTCTGTAGTAGCAGACTTGGAAGGTGCTGGATCTTGATGGTAATGAAAACCCACGAGAATTGTCAGTCATCTTTCTTCACAATTGCAAAGGAAGTGGCAGGTGTTAAAATCTTTTTCCCATTCCATATTTTGATGGAAAAGTCTAAACACTTGTCTAATCTCCTTCCCCTTCTCTATCTCTACCTGATTATAAATCTCAGAAAACATGTGTCTTAGAAAGTTTTCATTTATCCTGTTTCTGGCTCTAACACTGACTTCCTTAAAAATTGGAGTGCATTCTAAATCATTGCATCCTGTCAAGTGTCCTGCCTGTACCCAGACCTCCAGTGTGATGTATTAGACATCCGTAAAGTGCTGCTGCCTTTGTGGGATTTGTCTGGTAGTGATTAGGTACCCATCTTCTTTCTTCAGACACGGATAGGCTGAATGGGAGTAGAGCACTTGAATCCATCACTGGCAGGGGCCGCTTGCTTTTTTGTGTCACTTTGACTAGATAGAAGTTGCTTTAGTCCATGAGAACTCTGCGATTAACAAAGAATTGCTAAAATTTCTGGAATGGCTTCTTCAAAGTTTATATATGCATGAAAAGATATTTTAGCCAATATAAATAGGAGGTTTGTGAAGTCTTTTTTTTTTTTTTTAAACAAATTTCATGTAAGAATGACCTCTTTTAAAAGCAGGCTGTGTTTTTCTTTTCCAGCATGTCAAACCCCTGGAAGACATGGCCGCAGGCCATGGGATTTCCCACTCAACAGAATGTCATTTTATGTTGATCCCCAAAGAGTTCGGAATTGTTGAGATTTTAGGACTGCCTGACATTTGTACTTAACGTATAGGCCATGACACTGAGCAGTGAGAGCTGATGGGCACAGGGACCAGCGACAGAGTTTCTGTTACTATTACGGGGGAAGCTGAAAGAAAAGACCAGAAGGTTTCCATGTGGTTTGCAGTCCAGACAATTGTTTTTGCTTTTGCTGAGGACATAGTTAAAGGAGCAGATTTTTATCATCCTAAAAATGTTAAAATTGGAAGCATTTTCCACCAGAAAAAGAAATTTCCCAGAAAAGAGGGAATTTTATTTTGTGATCTAATTACATGAAGAGATGCAAAGTTATATTGATCTGTTCCCTACTTTGATTTAAACATACAGATCTTTGATTGCAAGGGACTTGTAAGTTAAAAAGACCTATTTTGAGTAAGCTTTGGACAGAGAAATCCAATTTTCAACACGAACAACATAGCTTCATTCTCTCTGTGATAGTTCTATAGTAATTGTACTGATTTATGATGAATATATTTGTCATTTGAAGAGAGTTTACAATGAAATGGAATTACTCTACAGCCAAAAAACTCCTTACAGCTTGAAGTCTTCATATGGAGAGTTAATAGTATGGGAATAGAAATTATATATATATATATATATATATATATATATATATATATATTTATTATGGTTTCTGTTAGATGAATGAAACATGCCTGACATTGGTTTGTTATTGTCGTTGGTAAAGAATAAAATATCATGTGGCTTCTCAGAGCCATAGGTCTTACTGAATGATCTGCTATAAGAGCAGGATGATGCCTAAATATTTGAATGTTAGGGAGTTAAACATAATTTCCAGCGAAACAGACAAAATGTCTGGTAAAATCTAATTCCTGAATGTTTGAACAGTGACCTGTTCCCAAAGGAGGATTTGCCTTCTTGAAATGATATGTATGTATTTATTTTGTATACCTTTTCAGCAGTGGTGACCTCCCCCTTAGGGCATTTCTGCATATTAAGTCACTTTTGCAGGAGATAATTAGCCATGTATTATGCATAAGAAGGCAGAATAACCGGAGAGAGGGAGGTGAGGGTGGGAGAGCCTGAGAAATTTCTAGTGAGCAAGGGCTTGAAAATGAAGAATTCATTGTGTAGCCCCATGTTACTAATTTAAAATTGGTAAGATCCTGTTGAAGTTTAGCTTATGGAGGATGTTGCCTTTATGGTTCTAATTAAAAAAAAAAAAAGCAAAAGGCAAGAATTATAAGTACTTTCAAAGGTTTTCTCATAGCCTTGGCTATTCCAACCCCAATTTCTCACGTTTTCCTATGCTGGCAGGCGCCACTGGATAATCCGGAGCCCTGTGCCCCCTCCCGGGCTGTGGCAGAGCTGGCGTGCCTTCTGGTGACAGCTCTGGAACTGCCAGCTCTGAGGCTTTCTTACCCCTTCTTTGCTTCTCCCCTTAGCATAGGCCATCTTTGATACACCAGCACTCTGCTTTTCCGGGCCTTTCGCTGCTCTTTGGCCAGTTACTTCCAACTCAGACCATTTGTTTGAGATGTTTGTATAAGTATAAATATAAATACATAGGTGTATGTGTGTATCCATTTTCTCTCGTGACAGTTGCCAACTTATCTCAGGAAAACCTCCTCCTCTTCTTCTTTTTTTTTTTACTTTGCAATAAAAAGATCATGACCCCGTTTCCGCTGCTCCATCACTTTTTATGGCAATGTTAAACCTGTGTGTATGTAGTCTATATTTAGCAAACAGATTAAAATAGAATTCGTCAGGAAAGAGAAGAGTTAGAAATAAGATCAAGATGAGATCTCAGGTAGAATCAAGTGACTAGTCAAGTTCAGAGGATTTCAGACTTCTTGGAGTTGTGTGAATCATCTGTGTTGACTTTTTTTTTTTTTTCCGGTGGAGGACCTTTATTTATTCATTTATTTTTAGTTCGCCTTTTCACCCAAGTGCAGTTCGCATGCAGAAAAGGGCACATATTACAGGGGTACAAATGGGTGAGCCCCCACAAAGTGAACGTCTACACTCAACGGCCACCCAGAGCAAGTCATAGCCAGTCACAGGAGGGTCACGTGCTCTCTCATTTCCGTCACCATACACAGCTGTATCCCTCAACACGAGTATAACGGGCCGTCTTTTGAGTTAAGCTTCTTTCACCCAACAGGATGTTTTTGAGATTTATCCAGAGTGTTCTTTTGTTTCATTGCCATATAATGTTCCAGTGTATGAATTTATTGAAAACTTCCACAGATTGATTTATCCACCTGACTGTTGGGGAACATTTTCCGGTTTCCAATTTTCAGCTGTCAGGGGTATTCTTGTGAAAGCTTTGTGATACGCACGTGTGCATATTTCTGCGTGGCATATTCTTGGAAGTGGGATAGCTGGGATTGCTGAGTCTTAAAGAATATGCTCTCATTCTAGTAGATGCTGCCAAGCAGTTTTCCTAAGGGTCCCAGTTTAGATGTTCATCAACAGTATATGAAAGTTCCAGATGCCCCATGTTCTTGCTATTATTCATATTTTCTTGCTGGGTGTGTTTGCCATTTTGATGGCTGTGTCTTAGTGTCTCATGTGGCTTCAATTTACATTTTCCTAATGATTATGTTGGTGCATACCTTTCATACATTAGTGGCCATTTGGCTATCTTTTGGGAGGAATTTGTCCAATTTTTTTTTTAAGATTTTATTTATTTATTTGACAGAGAGAGAGAGAGAGAGAGAGATCACAAGTAGGCAGAGAGGCAGGCAGAGAGAGAGGGGGAAGCAGGCTCCTTGCTGAGCAGAGAGCCCGATGCGGGGGTCGATCCTAGGACCCTGAGATCATGACCTGAGCCGAAGGCAGGTTTAACCCACTGAGCTACCCAGGCATCCTTGTCCAAGTTTTTTGTTGTTGTTGTTCACTTAAAGAAAAACAAAACATCCTAAGTATCTTTCCCTTTTTGTTCATTTCTAAAATTGATCCAAATACCAAATCCACTCTGATATTTGTTGGGGAGGATGGGAATCATGGAACTGTTACTCACTAGTATGTATTTGTTCATTAAACAAATGTTTTTTTGAACATTTCTTATGTTGTATATCTTTATGGTGGTAAATAATGGTGTCTGCCTTAAAGAGTTTGCAATCTAGTTGGGTATTAAGGGAAGTAAAAAAAAAAACATCAAGAAGACTTGGTGTTAAGTGCTTTGACAGTTAGGAGCAAGAAGAGAACCCAGTGAAAAAGCATAAACAGGCACGCATAATGGGCTCTCAGTTTAAGAAAAGACTTCCCATAAGAGAAGAAAGGGAGCCAAAACTTAGATGAAAAGTAGGAGTTAGCCAGACGAAAATTAGGATGGGGAGTTGTGTTTCAGGTAGAGGAAACAAAAACACATTTGAGAGATGGCAGTGCTGATGGAGAGAACCCCTGTATTTGCATGTAAGGGATGTGGGTAGGGACGGGGCAGGGGCAGGGGCAGGGAGTGTTGTTTAAAAAGTCTTAATTAAAAAGTATTTCTTTCTTTAATTATTATTTACTGAGCCCCTCTCATGTACCAAACCCTGTGTAAGTCACAAGGACAAAGGGTAGGTAACATTATTATCAGCAATAACAACAATAATGACTAACGTTTACTTCTTCCTGTATGCTGGGCATTGTGATAAGCACTTTACTTACATTTTTGCATTTCATTCCTGGAGCCATTCCAACATAAGTGCTGTTATTATTCCTGTTTTATATCTGAGAAACCTGGGTCCTAGACAGGCTGAGCAACTTCAGTAAGCCCTAGAATGCCCCATGCCCGTTGAAAGTGCAGTCTAGTGGGGACTTTAAGAAATCGCACAAGGAATTATATGTACAAATTGTAATTGCTTTGAGGGTTACATACCATTAAGTTAGCCATTGATAGGAAGACTTATAAGATATTGAAATCTACAAAATGGATTTAAATTATAGGGAAGAGGGCCTGGCTGACTCAGTTGGAGGAGCATGTGATTCTTCATCTCACGGTCCTGAGTTCAAGTCCCCACTGAGTATAGAGATTCCTTAAATAAATAAACTTAAAAAAAAAAAAATAAAATCTGGGATGCCTGGGTGCCTCAGTTGGTGAAACGGCTGCCTTTGGTTCAGGTCACGATTCCAGGGTTGTGGGATCGAGTCCCTCATTGGGCTCCTTGCTCAGCGGGGAGCCTGCTTCTCCCTCTGCTGCTCTGCCTGCCGCTCACCTGCTTATGCTCTCTCTCTGACAAATAAATAAAATCTTTAAAAAAATAAGATCAAATCATAGGTATATAATACTTTATATACTATATATGGTATATTAATACTATGTATAAATTACTATCTATACAAATATTTCTATCAAATTATGATAATGCCAGGGCAATAAACTACAATATTAGGAGCATGAATCTGGAGTGAAAAATCCCTTGGTTTGATTCCTGGCTCCACTAGGTATTATTTCACTAACTGTGGCAAACTCTTGGCCTCTCTGCTTCACTTGGAAAAACATTGTCTTAAATCCATCCCATATTCATTTCAAAATTTGGTAGTCCTGTGAGGAAAAACGTTCATATTTGCCTTTGTTCTTTTCCCTGGAAGTTTGAATGTGCTGAACATTACCAAAAAATCATTGGCAGACTGAGACCTTATAAAGTACATTACTTTTGGGCCTGGAGAAAATTTTTGGATTGAACTGAAGGCACTGAAAATAGAAGGTTATAATTGAAATGTCAGCAAAATAACTTTAACAATTCCAGTCGATGCTACTGGAATATTAAATATACCTGTTAAATACATTTTTTCTTTTCAGTATATAAATTTTAATATGCATCCCATATCTCTCCAGCCATATTTCCTATATCAATAGTCCCCTGTGGCAACTTTATCTTTGAATACAAACTATTCTTGTTCAATATTTGAGTAGTGATAATGGGTTTTATTCTATAAATAACAGCCTTAGTACCCTAAACTACAGCCAGCATAACTTTATCATTTGCAAGAATTACAGTGTTTTATATTCCAAATAGCGATTTTAATGTTTTATTCACTACCCATAAACAAATGCAGAACATACGAAGAAAACCATTTACTGGTATAGAAGGGGGCAAATGTGCTGCTGTGTTAGTGGGTGCCCTCTGTCCACTGGGCTTGCAGGCCTGAACTGCTGAAATTCAGCCTTCCAGGAGCCTTCTAGAACATTCTGAGGATTCAGATTACATTTGAAGTAGCAATCTAAATGGCCCAGGGCTGCTTTAAAACTTCAAGCTATGGAAGAAACCTTGAAAAACTTACTGTATTCAGAACCAGTTTAAGAGGTTCTTGTCCTTTCTGACGGTTACCCAGGAGATTACTTCTCAAACTTTTTCCTCAGGAAGGAAATAATCCCAGGTATGTGGTTGAAAGTAGCCTGCTGCAAGTAGTAGATTTTTCTGACTCTCTTGTTTTACGTTACATTGTATAATTTTTGAACTGTATTCATAACATACTCTGTTTTAATGTAAATTTTCAAAAAACATCTACAAGTGAAAGTGATGCTTCTGTAAGAAACACCGTGTTTTATTATGTGAACTTCTGTTACTCTTGGCTCACCGTGGCAAAAGACCCAGATAAATCGAGGGTCTCTCTAATTTGTAATTCTTGGCCTCCTAGGTATTTTGAATCTGAAGGTTAGATTTTTGAATCTGTGTGCAACACATCTCATGAACTGGCCGATGTGTGGCTGTTGTTTTTGTTTTGTCTGGTTTTTGTCAGTTCAGAGATGCAGCCATTGTTTTATTTTTTAATTTTTTATTTTTATTTGCTTTTTTTTTTTAAGATTTTATTTATTTGACAGACAGAGATCACAAGTAGGCAGAGAGGCAGGCAGAGAGAGAGAGGAGGAAGCAGGCTCCCTGTTGAGCAGAGAGCCACTTGCGGGGCTCAATCCCAGGACCCTGAGACCATGACCCGAGCCGAAAGCAGAGGCTTTAACCCACTGAGCCACCCAGGCACCCCTGTTTTATTTTTTTAATTAGAAAAGTTTGTAAAGGGCTACAGCGTCTTCATGCTGTCAGAAGTTGAGTAGCAGTGGCCTTCTCCAGAGAGGGCATCCCTTCGCCCTCCCATTTCTAGCTTTTCTGGAAAAGCTACGCTCCTCTGTTGGAACCTTCTGGCTCCCGTTAGCAGTGAGACATGTAGCTCCCACAGTAAATCAGCCCAGAGCTTCCCAGCTGGTGTGCTGTGGTTGGTCACAGGTATGCCAAGACACTAACGTCCTCGGACAGTTTGAGGATGATTTGAAAAGTTTGGGAAGCGCTGAATTCGTCTTTTGGTAACTTCATGCACAGCCTGGCATTTCCACGTTGTCCTACGTCATGGGTTCAGAGAATCCTCTCACATGAGGGCCTTCCTTGTGTTTATATCAAGCTGTAGGGATCAGTCAACTCTTCAAGTCCTTCTGCAGATCAGAAGAAATCAAGCCATGTGTTTTTTACTGGGTAGATCCCCTCTCTGATGTCCAAGTTTTATTCCTGAGTGAGCCATTGTCTCTCAAGTGTAGCCCTGCTTATGTTGCCTGGTAGGGATGGGTCCTGGCCTGAGCAGGGGAGAGATATTTGGTGGAGATCATGGGATTGAAGACATTGTCTCTACAGGCAAATCTGGGGGGGCGGTGGAAGAGGTTGAGAAAAGTTAATAATATGTGATTGTTTGTTAGGTACTGTCACATTTAAAAAAGAGCTGTAAAATTCCTTATATGTATAATGAATTCTTTCACCAATTTGTACATTATGAAAATTACAAACTCTGCGATTCAAATTTGTTTACTCAGAGGGCTGCCTGAGAAGAAACATAGAAGGAGCAACAGTAAACACAGAACGGATGAAAATGTTATTGTCAGTAGATTTGACATTTAGAAATTTAGGAGGATTGTTTGGTCTGCGTTTCCAAATGGTGCTGTAATGTCATTTACTCGGCTGTGTTCAGTTTAATGATGTATACCATCCGATGTATTGCCCTTCCGCCACGGAGCAGATATGTGATGCAGAATATGTTACATTGTATTTTACCAGTTGAAATACAGCTATTTTTTGGGACGTACCAGTGGATGCAAGGTTATATTTCTGGTCCTCTGGGAATCTTTTAGTTTTAATAGGCCATGAGGGCTATGGAAAGCCCTTAATACTTGAGTTTAGGCATGGCTGTACACGAATGACCGTGCTTCTGGAAGAACACACAGTGCTTCTGAGATCACTTTGCAGAGTTTTCAAAGAACTGAAGATTAATAATCTGGGGAGATAAAAATCAGGTAGCAGCAAACATCAGATACATTCTGCACAATCATAGCTCTCCAAGGGGCTCAAGCTTTGCTCAATTAACAGTACAATGGAGTGATCCATTTACATCCAGATACATGAAACACTAGATTAAACAAGAAAACATACCTTTGGGGAGTTTAGTGGACAAAGTAGGCATGTCATTAAGGTCTATATAAAATATAATTAGAGGCCAGGAAAATTCCTAGTGTGTTGTGCAAGGCTTTGAAATGTGGGACCTTGACCACTGCCCAGTAGAAATATAATGCAGGCTGCTTAAGTAATTCCTAATGATGACATTACAAAATAAAGAGAAGCAGATGCAATTAATTTTATTTTATTTAGCCCAGTATATTCAAAATATTGCCATTTTTACATAAATATAAAACGATAAGTGAAATATTTTAGGGTTTTTTGGTTTGTTTTTATTTTTTATTATTTATTTATTTATTTTAAAGATTTTATTTATTTGACAGACAGAGATCACAGGTAAACAGAGAGGCAGGCAAAGAGAGAGGGAAGCAGGCTCCCTGCTGAGCAGAGAGCCTGATGTGGGGCTCGATCCCAGGACCCCGAGATCATAACCTGAGCTGAAGGCAGAGGGTTTAACCCACTGAGCCACCCAGGCGCCCCTGTTTGTTTTTATTTTTGGTAAAAAGCCTCCAAAATCTGGTGTGTATTTCACACTTAGAGAACAGCTTAATTTGGACCAGTCGTGTTTCAGATGCTCAGTAGACAGACTCTTGACTGGTGTAACTTCTATCAGTGTTTGGCCTTCAGTTTCTGTAGTACTGCAGGCAGAGAGTTTATACTATTTCGATTCATAATTTCATGGCAGTTTTCTTTTTTATTATGCTGAAGTTTGTGCTCTCTGAAACCTAGCATCCTTTATTTTTAACTAGACTGGGGATTTAGTTGGAAAAAGGAAGAAGGAGGATAAGTCCTGTGGATTCAGTGAACGAGTGATTAAAGTTCATAGTGAAAGAGATCAAGATGTGGATTTCCTAATAAGGGAGTAAGACCAATGATATTAAAGAGGCAATAAAAGAGAGTGAAGAAGTTATTGAAAACCAAAGTCTGACTAATTCTCGAATCGGTTATAATGTTAAGTAATTAAGTTTTTAAAAATAGAGCCAAATAATCTCCATAAACAGGAATTTTGAATGATAGATTTTCAGAGTGAACTTTACCTCTGTGGGATTTAGTCTGTTTGGGTCATGATATTATGAAAAATTATAAAGCCATCTTCTGTTGCCTCTGTCTCTGCAAAAAATAGAGTAAGACATATTAATGTTTTCTGGGAATCTGGTTGACTTAGTAACTACTTTTTTTTAATTGGCATGATTTAATAATAATAATAATAATAATAATAATAATATAGGATACCCAAGAAGTTCATATGATTTTTTCTCTGATCTGCTTTGGGCTCCAACACATTCTATGGCTTAATAATATGACTGACTCCTGTGCTTTTAAAAACCAAAGTAGTATTTCTAAATTAAAAAGAGAATCTAATAATAACTACTGGTTTTATGGAGTGCCTTTTGCAAATTGCATTTCTTAGATTATCCAGACATGACAAACATCCTGCAAAGTAGACATTAATGTTAGCCATTTCTATGGATGTGGAAAAGCTGAATTTTAGAGAGAGAAGACTAGTCCACAGCCCTATAACTTGCCGGTAGAAAAGGTAAGGGCTACAGAAGGCTAAATCTAGCATCAGGTGAATAAAGTGATTTAAGGAAGTTTAACTGGCCCCGATGAGCTCTGCAGTTACTGTTTATGGTCTCACAGCAGGAGGGTTAACTTTCCAGTAACTTCTGGGCTTCTTCGACGCGTGGAATGTGTTTGGGAGGGTTCTTACATGAAGCCTTAGAGAAAACCTGCATTAAAGACTAACCGCCCTAGAAGATAAGAACTCTGCCACACTTTAAGTTAGAAGTTTTAGTCCGTAGACCAGACATGGAGGGGCTGCTCAAGCATCAGCAGCAGCAAGGAAGACTCACGCCATCAGCCACTCCTGCTCAGAATGGAGATGGCGAGCAGTGGTCTCTCCCGTGGCTGTTTGATCCGGCCCCAGGAGGAGGCCGTGTGTGCTGTCCTGGCGCTTGGTGGCACGCCTGAAATCTGGCCACGTCTGCAGATAAATGGGTTCTGGCCTAGCGTGTCCCTCAAACTCACAGCTCAGAAGCTTCTGGGCGGAGGCACTATGGCGTGAGGAAAAGAGTATGGACTTCAGGATCAGACAAAAGTGTGTTCAGATGTCAGCTGTGCCGTCTGATAACCATCCAACTCATCCAACTCTCTTTCTTCACTTGTGAAGTGGGGGTGAATCATCCGCTCTCCACGGGGATCATTACCGAAGAGAACGTGTGACGTGCCTGCCACGGTGCCTGGCACATACCTGATTTACCGATTAGATTTTTACTGCTGAGGTACTATAGTAAATAACATACTCCTTTAAATTACACGAGACAAAGTGGCGGTTTCACTTCTGGCTGTGCTAAGACTGTAGCGCAAGAGATTGTTTACAGGCACGGATAAAGTCATTGCAATGCCCTGCTTTATGGAACTGTGCTTGGAAAGGAAAGCCCTTCGGAATTCTCCAAGGCCACCTCCGAGGGATCATTCATTCACTGCTGCTGTGTCCATGGGCTCCGCTGCAGAAATAGTGAAAATACTTCACTCTTTTGTCCCTTTTTGATCTCCTAAGAATTTCTCTTCAGAGTGCCATCTAGTAAAGCTATATGGCATGCTAAGTTACAGTTGATGCATTAGTTATCCATTGTATTCCTGCAGAAAGTGGGGTCAGAGCCACTGGGAGTGAGAAGTTTGGTTAAATTTCGTAAGTTCAACCAATTCAGAGTTAGAACTCAAAATCTATCAACCAATATTTATTTATTCCATTTCATAGCTTATGCCTTGGAGACCTGTGTTTTCTTTTATCTTTTCTTTCTTTCCCTCCCCTCCCCTCCTTTTCCCTTTATTCTTCCCCTGTCCCTTTCTTCCCCTCCTCTCCCCTCCCCTCTCTCCTCTCCTCTCCTCTTCTTTTCTTTCTTTCTTTTTTTTTTTTTAAATTTGATTTATTCATTTGACAGAGAGATCACAAGTAGGCAGAGAGAGATGGGGAAGCACGCTCCCCACTGGGCAGAGAGCCCGACACAGGGCTCAATCCCAGGACCCTGAGACCATGACCTGAGCCAAAGGTAGAGGCCTAACCCACTGAGCCACCCAGGCGCCCCGTCCTCTTCTTTTCTCATAAGTAGACTCTACACCCAGCGAGGAGTATGGGATTTGAATATATGACCCCAAGATCAAGACCTGAGCTGAAATAAAGAGTTGGACACCTAACTGACTGAGCCACCCAGACACCCTTATATGGATTCTTAAAATAAAGGATTTGTAGGTTTGCAACCCTATAAATGGAAGAAGACTTGAAAATCTTTTCACCCTTTCATTTGGGGAAGCTGATGCCCAGACAGGTTAGCTAATTTACCAGGTGGTAATAATAGTTAGTGGTAGTACTGCAATACTGTAAAGTTAAGGAAGAAGGGCTGTATTGTTTTCTCCATCTAATTTGACACAAATCTCACCAAATAATGTTTGGTGATCAGTGACAAGATTTCAGCATATTGCTGAAAAATGCATCGTAAAATTTGCTTTAAAAAAAATTGCTTTAAAAAAAATTTGCTTGCATTAAAAACTGCCACTAGGTGTCAAGGTTATTCAAGAGAGTTAGACTGTCAGGTGTGTTTCTAATTGCTTGCTCTCCTGTGGCCAAGAATGCCTCATGTAGCCCTCTCTTAATCATTGATTGGTCCGTAGGTGATATCTCACTTTAGAGTGACTTATGCATACACTGGATAGTACCCAATAATAATTTGGATAATCTGACTTAAAATTATATACTAGTATAATCCAAAAAAGTCAATTTTTTTTTTTTTAAAGATTTATTTGAGAGAGAGAGAACACGTGCATGTGTGTGAGCTTGGGGAGGGGCAGAAGGAAGGAGAGAAAGAGAGAGAAGGAGAAAATCTCCAGCAGACTCCCTGCTGAGCACAGAGCTCAGTCACCGGAGGCAGATCATAGGATCCTAAGATCATGACCCAAGCTGAAATCAGGAGTTGGACACCCAACTGACTGAGCCACCCAGGTGCCCTGTAAGTTAGCTTTTATGAAATGAAAGGTGTACAAATTATGTAAATCATAAGGGTGTGCCTCAATTAATTTTCACAGTTGGACACATTGATAAACCTACCACCAAGATAGAAAATTAAAACATTACCAACCCAGAAGTCTCCCTTGTATCTTTCTTTAGTCATTAGTACTCTCC
Source organism: Enhydra lutris kenyoni (assembly GCF_002288905.1). NCBI lineage: Eukaryota > Metazoa > Chordata > Mammalia > Carnivora > Mustelidae > Enhydra > Enhydra lutris. Next base: position 29,739,403 of record NW_019154099.1, on the reverse strand, counting down.
AAGTATAAGTACTACTTTGACTTCTGTCACCATCAATTAGTTTTGTCTTTTTGAATTTTATATAAATGGAATCATGCTAGATGTCCCATGGTAACTGTTTTTTTAAATGGTTTAATTTTATTTCATATTGTGTTACGAATTTTTTTCCATGTTCATCACTTCTTCTTACTGTTGAACATACCATTATTTGAATATGCCCCAGTGTATCCATTCTATTGTTGATGGGCCTTTGGATTGTATATAGTTTTGGCTATTACACATAGGTCTGCTGTGTGATCTTCTTGTATATGTACTTTGTGAATATATATACTTAATTATGTTGAATGTATACCTAGGGATAGATAGTGGAATTACTGGGTCATTAGATATGTGTATGTTCAGCTTTAGAAGACTTATAGTTTTCCAAATTAATTTTACAGGTTACCCTTAAACCATCAGTATATGAGACTTCTGGTTCTTCCATATCATCACTAGAACTTGGTACTGTCAGTGTTGTTAATTTAATTTATTGAATTTTTTTTTTTTTTTTGAGAGGGAGGCAGTGAGCATGTGCATGGGGGTGGGGGAGGGGCAGAGAGAGCCGGGGAGAGAGAATCTTTTTTTATTTTTTTTTTAAGATTTTATTTATTTATTTGACAGACAGAGATCACAAGTAGGCAGAGAGGCAGGCAGAGAGAGAGGAGGAAGCAGGCTCCCTGCGGAGCAGAGAGCCCGATGCGGGACTCGATCCCAGGACCCTAGGATCATGACCTGAGCCGAAGGCAGAGGCCTCAACCCACTGAGCCACCCAGGCACCCCGGGAGAGAGAATCTTAAGCATGCCTCACACCCAGCACAGAACCCAGTGTGGGGCTGGATCTCATAACCCAGATCACAACCTGAGCTGAAATAAAGAGACGCTTAACTGACTGAACCACCCAGGCTCCCCAGTATTGTTAATTTTAGGCATTCTGATGGATTTACAGTGGTATCTCATTGTGGTTAAGTTTACATTTCCACGATGACCAAAGAGGGTGAGAACATTTTCATGTGTTTATTGGCCATTTTCATAGAGTCCCTTTTCAAATTGTTTGCTCATTTTTTTCTTTTGTGCTTTCTACATTTTTTTTATTGATTTGTAGAAATTCTTTATATATTCTGGATACTAATATTCTGTTAGATATATGTATTGCAGATATCCTCTCTCTGTATACAAGTTGCCTCTCCATTCTCTTTATAATGAATTTTGATGATTTTAATATTATTCATTTTATTAGCCTATCACTTATGATTAGCGCTTTTGGTGTTCTGTTTGTGGAATCTTGGCCCCTCACAAGATTATGAAGATTTTCTCTTTTATTTATTCTAGAAACTTTATTTTTTTACCTTTCATATTGACATCTATAATTATCTGGAATTGATTTTTGTGTATGTTGTGAGGTAGGGGTCAAAATTCACATTTTTTCCAAATATGGCATTCTTTTGACTAGCATCATTTATTGACAAAGCCCTCTTTTTCTAATTGCAGGACAGTGCCATCTTTATCTCAATCAAGTGACCAATTATGTGTGAGTTTATTGATCAGTTTATTTAGACTTATGTGTCAATTCCAAAATATTTTAATTATTAGAACTTTATAAATCTTGATATATGAAAATATAAGTCCCCCAACTTTGTCCTTTTTCTTTAAGATCACCTTGGCTATTCTTATTTCTTTGCATGTTAGTTTAAAGTTTGAAAACTGTTTACAGTACACACATACCACACAAATACATAGCACTGGGATTTTGATTGGTTTTTTATTGATTGGTTTTTAATTTGAGCTGTAGAGATCAATTTAGGGAGAATTTACATTTTTTAAAAGATTTTATTTATTTATTGAGAGAGAGGGAGATAGCAAGAGAGAGCATGAGAGGAAGGAAGGGCAGAGGGAGAGGGAGAATGAACAGAGAGCCTGATGATGTTGGTCTTCATCCCAGGACCTTGAGATCATGACCTGAGCTGAAGGCAGATGCTTAACTGACTAAGTCACCCAGGCACCCTTAAAGGGAATTTATATTTTAATATTGAGATTTCCCACTCATGAACATGGTATAGCTTTTTTTTTTTTTTTTAAGGGCTTCTTTAATTTCTCTCAATAATTTTTTTTTTCAGGGTGTGTGAACATCTTTTATTAAGGTTATTTTTGATGTTTAATTCTTTAGTATTATAAATTTTATTGGCTTTTGATTTTTTGTTGTAGTTAGGTTTTTGCGGGTATATTGAGCTTTGTATATTGACCTTGCTAAATTCATGTGTTAATTTTGTGCCTGTAGGGTCTTTGTATTTTCTACTAATGCAATCATTTCGTGAATAATTATTCTGGGAATAATCACAGTTTTACTTTTTCCTTTTATTATCTTTATTTTGTTTTATTTTTAAAGATTTTATTTATTTATTTGACAGATACAGATCACAAGTAGGCAGAGAGGCAGGCTGAGAGAAAGAGGAGGAAGCAGGCTCCCTGCTGAGCAGAGAGCCCGATGTGGGGCTCGATCCCAGGACCCTGGAATCCTGGCCTGAGCTGAAGGCAGGGGCTTTAACCCACTGAGCCACCCAGGCGCCCCTATCTTTATTTTTGAAAATTATTTATTCTTTTTGATACTGGCTGAAACCTACAGCATAAGTTGAATTGAGATAGTGGTAACAAATACCCTTTTTCTGATTGCAGTGGGGAAATCTTTAACATTTTGCCATTAAATGTGATGCTTTTGGTAGATTTTAAAATAGCTACTCTACAACAAATTAATGTGGTTGATTTTTTTTTAAAAGATATATTTATTTATCTTTAGAGAGAGAGACAGTGAGTGAGAGTTGAGGGAGGGAAAGGGAGAGAATCTTAAGCAGGCTCCCCCTTGGGCGCAGAGCCTGACACTGGGCTTGATCTTGGGACCCTGAGATTCTGACCTGAGCCAAAATCAAAAGTCAAACACTTGACTGACTGAGCCACCCAGGTGCCCCTAAGGTTGATTGTAAAAAAATGATTACTATGGGTTCATTTTATCAAATACTTTTTTGTGTTTATGTGAAGAGGTGATAATGCTAGGAATTTGCCTGTTGAGAGTGATGAAACTCTTCCTAGAGGAAGGAGGAGAAACTTCAGCTTCTTCTGAAGGGTCACGGTCATCAACAGGGGTCCAGACATTGCAATTATAAATGGCAAGTTCTTGAGACCAGGAGTAACATGATGAAATTTTTTTTTTTTTTTTTTTTTTTTTTTTTTTTTTTAAGAGAGAGACAGTGAGAGAGAGCATGATCGAGAAGGTCAGAGGGAGAAGCAGACTCCCTGTGGAGCTGGGAGCCTGATGCGGGACTTGATCCCGGGACTCCAGGATCATGACCTGAGCTGAAGGCAGTCGCTTAACCAACTGAGCCACCCAGGCGCCCAACATGATGAAATTTTTAAAATATGTGTCTGTTTGTAATGTGCACTGGAAAGAGCCAGAGGCTAGCAACAGATAGATGAATAATAATCCAGACTTGTTAAAAAGAGGTAAGGATGTGGAGGCGGTGAAGGAAAATTAAAGAAGTGAATCAGAAGTGGTTTTAGGAGGCATAAATATGATTATTGTTATATGTATTAGAAAAGAATATTCAAATTGATTCAAAGATAAGGTTCCAGGGTCTGGATGTTAATGGTTTTCACAGACTGCAATGGGAAACTGGGAAAAGGATTTTTTTGGGGAAAAGAATAAATCATGACTTCAGTTTTGGGTGCTGGTAAGTGAGGCTTTTCCCCCATGGTAAGATGGTAAGCCATTTGTGTGTAAGGGAGCTATCTTGGCTGCAAATCTCCAGTCTTTATCACAATTCCAGACATGATAAGACTATCTGTATAAAAATCACAGGAATCGAAGTGTTTGTTAGATTGTTCAGTGATAATCTATGTGGGAAAAGGTAGAGTGAGATTTAGGAGGGGAAATTAGGTTTAGAGATATTGATCTGAGAGATAATAATTGAGTCTCTGCTAGTTGAACTTCCTGAGAGATCAAACAAAGAGAGAAAGGACATCTTAAAACCTTGTCCTTAAAACCTTATACCTTAAAACCTTAAAACCTTAAAATCTTAAAATGAGAATTCTGGAAGATCCCCCTCTGTATGTCATAAAATATTTTATGAACCTGGAAGGTGAAGCATATTGAAATTGGAGGTTTATGAGTGAAAATAAAAGAAGCGTCGTTATGTAAGTAGGCAACCAGCAGCCTTCAAGATGAAGGAAATGACTGTGTCTTAGAGAAAGTTTGGCATCCAGAAAGGTCTCCAGATAGCTTATGGCTTGCTCTCGTGTGACACTTGTGTTCATTTAGATGCTGGTTGAAAGCTGTTTTCAAATTAAAGTTCAACTACAGATTTGTGCATGTACTTCAGAGCCCTATTCTTGATGACTCCAGCAAATTGTCATCTACTTGGTCCTCATGAACAAAAATGCAATTCTTTTCATCCTCCAAACCATGCCTTTTTTGCAGAGATGAAGTATGTGTCAAACCACAACACCTGGTATCTACTGTTCCCCAGATTTACCAATGCTTTTTTAGTAGGCTCAGTGGTTTCCCAAATAGCAGCATGCCGCCTCCAACCTTTTTTTTTAGTCTTAAAATATATGATCTATGACGTCTTTTTCATTTTTGAATCCCTAGTGATTGAGAAAGTTATTTTTTTTATAAATGGGAGCATTAATGACAGTACATATGATTAGGTAGGGACTTTATAGTTCCTTTATATTATTTTTTGTTTTTATTTTAATGGAAGTTTGGAAAATTAACTGTTTGAAAGCATGAATTATTTCTGCTTGGCTTTATTTATGAGGGTAAAGTCTTTATTATTTGGTTAATTTATTTAGATTGTTTAGTATTATGTTCATGTCTATATCTTCAGAGCCAGAAAAGACTCTGTAATTTCATTTGAACACTCTGAGCTGATGGAAACATATTTAGCCAAAGTTAGGATAAATTTATTTTCTAATTAAGTATTTTAATAGCTGTTTGGGCTAACAGCCTCAAGCACAGGTCAGAAATACTTCTTTGGGGGCACCTGGGTGGCTCAGTGGATTAAAGCCTCTGCCTTCGGCTCAGGTCATGGTCCCAGTGTCCTGGGATCGAGCCCCACATTGGGCTCTGTGCTCTGCAGGGAGCCTGCTTCCACCTCTCTCTCTATCTGTCTGCCTCTCTGCCTACTTGTGATCTCTGTCTGTCAAATAAATAAATAAAATCTTTAAAAAAAAATACTTCTTTGAAATGTATTTTCAGAATTGGTTGTTTTATATTGAATGCATTATCAGAGAATACAGGTTATTTCTGATATGAAAAGTTAAGGGTTTTTTGTATCTGTGCATATGTTTAGGTCATTGGGAAGGAAAAGGAAGAAAGGATTTTCATTACATGAATCTTGGATTTCATGTAGAAGATTGTACAGAAGTTCTAAAATCTTAAAATCTCTAAAAACTTAAATGAGTTAATGAAAGTGTTACTTTCTAATTAGGGGGAAAAACCCTTTTAAAACTTGGCTTTATTGTAGTATTGGGCAAGATTTCAAATGACCTTAGATTTGGAATATATTTTCTTTCATTGGAGAACGGTCTGAGATTATGCCTTTAATTTAGAAATAACTCATTTTAGTCTGTTTAAGAGGAAAATACCAAAACTATCTTGTTTCAGTTGGCTTGCTTGTGTATTTTGCACAAATAGAGATGCCATTGCACAAAGAATGATTCCACGATTATTGATAAGAATCATTATAGCGAGGTACCTGGGTGGCTTAGTGGGTTAAAGCAGCTGTATTTGGTTCAGGTCTTGATCTAAGGACCCTGGGACTGAGCCCCTGTTGAGCTCCCTGCTCAGTGGGGAGACTACATATCCCTCTCCCTCTCCTCCTCCCCCTGCTCCTCCTGTGTGTGTGTCTCTCTTTCTGTTTCTCAAATAAGAAAAAATTTTAAAAATCTATCATCATAGCATAATATTTAAAATCATGAAGGCTAGATCTCAACGGCCTATTTTAAAATCATCCTTTTGCTGCTTATTAGTCAAGTTACCTAACTTCTCCGTGTTCCCACATCTGTAAAATGAGAAGAGTAATACCCCCGACACCTCGCAAGGGTGTGAGGAATATACATGTAGGGTAGTTAGGAATTAGAACAGTTCCTCCCCTCTGGAACTCTGTGCGTTTGCTGATTCTGAAGCCAGACCTCTTCCTCTTCCTCCTCCTTCTCCTCTTCCTCCTCTTCTAACTCCTGAGAAATAACACCTCTCTCCCCAGACAACAGTATGAATTCCGTTCTCTGGCCAGCAGCTTTCCCTCATTGATCTCCCAAGATGTATTTAGCTGCCTTTAGGCATCAAGTTAGAGAATTTAAAGGACTGTCTTTTAAAAATCAGATATTTTTTGAATGATACCATATTTAAATTAAAAGGTAAAAATAGGGGCGCCTGGGTAGCTCAGTGTGTTAAGCCTCTGCCTTCGGCTCGGGTCATGATCTCAGGGTCCTGGGATCGAGCCCCGCGTCGGGCTTTCTGCTCAGTGAGGAGCCTGCTTCCCACGCACCCCGCCCCCATCTCTGCCTGCTTGTGATCTCTCTCTCTGTCAAATAAATAAATAAAATCTTAAAAAAAAAATAAAAGGTAAAAATACATTCCCCATGCATATTGGGGAAGAATACCAGTGAGCACTGAAACTGCTTCCTCATGATAATTATTTGATAGTTTTCACTTGTGAATGTTAATAAATTTTAGAATAGAGATTAATCCATATTTATTTATAGGACTAATTCTAGTTCAGTATTTTACCTTAATGTATGTCACCAAATGGGGTTTTAAGCCTCTATTTGACCAGTCTTTGTTTTGAATACGCTTTTGATACTCCTTGGCTGCTGCTATTTTTGAAATTATTCTAATTTTCTGGAGTATTAAAAAAAAAAGATAAACTTACTCATGTAACTTACATACACTTCAGGAATATTTCTCTAGTCAGTTTTTAACTAGTGGTGGGCTCTGTGTGTGTGTGTGTGTGTGTGGACATGCTCACACACATATGTGCATGTAAATGTACTATCTGGGCATATTTTCATTGAGTATGAGTAATATTTTGAATATTATTTGAAATTATTTGAATTTGAATAATATTTTGAAATATTTCATATATGAAGATTGAGAATGTCAGAAATATCTTAAATCATGAAACATAACAAAGTTTGTGAGAAAGGTCTTCTATGGTCAGTTTTTCTTGGAATTAGCTTCTTTAAGTCACTTTAGTGTTCCTGATTGAGTACACCTAATATAAATCCCTTTATACTGTAAGACAGCCTACGTAAGGCACTAGAAGTCACACTTTTAGGATTGTTTTTATTATTTATTTGCAACAAATCATCTTTCTACATTATAGACTTTTCTTTCCATGTTAGAGCCCCTCTTTAGCTTCTAGGATGCTCTTTGATGTGTGTGTGTATCTGTGTGTGTGTGTGTATGTGTGTGTGTGTGTATGTACCCACACATAGTAAATTTTACGTGTTTGTACACACATCCACACACACATGAATGTTCTGAGACTCAGATTTAAACGTACTGATGACTTCATGCATACTGAAATGTCTCTTCTCCTCTACTTTTCAAGGCTTAACTTTATTTCATCTTCCTCTGTGACACCTAGGTGGGGTCCCTCAACTTCCCACTCTACTTTGTTCTTCCACAGAGTTGCTATTTTGTTACGGAAGGTGTGACTTGATACAGGCTAGAGAATACGGACTTCGGTCCCAGTTATTTTTATTGTAAAGTGTGGGTATTTAATCCTAGGTCATCATGCTTTGTACACGAACTTACTAGATAATACAAGCAGCTAGTCAGTGTTAAACTTATGGTAAGTAGCCAGTGGATGGTATCTATTATTGTTATACTTATTTTACTTATTTATATTTGTCTCGCCTTTGTTTGTTAGCTTCTTTAAATTAGGTGTTGTGGCATAGGGTTTTTAATGTCCTCAGTTCCTGGCATATAGGCGATCCACGGATGAATTAACAGAATATATATATACCATGGAAGGAATACCACAATTACACATCAGCAGACCTTCATCATCTGCTAGCAATTACTTGGATTATATTTGCTTTGACTCCCAATATCCGTATTTCTCCAGCGTTTAAAGGAGTCTTTGATCCTTGTAAACAAGAATCAACCTAATATATCACTTGTCATTCTCAACAAATAGTATTTTGATTTTCTGGTATTATTTAGTCATGAGAGAAGCATATGGTTATGCAGTCCATTTGACGGTCTACTAATTTGCTCATCGTTGAGAAATACTAATTGATAATGTATTTATGATGACAGCTTGCTATCTGTGGTGGGCCAGATTATGAGCTACATAGGGTAATGATTGTGATGTCTGAATGCGCAAACTGGATTGATGAGTTCAGCCGGACAAAACTATTGTTCAGTAAGGCACTTGGCAACCCATAAGACATTCATTAAAAATATCAAATAAATCCTCTTGTTTCTGTATCATTATATCAAAATGTCAGTAAAACAAATCTATTAAGCTCTTTGATCCATCCTTCAAATTCTATTTTAAAATCTATGTTAAAATTCCTCTGGGTTCAGATACTTGAAGAGATTGAACATGAAAGTACCCTAAAAATATCTTGTCTGATATTTTCTAATTATTGTTAAATATTTTGAGATTGCAAATTTCATTTAAATGTCAACTGTAATTAAATGTGTGCCATTTGTTTTTCCACTCAGGTTTTGCAGTTTGATGAAATGTTTTTCCCCACAATTTAATAAATATTTGTTTTATTTCACATGAATTAATTCAAAACTGGATAAGAGCAACATATTTTAATCAACTATTGTTGTGATGGACTAGAAAATAAATTTACTCCCTAAGCACACTGTTTGCTATGCATTTGAATGTAATTTATCTTGCTTAGTATTGGCAAGTTAAACATAGAAGGCAATAATTAATAGGAAAGCCAAATACTGCATACTGCATACTGAATAAGGCAACTTATTTTTCTTGAATATATAAAATTTGTAATTACCCCATAATATATATGCCTCGCTATGTACAGACAACACTCATTGAACTGAAGTAGTAGAGAAATTATTAGGCTTGTGTGAATTACACATTTTTAATTGGTACCAACTATGTGATGATCATGATTATATTTTGAGTTGTTTTCAAAATTGGAAGCTTGCTTTTTAATGTATAAATCACACAACCACATTATACTTGCATAATGTGTTAGGAAGGGAACTGACACCCTATTATTTTGTTCCTCCCACCAGCCCCTTGGAAACTCCAAAGATTTGTAATATCTTTAGTACGATGGTTTAAAACACATCCCGATAAAAAGGATTGAGAGAAGGTTGTCAGCGCTCTTCACATGGGAATGCAAACGTGCGTGTGGTCAAGTCACTTTTGGCAGAATGTGTTGTACGCCGTCGTTTCCCGCACAAGTACGAATTGCATGTGCTCATATTTGTGTTGTAATCTAAATCACATAAATTAGACATATGAAGACAAAATTTAATCATCTTGTCAGTTCTTTGCAATACAAATCAGATTTTTGACTGTGCAGCCCCGATAAAATGGCAGTTACACTTATATATGAGCATAGCATAAATTACTTTTCAAACCATTATATTGAGCACAATATATGTAAAAGAAATGCTTAATTCATTTGCTGTGGTTACTTTCTTTTAAAGGTTTATTTGTTCTCTGTCTGCAAAGAATGCTGCGATGTAATGGAAGCTGAAAACAGATTAAAAGAGTAATTTCCATGTCAGTGTGCTTTTGCTTTACCTCCTCCCTCTGAAAATGGGCTGTTGATTCAGTGAACTCTGTTCTTCAATGTTTGCTCAGGCTTCGGGCCATACCTTACTCCGAGTGAGACCTTAATTCGTAAAGTTTGCTCTTTCTGTGTTGTCTGCTAATAGTGCAAAATTTCTGGGTGGAAGCATAATTTCAGAGAAACATAAAGCTGGAAATAGGGAAGAACTTTTTTTTATAAATGGAGCATTTTCAATTGATTTCTGTGTAAATAATAGAATTCCATAAGATTTTTGGTTGTTAAGGACCTGAAATTCCCTGTCTCCTCTTTCTCTGAGCAGTTACATCATTGAATTCTCTTAATGGAGGAATTGGAGACGCTGTACTTTGAGAGCCTAGGGGTGTGATCCTGTCGTCTGTCCTAGGACCTTCCTATAAAAAACACACAACCAGGGGGCACCTGGGTGGCTCAGTGGGTTGGGGCCTCTGCCTTCGGCTCAGGTCATGGTCCTAGTGTTCTGGGATCGAGCCCCACATTGGGCTCTGTGCTCTGCAGGGAGCCTGCTTCCACCTCTCTCTATCTGTCTGCTTCTCTGCCTACTTGTGATCTCTGTCTGTCAAATAAATAAATAAAATCTTTGAAAAAAAAAAAAAACACACACACACACAACCAGGACTGATAGTAGTCTTGGGGAAGTGTAACTTGATTCGAGTAGGTCATTGTTTGTTCCTAGTTCTCAGGAAAGTTTAAGTGGAAATAAGAGTCTGTGCTTGACCATGAATGTAAGGAGGAGGGTTGGGACTGACATTTGTTGAATAACTGAGAAGTGCCAGAGTGTCTGCTAAGTACATCGTACATTCTCCTTTTCAACGTTCATAGCTGCCTCCCCAACAAGATTTTATTTATTTATTTGAGAGAGAGAAAGAGTGTGCACACAATCATAAGCGGGGAGTGGGTGGCGGGAGGAGGAAGTAGTAGACTCCCCACTGAGCAGGGAGCTCAATGGACATGGGGCGCCATCCCAGCACCCTGGGATCATGACCCGTGCTGAAGGCAGACACTTAACCAACTGAGCTACCCATGCGTCCCATGATACAGGATTAATAAACGAGGAACAGGGCACACAAAACTGAAACAGCTTGCCTTAAGTCACATTATTGCCAAGTGTTAATGCTGGTGTTCCTGCTGTTTGGTATTCATGTTGTGATCTTTTCCCAACATGAGAAAGCACACAGTCCTTCTCAGATGGAGTGGAGCGTGTCATTTATTCATGTGAGATCCTGAAATTGTGTGTGTAGAAGAGTACTTGGTGTTTGTATATCATCACCTGAATTGCCTGATGAGTCAAAGAAAAGGGGTGGAACTTTGTGCCCGAGTTTTTGTCTTAAGGAAGGGAGGTAATGCTAGAAAGTAGGTATGTAATTATAAAATATATCCAGGAAATAATGTCTTGAAGTTTTTTGCATTATCTTTTTTAATTCATGAGGTCCTTGCTATGATGGTTTTGTGTTAATAAATTTAATGGAAATTAGATTACTTATTGTAAAGATACTGCTCTCTCTGTGGACTCTACCTACCCTAGTTGAAGTGATTTCCGTTAAAACTTGGGGAATTCATGACATACAAAGAATAATGATCACTCTTTTAATAACACATCATGAAAATTATATGTATTTCATATGTGGACATTATTTAGAATGCAGAACCGCATTTCCCAAGTGGAAAATAACCAACTGTCTTTTCCTATTTGTGGTGAGAGGCATCTCTAAAATTGGATATTCTATAGACATAACTTGCTGACTACTTACGGCCTATGTTAAAGAAGACTATCTGAGGACTAGTTTGCTTCTCTGTAGAAAACGATGTTTGTGCCACGGAAATCCGTGCGTCTTTTCTCAGCAGTGAGAAGTCTCATGCTGTACAAGTTCAGGTAGGTGTCACCTGTCACCTAGCAACAAGCTCACTGCTTTGTGTCTTCAGCGTCTCTTTTCATTTTTAAGTCAAAATAGCTGTGAAAACGTAGCACTTAGATATGCATTTATCTCCAGAAATATTTAGATTAACCTTCAAATATTTTTAGTTCCCAAGATAACTCACTGCGACAGGTAAAACAGAAATAACTTTAAATGAAGGAAGGCAACGTATATATCAAAAACCTTGAGGCACAGCAAGGCCAAGATGGGTCTTTTACATACTGTCATCGACTTAAATTCACAAAGCCTGCTTGTTGGAGTCCCTAATTGGCTTGAAAAGTTTTGTGAATATGTATATAAACCTCTGTTACCTGACTTTTTTTTTTAAATTTTTTTAAATTTATTTATTTCTTTTAAAGATTTTATTTATTTATTTGACAGAGAGAGCACAAGTAGGCAGAGAGGCAGGCAGAGAGAGGGGAAGGGAAGCAGGCTCCCTGCTGAGTAGAGAGCCCGATGCGGGACTCGATCCCAGGACCCCGAGATCATGACCTGAGCCGAAGGCATCGGCTTAACCCACTGAGCCACCCAGGCGCCCTGACTTTTTTTTTTTTTTAATCAGCCCCTGAAAATACAAGATCACAGCTAATGAAGTAGTGATTTGTGAAACTGAACCTAGAAGACGGAATTCCAAATGGGATTGCTGTACCATTACCAGAATTCAATTTACTTGAAACAGAGCAACTAAATAACCTTTGGGCAGAAAGTAGAATACCCTGAGTAGTCAGATGTCTATAAGCACCTTTAAAAGGTGTCTCGCTATCTCTGTTTAAAGATACATAAAAGGATTTTCAGAGGAACTGGCAACAAGTGTACTTACGGTTCTTGAAGTATGCAGAATGTATTAAACACCCACCTTTAGAGATGGAGAGCATAACAGATAATTTCAGGTGTGATGAAGAGCTAGCAACCTGTTACTACAGGTGATGAGATAGTGCCCGTACCCTAAAGTGTAACTCCTTCTTCATTCAGCTGGGTAGTATCCACGTCCGTTCTGACCAAGGTCAGTTCTATTGTCCAGGATACTTAACTGTCTTTGAATTACAAAGGGCGCTTAGAATTCCTTTTAGGAAATTTTGGGGGAGGAAAGGAGTTCAAAAGGAACAGAATTGAGAAGACGATTCCCTATTGCTACAATTTCTCCAGACTCACCATTAAAACAGGAGTATTTACTAACAGTTCTAGACAGCAATTATTTTTGTTTAAAAGTAAGTCTAAACTTCTTTCCAAAATGTAATATATCAGGCCTTTTCTTATTTCTCATATTTACTTTGTGTTGAAATAAGGGACCAACCCTTTGCTTTTTCTTTACCTGATAATTGAGAATCATTTTTGGAGCCAGGAAAGTAAGCACCAAAACATGTGTGATGGATTTTTGATGAGGACAGTGGCCTTTAAAACTTCTGTGCTGTGAGAAGATTTACGGGATAATCTTACAAACCTACTTGGCAGACTTAAGTAATATTTTAATTAGGAAATTGATGAGATATTAACTGTTGCTGGAAAGGTGCCATTTTCCTATTTTACATCATGGCTTGATTTTGATGGGGATTTGGGGAGCAACGCAAAGGCCCCTTAGCATGAATAAAGTTGACATTAGTCTATTTTGTGGTCTCAGTTTTGGGAAGTCCTGTTATTTTCTGGCTTAATCTGGGCCACTGATTAAGGAGTGAGAATTCCTATGTGAATTATAGGACACATTGCTGCATAGACATGACCCTAGTTGGGGTAGGTGGTAGACAAACAGGTGTTACTGTTACCCCTGCTTCTGTGGAGAAGGAAATGGGGACGCCAGTTGGATGAATTGTTTCAGGTCAAATGGCCAGCGGGAGACAGCGGTGAGCCCAGGGATTGGTCTTCTCAGCTCTAAACTGTGACTTTATTTGCTGTTACATGTGCTACTTATAGTATTGGGGTGCTCAAGGGGAGCTGCTGGTCAGGAGATGAGCTTGAGCACTCTTTGAGGAGTGTGAATTAAACGGAAAACAAAAGTGAGCATTATATCAGGCTCTCAGGTTTGAAAGATACAGAGGTATACATTGAAGTCGTAGGTGGTTGCAAAGATAAACCAAAAATCCATGCTCAGATGTGGAGCTAAGGAGTTCTAGAAGGACCCTGACATTATCTAACTGGTTACCTTGGGCACGAAATTAATCATCATTGTCAAATCGATCTTAAAATAGTTCATGTACTCAAGTTCCAGAACTGCTTTCAGTACAAATTATATCACTAGGCTACTTTGTAAATCCCCAAATGCTGTCAAAATGTGGGATATTAGGTTGGGTATAGTTCACATTATTTAATGTTTTAGTCAGCAGATTAATTTTATCTAAAAATACAAATTAGATAACGGAGGCCCTAGTTACTTGGATAGGAAGAATCCGCATGATTGATAGAAACACGAGTTTATTTTGTTTTTCTTCCGTTTGTCATTACTACCTTTATTTACTCATTTGACAACATTTATTGATCCCCCTAAAATGTGTGAGGTAATGTGCTCTGTTTCCGGAAATAAAGATGGGTGTGGCACTATGGTAGCACGGACTTCTGTTTCTCTGGGGAGCATAAGTTGGTAGAGTCTGTTTAAAAAGACATTTTGAAAAACCAGGAAAAATAGTTCCTATTATTTTGATGTGGTAATTGCACTTCTATAACTATATTCTAAGGCAGTAATTAAAGGTGCAGATTTAGAGCAGCTAAGTATAGTAGACGAGGGTGCCCGGTTCAGGGGGTGAATGGTGGTGAAGATCTGCCCTGGACTCTGCTCATTGGGCCCTCCCTCCTGATTAGTGTCTGCCCCTGTCTGCCCAGAGAGGGTGTCCCTTCCGGGGGCACAATGTCATCACCCCAGCTAGCAAAGGCCCCGGTGGCTATAAGATTGACATAGAAGGATATTTAAATGTTATCAGCAGTAGCACAAAATCGTAAATTATTAGACAAAAATTAGGGAGTAAATATATCTCTGCAGTGGAGTGTTACAAATTTTGGATTAAGCATCAGGAAGTTGAATATCATGTGAAAAATGGCCAAGATATATCAAAGTGTGGGGGAAAAAAACCTACAAAATTGGAATGTAAGATTGAAGCCAGTTTTTGACGTACCTAGTACATTCTGCTAAGTTGGAACTGATCAATTTAGATATATTTTGAAGACTAGAAAGGACAGGACGTGTTTGATAAGAACATGGTATTTTAGATGACTTTTTAATTCTTTCAAGGGAAACCATATTATGGTTTCATAATGTAAAATAGAAGAATTATACTCTGAATTTCCAGAGAATTTTTCTAGTTTGCCATTGTAATATTAAGATACTATTGGGGCGCCTGGGTGGCTCAGTCGTTAAGTGTCTGCCTTCGACTTAGGTCATGATCCCAGGGTCCTGGGATTGAGCCCCACATGGGGCTCCCTGTTTGGCTGGAGCCTGCTTCTCCCTCTCCCACTCCTCCTGCTTGTGTTCTCTCTATCGCTTTGTCTCTCTCTGCCAAATAAATAAATAAAATCTTTAAAAAATATTATTAAAATGTTACATTTACATTATGTTGCTTTTCAGCAGCATTTCTAGTAGTAAAAACTGTAGTATATACATTTTGAGATATAAGCTTTTTTTATATGTAAATATTACATATGTATAGAGAGAGAAGTGGAGAGGAAGGAGGGAGGGGACAAAGGGGAAGAGAGAGAGAGAGAGAAGGAGAAATTGGTTAATTGATTGATTTAACTTAAAACTGGAATAAAATTAAAAGCCAGTCTGCCTTACAGACCAAGCCCATTGAACTTGTGAATCGTGCTATGTTTCATTTAAGGCCCTATGAGCGAGTGAACCCTTTTTCTGTTCAAATGTCTGGAGACCCACGCAGAGGAAATCTGTGCCGTGCTACAGGGGTGAGCCCCCAGCAGAGTGGGTGCTGCTAAGAACGCCAAGGCCTGTCCCTCTTGAGTGTAATTCCAAATGAAAACGCAAAATCAATTATGCCTACTAAGCTGGCTTAACTGAATGCCAAAGAAAATTTGCCTCATGAAAAGGGAATTCTGAAGCAAGTTACATAATGTGCTGAATGAAAATAAACAGGAGGACTTTCAAGATACTTCCACGTGAGGCAAATGCTTTATTGTAATCAGAACTCTCTAATCCAGGAATATTTAATTATATTTAGTGAGATCCAAACGGTCCTGGGGATATGGAAGCTTTTGAGATTAATTTTTTGGGGTACCTGGGTGGCCCAGTCAGTTAAGCATTTGACTGGACTCTTGGTTTATTTAGGTTCCGGTCATGATCTCAAGGTTGTGGGGTTGAGTCCTAGGTGGTGGGCTCTGCGCCCAGCAAGGAGTCTGCTTGGGAATTCTCTCCCTCTTCTCCTCCCCCTTGTATCTCTCTCTCTCTCTTTCTCTTGCAAATAAATAAATCTTTAAAAAAAATAAAAAGTTGCTTGGGTATTGATCAACATGAAGTCACCAAAAAGTATTCATATTAATTATGCTGCATATGTATCAGCTGTAAAGAGGGAAAAAAATCATTTCCTCTGGAAAACAGCATTACTTAAAAATTCCTTGGTTGCTAAGAATAAGGGAGCCAAGTGCTCCAGTAAAAATATTTGTGACTTTCATATATTAAATTTACTTTTAAACCAATTTCTCCTTCCCTTTGTCTCTCTGGTACCTCCCCTTCCTTTTCTTCCCTCCCTCGACTCTCTTTATCCAGATCCTCATTATCTTGTGCTCAGGAGCTGTCCTAGTTGGAGATCGTACTTTTATTCCCTCATTTCTCCACTTCGCCCTTTAGTGGCTGGTAAAGAGCAAGCAAAAAACAAACAACCAATGAAAAAAATATTCTGCGACTGTTGCTTTATCTCATTCTACCAATGAAGAGCCTAAAGAATTGCAGAATGAAATTGTTCACTCCCCAGTTGAAGAATGTCATCAACATATGGAACTTTTCCTCATTATCTGTTTTTGTGTGTGTTTCTTGCAGGATCAATGTGACTCTAGAGACAAATGGATGAATGAATATCCATATGAAGAGGAAAACAATAAAGGTTGGTTAGTCAAATTTTATATCACTGCATTGAAAGTCTTAGGTTGAACATGATTTTGGGGCCATTATTCTCATTAGAACACTTCTGTGTCTGGGTATGGGACAGAAGTCAATACTTCGATACATACATCTATCTGTAAAGTGTAATTTAAAAATTTTAAACCCTTAAATATGAAGAAATTTCTAAGAAAAAAAACCCTTTTTTGTGTAAGTCTAGCTGTTACCAGTTTCATAGAACTTAGGCTGGAATTAAGGAATCAGCTTATTGATGAATATTGAGAACCGGAAGACCACTGGATACAACTGATCCCTGGGACAAAGAAAAACAAAAGAAGCCAGCTTTTGTGTAAATATATGTTAGTTCCTACAAGCGTAATCCTGATACCAGCGCCACATGGCACAGGATTGCTGTCAGATGCTGTCTTCTTTGTGCCAGCTGAGTCAGCTTTCCTCAGAGGAGTGGGATGACTTTGAAGGGCTTTTCACTTTGGTTTTTCACAGACAGATACTACTGTAAATTGGAGGGGGGAAAAAGTCTTGTGAATTTCAATAGTAATCAAATCCTGGCTGTCACTTTATGTGTGGTAGTTACTTGAACGTTTCTTCTACTCTCTACTGGTTATGACATAAAAATCATAGGCAAAAGAAAGAGAATTACAGAATGTTAAACTATCTCTTTCCTAAGATTTTCACACTTAACAGGTCTGTTTCGTAGACATGTGCCTCATAACACTTGGGGAGCTGCGCAGTACCTGCCATTTCGTATTTTCCTTCCTGCGTTGCTCCTGCTACTGTCAAGTAGATGTACATCATGCTGTGTCTTTTTCTGCCAGCCTACCTTCACAGTTGCTTCCAGATAATTTTCCAGGTTATATCTTTCATTTAACATTGCCTTCTTCCCTCATCATTGCTAAAATTACTCCTTTCTAGTATTTGTATCTGGAAGATTTTCAGACCTCTAGAGGGCGCATGGATTCACACATGATACAAGGGAGACTTGTGGGTATATGGTAATATTATTTTTCTTGACCCCAGCATTGCCTACATGGGAGAATTTACTTTGTGAAAATTAATTGTGCTGTGTATTTTTTTTTTAAGATTTTATTTATTTGAGAAAGAAAGAAAGAAAGCATGTGAAAGTGAAAGAGTGAGAAAGCTCGTGTTCATGAGCTTGGTGAGGGGCAGAGGGTGAAGCAGGTTCCTCGTTGAGCAGGGAGCCCAATGCAGGATTCAAACTTAGGACCCTGGGATCATGACCTGAGCCGAAGGCTAATGCTTGACCAACTGAGCCCCTATACTGTGTATCTTTATTTGGATCAGTGAGTGCTATTAAACTGGCTTTGGGTTGGGGGGGTAGGGGGGTGCGGTCTGTATTGCTCGTCATTGCCCATGGTGTAAATACTCTCATTATGATTGGTTTCAGTGATTTAACGACTAGCTTACAGGGATCTTTAATATTTAACAACTGGCACTCTTGAGCTGGGGATGAGCTAGCACCAGCACACCACTGATAATTTCATTCATAAAGTAAAGTTAAACAGTATTATGGACTCCTTAAGGCAAAGGTAATAAATTTGAATTTTCCTGCTTTGTCCCTAAGTAAATATGGAAACTTACACTCCTTATCATGCAAATTATGTTTATCCCTTATATATGATGTTGGTATAGTATTACTTTATGTTTTCATTCAATTGTTATTAAATTTTTTTGTTTGAGTAGATCAGTATTAACTTTGTGAGTTTATTTATTTTGACAATGTCATTGTTCTGTAACTAATTTTATGACAACTGAAG
Organism: Enhydra lutris kenyoni; assembly: GCF_002288905.1. Classification (NCBI taxonomy): domain Eukaryota; kingdom Metazoa; phylum Chordata; class Mammalia; order Carnivora; family Mustelidae; genus Enhydra; species Enhydra lutris. The sequence continues at coordinate 29,720,831 of NW_019154099.1, read as the reverse complement.
ATGATGGCAAAGAGAATCATTGTGTTACTACTTACCCTGAGGAAAAACTCTGAAAATATTATCTTGATTGACTATAATATATGTGATTCATTCTAAATGATTGTGCCTCCTAGCTTATAAAAGTCTTATTCAGAAGTCTGTATGGAGGAAGGAGCAGTGAGTATTTCACTTAATGTGTTTGTTCCAGAGAATTATTTTTTTTTTCTTATTGTTGTTTTTCGTTTTTTGGTCTGTATTTTCAGTTACAGATGCCTCAGAACAGAAAATACGTTGGTGCTTCTTTTTAAGCCTGCTTGAATCAGGTGCTGTTAGTTTTTAAATGATTTTTTGAAAAATTTTATTTATTTATTTGACACAGAGAGAGATCACAAGTAGGCAGAGAGGCAGGCAGAGAGAGAGGAGGCAGTAGGCTCCCCGCCAAGCAGAGAGCCAGACGTGGGGCTTGATCCCAGGACCCTGAGACCATGACCTGAGCTGAAGGCAAAGGCTTAACCCGCTGAGCCACCCAGGCACCCTGGATGCTGTTAGTTTTAACAGTGTCTGATTCAGGGAGAAAATTGCAGAGCTTGAAAATTTATCTTTTCTATATATTAAGTGTATTGACAAAGTCACTTTTAAGATGAAGTTTTAGAATGTCAGCAGTGCAAGCAACATTGCCACTGTCCACGTAATTGAAAAGACATTTGAATATCGCTTTTAAAACTATTTAGTATGTTTCCAGTTTGTGACTAGTGATAAAATCTGGCCAAGAGCCACAGAATATCATGCTGTGCCTTTTCTGCTTATTTAAACGGTCTAAATAGGATTTGCAGAATTCCTTTTGTGGCCACACCAAGAGTCTCACTTCCAGGAGCATTCTTTATCTTCTTTGAAAAGAGCTATATTTGCATTAAGTCCTTTCCCTTACTCAAGCGTTAAGTTCTTTTATTCACTTTCATTGCACTTGAGTTTGTCCCCTTACGATCTGCCTTTGGAAGACATCAAGGAAATTCAGAAAAGATCCCATCTTCCATCATTTTCTGTTCCCAAATATTGGCAGGAAATATGGCATCCATGCTCTCGAATGTATTTCACCAGTTGCTGTCCCTATGAATGAGGTGGCTTGTTCAGGGACCGGGCTCCACAAACCTGGCTTTGCCCCATCTGTCTTCCAGCCGCTCCAGGGTATGTTTACCGAGTGCTTCTCAGCTGCTGGTTTAGAGCAGGTGTCCAAAACATGCGCACGCATATACATGAGCCCCCCTCACCAGAGTTCACATTCAGACTTCTGCTCTGTGACTACCTCTGATGAACAGCTGCTTACACCGTCCAGCACCAGCAGTGGATGACTTTTACTTCTTGTATTTGGAAACCACGAGGACAATAGCAAGCTTTGCTGAGGAATCTTTAATTTCCTACCAAAAAAGAGTTTATAGCATAGTGATGGGCATAAATAGTGTGGCTGCTTTAAAGTTCTTTTCCATGAAGTTCCAAGGCTCTTTCTTCAACACAGGATAGAAAGAATCACGGCAACCTAGCCTTTCTTCCATTTTCAACAAAGTAGGCAGAGTGGCTCGGAAAACCCCAGGGTCATGTAAGTAAAACGTGGTCAGTGCTGGGCTACTATATGTTTATGTAGAGTAGTTGCTTAGACAGTAAACATGGACTAGAACAAACAAACAAACGGAAAAACCCAGAAAAACAAGTCGTGACACTATAATGATCTGTCTGGATGATCGTGGACCAGTGACGACTTTTCTGAATTTTAATTTTCTCAACTGCATAGTGGAACTGACACTTGTCCTATTTCAGTGGTTGTTATGGCGGAAAGGAAGTATGATGTTTTCAGGATAACATTTTAAAGCGTAGATTTCTAAATGTGAGCATGGCACTGATACTATTATTTTTATAGCATGAGAGAGATTCGTGACTTTGTTGTATGACTTCACATTATAAAGTCATTTTCAGAATTGGAAGCACCCTCAAACGTCATTAAGCCTAACTTGTGCTTGGGGTGTGGCAACCTTCTGGAAGGGTTGGTTGGTTCCATCAGCCTTATGTTGAGTACTCTTCGGGATTTATACTGTATGTGGCAATTCATTCTACTGTCAGGCATATATAATTATTACAAGTTTATCCTCGTATGGAGCCAAATCAGTAGATATGATAATGATGGAAACTAGTGGGTATATCACATATTTATTAACATATCATCCTGAATTAGGTCACTCTTCCATCAAGTCGTTTCACCTTTGGGTATCTAATTTCTCTTATCTAGGAAATGAGAACAAAATAATATACAGGGATCTGAGAAATATTATGCAGTTATTAAAGTAGAATAATGGCTTTATTCTTTGAAAAGATGATGTATTGCTCATTTTTAAACATTAAAGCAGGCACCCTCACCACCCCGCCTCACACCTTTTTTTTTTTTCCATTTTTAAAAAAAATTTAATTTCTTTTCAGTGTAACAGAATTCGTTGTTTATGCACCAGACCCAGTGCTCCATGCAATATGTGCCCTCCATAATACCCACCACCAGGCTTCCCCAACCTCCCATCCCCCACTCCTTCAAAACCCTCAGATTGTTTTTCAGAGTCCATAGTCTCTCATGGTTCATCTCTCCCTCCAATTTCCCTCAACTCCCTTCTCCTCTCCATCTCCCCAGGTCCTCTGTGTTATTTCTTATGCTCCACAAATAAATGAAATCATATGATAATTGACTCTCTCTGCTTGACTTATTTCACTCAGCATAATCTCTTCCAGTCCCGTCCATGTTGCTATAAAAGTTGGGTATTCATCCTTTCTGATGGAGGCATAATACTCCATAGTGTATATGGACCACATCTTCCTTATCCACTCGTCCATTGAAGGGCATCTTGGTTCTTTCCACAGTTTGATGACCGTGGCCATTGCTGCTATCAACATTGGGGTACAGATGGCCCTTCTTTTCACTACATCTGTATCTTTGGGGTAAATACCCAGTAGTGCAATTGCAGGGTCATAGGGAAGCTCTATTTTTAATTTCTTAAGGAATCTCCACACTGTTCTCCAAAGTGGCTGCACCAACTTGCATTCCCACCAACAGTGTAAGAAGGTTCCCCTTTCTCCACATCCTCTCCAACACACGTTGTTTCCTGTCTTGCTAATTTTGGCCATTCTAACTGGTGTAAGGTGGTATCTCAATGTGGTTTTAATTTGAATCTCCCTGATGGCTAGTGATGATGAACATTTTTTCATGTGTCTGTTAGCCATTTGTATGTCTTCCTTGGAGAAGTGTCTGTTCATGTCTTCTGCCCATTTTTTGACATGATTATCTGTTTTGTGTGTGTTGAGTTTGAGAAGTTCTTAATAGATCCTAGATATCAACCTTTTTCGTCTGTACTGTTATTTGCAAATATCTTCTCCCATTCCGTGGGTTGCCTCTTTTTTTTTTTTTTTTTTTTTTTTTTTGTTTTTTCCTTTGCTTTGCAGAAGCTTTTGATCTTGATGAAGTCCCAAAAGTTCATTTTTGCTTTTGTTTCCTTTGCCTTTGGAGACATATCTTGAAAGAAGTTGCTGTGGCTGATATCGAAGAGGTTACTGCCTATGTTCTCCTCTAGGATTCTGATGGATTCTTGTGTCACATTGAGGTCTTTTATCCATTTCAAGTTTATCTTTGTGTACGGTGTAAGAGAATGGTCGAGTTTCATTCTTCTACATATAGCTGTCCAATTTTCCCATTTCCATTTATTGAAGAGACTTTTTTCCACTGTATCTTTTTTCTTGCTTTGTCGAAGATTATTTGACCAGAGAGTTGAGGGCCCATATCTGGGCTCTGTATTCTCTACTCTACTCTACTCTACTCTCTACTCCACTGGTCTATGTGTCTGTTTTTGTGCCAGTACCATGCTGTCTTGGTGATTACAGCTTTGTAGTAAAGCTTGAAATCAGGAAATGTGATGCCACCAGTTTTGTTTTTCTTTTCCAACATTTCCTTAGCAATTCGGGGTCTCTTCTGATTCCATACAAATTTTAGGATTATTTGCTCCAGCTCTTTGAAAAATACTGATGGAATTTTGATCGGAATCTGCCTCACACCTTTTATCATTTGACGAATGTTATTTACAAAATCTCTGTGTGTATATACAAGTAAATAAAGGTGGTCTTACAGAAAGCATGATCATATTTATACTTTGTATTTCTAATGAAGAGTTGTTTTTTCATTTTGCTTCCAATATATAATGGAAGAAATAGAAAGTGGACTTAAACTGAAGGAATTTATTAATTTCAAATTAATGTCCTTTCACCAGTGTGTTGCTATTACTTGACAAAGAGACTCTTACATATAGAGAACAAAGTGGTGCTTTCCAGAAGGAACGTTTCTGGGAGGATGGGTGAAATAGATGAAGGGCATTAAGAGGTACAAACTTTCAGTGATTAAAATATGAAAGTCCCAGAGATGGAAAGTATAGCATAGGGAATATAGTCAGTAATACTCTAATAACATTGTATGGTGACAAATGGTGACTATGCTTTTTGTGGTGAGCAATGAGTCAAGAATGAATTGAAACTAGTATAACATTGTCTGTCAACTATACTTCAATTAAGGAGTTAAGTGGGGAAAAACACTTTGAATTCTGGTAATCTTTTTTTTTTTTTAATGAATTTAACATCAAAACAGCATCTTTTGACTTTTTGCTACGAAAGATGGAAGGGGCACCTGGGCGGCTCAGTCCTTAAGCATCTGCCTTTGGCTGGGGTCATGATCCCAGGGTCCCGCATCAGGTTCCCTGCTCAGTGGGGAGTCTGCTTCTCCCTTTCCCTCTTCCCCTGCTTGTGTTCCCTCTCTCACTGTGTCTCTCTTTGTAAAATAAATAAATATAATCTTAAAAAAAAAAAAAGATAGGAAAATTGATGGCATTTCTTTCCATTTTTCCCTCTTCTTGTTTTACCATCCTTTTAAAATTCAGGTTATTACCAGTGATTTCTTTATTATTTGTGATTATGAACCACAATTACCAAAGCTTTAGTTCAATATCAAAGCTTAGTCTTACTTCTTATTTTTCTGAGCAATATGGAACTACTGCTTTACTGCTATCTGGCTTTGGTGTCACTGTGAAGACTAAAGCAAACTGATCTACTTTTTCTTGTTTTGCTTTTTGTTCAGACATCCGTGGACTATTTTTAGTTTGCCAGAAAGTTCAGTAACTTCATTGATTATGTCTTGGTTTTTATGATTCTGTATCAGTTTTTCTTGGATACTGTCATTAAACTCTGAGAAATAGAGTCTATATGTATGTCTTCACATTTTTAAATATTTAAAGTATATTTTCTTTTTGTTTTGTTCTCTTCTTTAGTAATCCTGAAAATATATCTAATATTTCTCCTTGGTTTTTTGCATCTGTGGTCTTCATCTTTAACTTTTTGTTTTCACTTACTGTGTTTTCCTAGTAAGCATTTTTTCTTACTATGTTTTCAGTCAAGTTCTGCATTATTTTTTAGCAACCCAAGTGGTTTTTTGTTGTTTTTGTTGTTGTTGTTTTCAAAGATTTTATTTATTTATTTGACAGACAGAGATGACAAGTAGGCAGAGCAACAGGCAGAGAGAGAGGAGGAAGCAGGCTCCCTGCTGAGCAGAGAGCCCGATGTGGGGCTCAATCCCAGGACCCTGGGATCATGACCTGAGCCGAAGGCAGAGGCTTAACCCCCTGAGCCACCCAGGTGCCCCCCGACCCAAGTGGTTTTTTAAACAGTATTTCTGTAGTATTTCAGAGCTCTGTCAGCTTATTTTCATCGATTTCAGTTAACTTGTCTTTTATCATTTGAAGCCTTTTACTTCTTCCTTGAATATTTTTGTTTTGCAAACAGGCCCTTATGTTCCTTTTTTTTTTTTTTTTTTTAAATTGGTGAAGTGTTATTTGCTCAAATTCTTTATCTGTCTCCTTGGGTAATTCCTCCTGTTATGTCTATTACTCACCCTTCTCTTGGTGTTTGCTGCTTTTCTGCACGGTTCTCTTGTGGCCTAGGTTCATCCCTGTTTCCAAATGGAGCCAGTATTGGCCAGTATTGGCCAGTATTGGCCTGTATCCCAGGGAGTGTTGTGGGCAGGGGCACCACGAGTTTGGGTATGAACTAGATGAGTCCAAATCTTTGACTTGAGTTAGTTATTTCAAATACTCTCTAAGTAAAGCTGTCATTTCCAGAGTCTTCCTCGCTTCCATTATACAGTGGAGGACTCTTGAGATAAAGGCTTCTGACTCCCTTCCCCACCTCAGGTGGGAACCTCGGTCCAGATGAATGAGCTGGACTCTAAAACATGCCGTGTCCCTCTGCTCGCTCTCTGAGTGGTACTGTCTCTGCTTTCACTGGGTAGGCATTTCATAATTGTGATTATTACTTTTCAGAAATTCTGTGTTTTGCTTAAGGCCTGAGGAGGTATATGTCAGCTCCCAGCCACCTCCCAGATTTCACAGTCTTTGACAGGTATGTTTTATTTTGGCAGTCTGACTGCCAAAACAGTTTCTGACTGTCTTTGCTTTCACAGAAGATGGAGGGTCCCCCCCCCGACCACCTTTTCCTTCTAAATTTGCTCTGAAAGTGTTCAGTGAGTTTTAAAGGAAGGATATTTAAAATTCCGGGACATTGCAGTTTCCTTTAAGGGAGATTTTAGGGACTACTGAGCCTCCTGCAGCGTTGACGAGCAAGGCTCTGTGCCTGGACCTCCTGGTTTTTAATCATGGCTCAGCCAAGGCTCCCCCTTCACCCAGCTTCTCTCTCTCTCTCTCTCATTGTCACGTCTGCCATGTGGAAACGATGTTGATAATGACGCCTCCTCTATAAATATTGTTGTGAAGGTACAATGAGAAAAAAATGCTAAAGCATTTGCATATTGCCTGGCAGTCACTAAGTGCTCATTAAAATTAGCAATTTTTATTATTTTAAGCCATGTTAATTGAGTTCAGAAGGCAGTCAGTTCCGCCTTAGGAAAATTCACTACTCAGACCAGTATTTGTATATGTTTCTTTCCCTTTGACTAAAGGTATGCTGGGATGTACCTGGGGTTACTGGGTGTCCTACTTAATATGTCAGCTTCTGGCTTTGGGTTTGACTGTTCCTTTGTGTTGATAAGGAATAGATACATCAAGCTTTCTCTTGGAGGAAATAAAACTCTTGAAGATACTGGATATGCTGTGGGAGTTGGTTCACACACAGAGGGTCGACTCCTTCTCTCATATTAATCAGGGTTCTCCAGAGAAACAGAACCAACAGAAAGTATATATATCCTGTATGATATATATGATTTATTATAAGGAATCGGCTCATATGATTATGGAGACTGAGAAGTCCCATGATCTGCCATCTACAAGCTGGAGACCCAGGAAATCCAGTGGTGCCATTTTGGCCCAAGTTCAAAGACTTGAGAACCAGGGAGCTGATGGTGTAAATCCAAATCCAAGGACAGGAGAAGACTGTTGACTCAGTTTAAGCAGGAAAGGACTGGCGCCTCCCTTCCTTCACTTTTTGTTCTATTTAGGTCCTCAACCAATTGGGTGATACCCTCCTGCTGTGGGGGAGGGCATTGTGCTTACTGAGTCCCCCAGTTCAAATGCTAATCTCATGCAGAATCACCCTTACAGACACACCGAGAAATAATGTTTAATGTGGGCACCCTCTGGCCCAGTCAGGCAGTCATAAAATTAATCATCACACCTGCCCTGTAGTGTGATGAATCCAGCAATCCTATATTTAGAAGTATTATTTGTCAGACACAGGGCTATAAAGACAAATTAAATTTAGACCCTGACCTCAAGTTTTCATCATCTCAGGGACAGGCAAAATAAGTTACTACAATTTGGTGTGATTAATACTACAATATATTTAATGAAACAAAGAGAGTTGGTATGGGCCACGATCGGCTTCACATATGAAGCTACATTTGACCTGGGCCTTGAATGATTGTGTCATGTTGACTGGAAGAAATGGGAGCAAACAAGAAAGGTTATGATCTTTTGTTTCGAAAAAATCTTAGTAACTGTGAACCATATTTTCTTTTCTTTGGCTGAGCATCAAAGTGCTCTGCAAAATTTCCTCTTGGAGTTAATGGTAAATGTGATATTTAGTGATGTCATTAAATATTTCAGCCAGAATCTATTGAGGCTCATTTATGTGTCCAAATGATTTTCTCTCTCTTTCCCCTCCCTCTCAGTCTCCCTTGCTCACATGCTTTCATGCTTTCTTTTCCTTGCGCACACATCTTCCTTCTCTGGACATTTGATTATAGTGAGTCTTCCGCTAAGCTTTATGTCCTTCTATTTAGAGTGCATTATCAAAGTCATTTATATAATATATTTTACCAGAAAATTTCAGGAGTGATCATAAAAATGATATGAACATCTTTTAAACATGACCATTTTAGTTAAGCAATGTTGATTTAATGAGAATATTATAGTATTAAAGCAACATAGTAATTGATTATTGGAAACATTTATGGAAGTATAATATCTATGGTTAATTTTATATTATCAACATCTGTACATTAAAAAAAAAAAAAGCAACCTCCTTTCTCTCTCCCAAGCTGATGTTAGCTAAGAATTAATTTCCTACTGTTCTCTAAAGGGACTTTTAATAAAATCATGAATAATTATTGACTGAAAAATGAGTGGAGTTCTTTATCTTATACATAATTTAATCCTTCAGTACACCTTACAGCCTAATGCAGGTAGGACTCACAAATATTCCAAGTGAAGAATCATTTAATTATTGACCTTCAACATGCTTTGTTTCTCAGAACTGGTTCTGGTACCAAATTCTGTACCAGTCATGAGAGAAATGGAGCCATAGGAATGCTAGGGAATATGGGATTTATTTTCAGGATTTGACCTCATCCAGTTGTAGAAGCTAGTTAAGCGAGTTGTGTGTGGCTGTTGCTTCTGTGTTGTTGGTGTTCGGCCAGAAGTCAGTGGGACAGGAAGGAAGGATGAGCGGGAACTTTGGGAGAGCAGAGGCACACAGGAAACGGTGAGGATGAGCTGATCTCTGCACAGATTCTTCGCTGCTGCCAAGCTTCCAGTCTTGGGGATGCTGAGGACTGGAGGAGAAGCCGGACCTCCTCCCTGTGTTAAACACATCATGGCCCGGGAATTGGCTGAGCTGCCGGAGAGGTCCCGGAGGAGCCGCAGTCAAGGGGGCGGACCTGTCCTGTTCTCAGCAAGGTGCACCAGCTGCCTGGTGCTGACAGTGTCCGTGAGCTGTGCCTGCATTTGGAGCTCTGCGTTGACCTTCTGAGTGTGAAACAGATGTGACTGCTGCTACACTTCTTCCTTCTGCGTTTTTCCAGAACGCCCCTCATCACCCAGGGACTGCGGGGATTATGTGGGGAAGGCAGTGCTCGAGATGCACATTGAGCTCCGCTAAGTTGGGACGGTTCCTAGCCACCAGTGGGCATTGCTGGCTCTCCTTTCTCACGTGAAGCTCTCTTTCCTCATCTGCCCTCCCCTTGAGTCTCACTGATCATCTGCCTTTTGAGCTCTGCACTCTCTCTCTCTTTTTTTTTTTTTTTTTTTTAAAGATTTTTTTATTTATTCATTTGACAGATAGAGATCACAAGTAGGCAGAGAGACAGGCAGAGAGAGAGGGGAGGAAGCAGGCTCCCTGCGGAGCAGAGAGCCCGATGCGGGGCTCGATCCCAGGACCCTGGGACCATGACCCGAGCCGAAGGCAGAGGCTTTAACCCACTGAGCCACCCAGGCGCCCCACTGCACTCTCTCTTGATCCTACTGGGCATGTCTGAGGACTTGAAGCCCAGCCCGAGATACCAAACCTTGTCGTGGAGACGAAGACACATACAGAAAAGCCCGGCGACCTGGGCTCACCGTTCTCCCGGTCTGCTCCTCTGCTGAAAAACAGCGGATCACTGTGGCCTTGTGTGGTCCTGGACACAGTTGTTGGTGTCCCTGGTGGCTGAGACGGCTAGACTGACCGTCCGCCCCTGATGCCATACGCCGATTGGGCTCAGGTCAGGGCCATGTGGCTGTGGGGAGCTGCAGTTGAGGACACAAGACGAGCAAGACATAGTGCAGGGAAAAGGGGGGTTCTGATTTGGTGGAAACATGTGAGTTGTCTTGACACCGGGGGCTTATTCAGGCAGTGAGAGTTGGAGCAGTATGGTGAGTGCGAGTGATAGGAAGAGTCGGTGCTCACTGTGTGAATGAAATGAATGAAAACTGTCAGGGAGAGCAGTAGATGAGAGGCTAAGTGGGCAGGCAACAGCTGGAGGTCAGCAGCTCTGGGGGACGGTTAATAAGGAGGCGGGTGTTCATGCAGATGGGGATTCAGGAACTGGGAGGCTCTGATGCGGGAGTGGAATCCAGTGTGGGTTGTTGGAGGACAAAGAGCTACCCCATGGCCCTTCCCAAGTAGAAGCAAGGGGGCTGTAGAAAGATGGTGGCCCAGGCAACTTCCGTACAACACCGCTCGCTGGGCTGGCATGGCAGGTGGTGTTTATCTCACATGTCCGCTCTCATCTGGGCGAGCGGTGGGGGACTTCCTGGAGGTCTGTGTTGAGTTCCGGTGCAGGACTAGCGTATCCTGTGTGAGGGGACTTCCTGGGGGCAAAGATGAAGGAGCAGGTGATGAGGTGAGTGAAGGCAAAGACCTAGCTGCTTACTAGAGTCAGAGAGAAAAAGAAAAACTTTTGAAAACAACCTGGCTCAAATTCCTAAAATTTCATCTAGAACCTGAGAGAGGCTTAGACTCGAATTAGTGACATAGAATAAATTCAGAAGTAGAATTCTAATCTGAGAATAGGAACAATTAGAATGCTGAAATAAGGTCAGTTACTTGTGGAACAGACCAGTTTATAGTTACACATTTATGCTT
>NW_019154099.1:29436924-29709982 GCF_002288905.1 Enhydra lutris kenyoni | reverse complement strand
TGTGTGTGTGTGTGTGTGTGTGTGTGTGTGTGTGTGTGTGTGTGTGTGTATGTGTAAAAGAGAGAGAGAGATGGGAGGAGGGAGACATTGCTTCTAGCTTATGGGTAAATGTCTGCTAGATTTTTCTGAGTTTTAATCAAAGATTTTAATGTAATCATCCAATTACTTTTAAACTGAATTGCGAATATCATTCTCATTCCTTAACCATCAGGATCCTAAAAATTAAGACATTTTACCTGGTTATTCCCTTTGTCGATTCCACTCTTCCCAGTGGTGACAACTTCTCCTGGGGATTACTGTTGCCAAACTATAGATACAAAGGACAGAAAATGTTGTAGAATGTAATTGATGCTTGTAAATTCCTCCCTTCTCCATGATACACTGATTCATTCTAAAAAGGAGAAAGCAGTGGAAAGAGGTGGGAGTGTATCTGCTGGCCAGATTTGTTACTTCTGTCAGTAACAACTTTTATCAGTCTCTGGAGTACTGAGGCACTTGTGTAAGGTTGCACAGCGGTTAGTAGCAAAGCTGCATCCTTCTCTTGTTTGTTTGTAACACTTATTTGTATATCATTTCTAAAAGGCCCATAGAGAAATGATCCTGGAGATGGCCCTTGTGAAGTGTGGGTGGAAGGGAGGCTGACCACAGGTAGAGGATGGTAAGCAACATTTTCTTTTCAAGCAATTAAGTGATAGATTTATATTTCTAAGTTCTTCTGGTTCCACACCAGGATTTAAAAGCATCTTAAATGTTCCCTTGTCTAATCTGATAATTACTACAACCCCACCTTACCTCTCATCTCTCCCCATAGAGTCTGAAAAAAAATTGAGGGGGCAGACATTCAAAGGTGAAGGTGGCATGCAAGTTTGGCAGTTCTACGATCCACCTGTAGCTATCGTGGTGCACATAATTATCAAGGGGAGGCAAAGAGAGTGAAAAGGCTGTGAGATTTTTGTGTTGCAGCTAAGAGTGAGATAGACTCCTTTTCCCCAGTTCTAATCAGTTCTACAAAAGCTGCTTGTTTTTTGTTCGATCAGAAACAATGTGTGTTGTAATCCAAGAACTTGATTATAGTGGAAAAGTCTCTAATGCTTTCTGAGCGAGAAATTGATCTCAGTTGTACTTTGCCTTTAACTGTGAGGCTGAGATACTGTTAAAGCCCTAGCAATTGCTCTTTCCGCATGGAAACTTGTTGTCTGGGCAGGAGCGGAGACCAGGTGGGACCAGTGGGGTAGCTTGTGTCATTCTTTTTATGTCTGCTCAATCTCGTTAAGTAGGCCAGGATGTATGGCTCTGCATCAAGGAGATGATGTTGTTGTTGGCATCAATAGCAACTGCTTTCTAGATTTTTATTCTTAAGTAATGCTGAAAATTTTAAACCTGTATCTTAGAAATGTGGAAATTTGGAGTTGGACAGTACTATAAGAATTATCTTAATCAACTGGATAATGCGTAGGAGGAAAAAGATCAATAAAAATCAAGTTACTTGCTCAAGGTTACATAGATAGACTAGGAGGTTTGGGAGAAAGAAAGGCATAAAGGGAACATGGTTACTTGCAATTCACAGATTTTAAAGCAACTAGGGTGACCTTTTGCCCATTTCTGAATTTAAAGCAAAAGGTACCTGATGGACATCATTTCAGCAGACATTTGACTAAGTGGATGGGTGGAGTGTGAATGAGAACAAAAGAAAGAGAACGAGAGAAGGAAAATGAGGATAGATTTCTCTGTTATTTTTTTCCATTTTTGAAGAAGGTGTTAAGGAGTGTGATCATTTGTGATAGAAGAGAAAGAGGAGATCCTGAAAAATTGACAAATGGGTCACACAGAACCTGAAACGTTTCTTTAATTAAGGTTGACTTTTCTAGTAAGTGGTAGTCGAGGAAAAGGTCTGATTTACAGATTGGAAAATGGAAAGATAAGGATTTTCCTAATCATGCTGATGTTACGGTAAAAATGCTCTGAATTTACTGCTTAGGGTATAGTTAAATATAACAAGTGTGAAGAAAGCACTTCTCTGTACTAAGTGTATTTATGATGAATAATCTGTTTTAACACAATAAATTTATATTGAGACATCTAGCAACATAGACTTTTTTGGGATAATTTGCTTTTTTTCTTTTATTTTGATTAGTTGAATGTTCTGAGGATTTCCCTCTACCCTCTATTTCTTATGCTTTGGATAAGTTTCAATTCTTGTGTTAAAATAATTGCTTATGTTGTGTGATGACTATATTGTCTTAATACAGCAAATTCTAGCCAACTGTGTCAATTTTTTTTAGATCTATAATTTTGAAAATTCTTATTTAATTAAAAGAATTTCTTTTCTAATTGAAAAAGTAAGGATAAAAGCTTTCTTGAAGTTATTAAGTATTTGGTAGATATAAAAGAATATATGTAATGAATGTATTTTATAGCACATATAACAAAAAGAAACCCAACTTGAGAAATAGAATGTTTATAGTATTTTTAAAACTCTTTTTAGTCATAGACATGAACATGATCCTGAATTTTGCATTATTGTTTCCCTGCTTTTTATCAATTATAAATCTATATTCTTGAGCTATATATTACTTGCTTTTGGTTGTTTGGGGAGATCATATAAGTAGTGCCATGCTGTGTATGCTCCTTTGTGATGTGCTTATGTTGTGCAAAGTTTTTGGTTTTGATATTCATGCATACTGGTGAGAATACGGAGTAGAATTTTATTATAAGACTAGACCATAGGGGTGCCTGGGTGGCTCAGTGGGTTAAGCCGCTGCCTTTGGCTCAGGTCATGATCTCAGGGTCCTGGGATCGAGCCCCGCATCGGGCTCTCTGCTCAGCAGGGAGCCTGCTTCCTCCTCTCTCTCTACCTGCCTCTCTGCCTGCTTATGATCTCTCTCTGTCAAATAAATAAATAAAATCTTAAAAAACAAAAAAAAAAAGACTAGACCATAGAGGGACTGCTGGGAAGATGGTGGGGCATGGCAGCTGTAGCCACATGGGTATGTTGTTGGAGGTGGGGCAGAGGGGCCATCTTCTTCAGCTTCCTCTGTAGCCTCAAGGCATTACTGGCAAGGAAGCCCCAGCAGACACCATCGGACACCACGGGGGGCCTCCAGCTTGTAGACAGAAGACCCTAATCTCTCTTTTTTTTTTTCAACCAGACCCTCCAAACTTGGCTTATGAGAAGCTAAAAGGTGGAAGTCCAGGAGTTATTTTCATTCCTGGCTCTCTTTCTAATATGAATGATACAAAAACATGGCAATTGAAGAGTTTTAACAGATCTCTAGGTCATGTCAATATCAGGGGCCTCTATGTGTATTTTGCATCCCTATCATATAGTTGGAGGACAGCCATACAAGATGGATGCGGCAAGTAGAGATGTCCAGTTGCCCACCCAGGGAGGGAAGGGAGAGTTAGCTGGTGCCTTTCTTTTATCTTCTCCTGGGTCTGCCTGCTCTGTCCCCTGGATGGAAGAGAAATAATTGTGATTGAGACATCGGCAGTGGCCTTGTTACACGGTTTCCCCAGGGTCCCAAATCATTTCACTTTATACATAAAGGAAATTTTAATTTCTTCTTCCTCTAGGACTTACAAATACCTAAAGGAAATTTTAATTTCTTCTTCCTCTATGACTTACAAATCCCTAAGAAAATGTGGATATATATGCTATATATTCACATTTTTTCTTATATGTACAGTATATTTTTTTCTTATATATGTATATATAAGTCTATATATACTATATACACTATATTTTTTCTTACATATGTGTATATATGTCATATATGTCTTATATATATGTACACATTTTTTCTTATATGTACACCCAAAACACTAGGATTTATTAGTTTTCACCAGATTCTAAGAGTTAGAAAAACCTGAAAATTTGAAATTTGAGTGTAGTGATTTCTTTCTGCTTCAAAAAAAAAAAAGAACTGTACCATAATTTATTCCTTCTCTAGCAGTAAGAATTTCTATTCTTCCCAGTGTTTTATTATTTCATTTATTTTTCTATTATAATTTTTTGAAATTGAGTATAGTTGACACACAATGTTACATTAGGTTCAGATGTACAACATAGTAATTCAACGTCAGTGTTATTGTTATGTTCACCACAAGTGTGGCTGCCATCTGTCCCCGTACATCACTATTACATATCACTGTATTCCTTATGCTGTGCCTTTTATTCCTGTGACTTGCTCATCCCATCCCCTCCTTGTCTTTGACAATATCACTTTGTTCTCTGTTTTTATAGATCTGATTCTGCTTTTTGTTTTATTCCCCCCTGCCCCACCATAAATGAAATCCTATGGTATTTGTCTTTCTCAGTCTAACTTATTTCACTTTGTGTAACACCCTCTAGGTCCATCCCTGTTGTCTCAATGGCAGGAGCTCATCCTTTTTTATGACAGCATAGTATTCCATTGTATATGTATACCACATCTTTCTCATCCGTTCATCTATCAGTGGACACTTAGGTTGCTTATATGTCTTGGTTATTCTAAGTAATGCTGCAGCACACACAGGGGTGCATGTATCTTTTCGAATTAGTGTTTTCATTTTCTTTGGGCAGTTACCCAATAGCAGAATTAATGGACCATATAGTAGTTCTATTTTTAATTTTTTGAGGAGCCTCCATACTGTTTTGTACAGTGGCTGCACCAGATCACATTCCCATTGACAGTGCATGGACGTTTGCTTCTTCTCCCTCTGCCTTGTTAGGGTCTTTTCTTCTGTATACCTTCGGGTCCTTAATGTCTCTAAAGGATATCAGTCCTGTTGCCTTAAGGCTCACCCATTTTGCTTCATTTTATATTAATTACATCTTTAAAGGTCTGTCCCCAAATACAATCACATTCTGAGGTACTGGGACTTCACCCTAAGAACTTTGGGGGGTAAACAGTTTAGCCCAAAACAAGGATGTTCCCAGTTGTCCATTAATTATATTTTTAATCTTGTTTCAAAAAAAAAAAATCTTGTTTCTGTACTTGTATCTCCCTTTTCATCTACTTATTTCACAATGATTGTTTTTACTTTCTTCATTCTTTTTTAAATTATCTTTGATAAGTCCTACCAGGTTATAGTCTTTTCAAAGAGTTCCTTTTTCTTTTCTTTTTTCTTTCTTTTGTATTTTTGGTCTATATTTTGTTAATTTTTTATTTGTCTTTATTCTTCTTACAATTTCTTTGTGCTCTCACATTCTTGTCTTACACATTTAGTTGCCGAGCTAATTAATTTCCAGTTTTTATATTCAGAGCGTTTCTGGTGTATAATTTCTTTATATCATTTAGTCCTATTTTTTCTTTATTCCATTATAGTTTCTTTTAGAATCACAAGTTATTTCGAAGTCTTAATTTACAAATGTACCTTTAGTTATTTTTTTTAATTATTTATTTATTTGACAGAGAGAGAGAGAGAGAGAGAGAGGTAGGTCACAGTAGGCAGAGAGGCAGGCAGAGAGAGAGGGGGAAGCAGGCTCCCTGCCGAGCGGAGAGCCCGATGCGGGGCTCGATCCCAGGACCTTGAGACCATGACCTGAGCTGAAGGCAGAGGCTTAAACCACTGAGCCACCCAGGTGCCCCTCTTCAGTTATTTTTTTAGTTACCTTATGTTGATTTCATTGTATTTATAGCATGTTTACTGGATAATAATTCTATATGGTCTTGCTACATGTAAGGACTATTTCTGTAAATGCTTTGTATGTTTGAAAAGAATGTATCTTTTCTTCTTGTTGTGTACATCATTTTGTGTTTGTTCAATAGATAAAGGTTTTTAATTATTTTGCTCTGTATCTCTGACCTTACTGATTTTTGCTTGGCAACTGAAAGAGTTGGTTGAAATCTCTAATTACAATCATGACTCTGTCAGTTTCTTGTTATTCATGTAAATCTTGGCTTTATATATTTTGAACTACACTAAGTCGACGAATACTCATTTAGAATGGTTAATACTCCTAGAAAAATTGACCCTATGTCTCGTTAACTGGGTAATCTTTCTTTTCTTTTATAATCCATTTTGCCTGAATTTAACATACATACTCCAACCACTTAGTTACTTTCAGCATTGTGAGGACAGTTTTCCTTTTCACTTGAAATGCCAGCGGATTCACTGAAGAATGTAAACAGGAGATCCACATGGTCAAGAGTTGTGAAAGAATAACATGAGCTTCTGTCTGGAAAATGGATTGGAAGGCTGCAAAAAAACTGGAGTCAAGGGAGGCTAATGTAGGGCATTGTGAGATGGTGGGGGTTTGGCTTGGAGAAGTCAGACCTGAGATGGGGAATAAAGTGAAATTGTATATTTCAGAGGCAGAATTGAGGGATATTGGTGAATGGATGTGAGAGGTGATAGAAGGAACGTGTGAAGCTTCATTTTCTATCTTAAGCCAATTGTTACTTGAAGTCATCATTTATCAAGCCTGAAGTGATAGATGGGCATGCTCCTAAGTTCATGTTTGTACATGTGGCATTTATTTTTCAAAAATATATTGATAGTCTCTGAACAACAATTTTCATATGTGCTGCTTTAGAGAGGATGAAATGTATATGGGTATGCTGTGAATGCGCTTTTCTGTCCAATCCTAGTCATTAACTTTTAAACTTTTTTTTTAAAATGACTTTGTGCCACGCACAGTGCCAGTTTTTCTGGGCTTCCAATGGTGAATATGGTGAGATGCACTGTACTCAGTTTATAGTGAATGCAGACCAACACAAAGACATTTGTCAACACAGAGTGGGAAGTGCTTTGGCAAGAGAAGTACCTGGATCTATGATAGAACAGAGCAGGGGCACCCAAGCCAGATTTGCTTGGGTAAGTATTGGGAAGACTTCCCAATGAAAATTAAGCATATGTTTAAACTATAATACAAAGAGACCTGAAAATGAATAGGGACAAACCAGGGAAGGGGTAGGGATGGTGGGGAAAGAACACTGGCACACTTGAGGATCTTTTTAAAATAAATAAATAAATAAATAAATAAATAAATGAATGAATGAATGAATGAATGAATGAATGAATGAATGAATGAATGAAGAAGGAAAAGGAGGAGAGGGAGAAGAAGAAGAAAATCTATAGGATTTGAGAGTAGAGTGTTAAAAGGAATGATAACTGTTCAGGAAAAGAGGAGCCAAACTACAGAGACTTACAGTTTAAAAAATTTGCTATTATTGTGAAAACAAGGATGAACTTTTGAAGAGATTAAAGAAAGAAATTGACATGAGATTTGCATTTCAGTGAATTTCTGAATATATGTTAAAAGGATTGGAACAGGAATCTAGGGAAGACCACCAGATAAGGGACTGATGATGATGCTATTTTGAATCGGGGCTAGCTTGGCTACAGGGATAGAGAAAAAACTGGATGGACCTGAAAGATATTTAGGAGATAAAGTCATGATGATGTAGTTATTTAGTAAACTTGGTGTTGAAGCAAAAAAGACAGAAATGACATGAAGGTATAGCATGGGCTTCTAGGAAGAACATGTTTGCCAAATACCTTGAGATCTTTTAAACCCATGAGATTGGAATTTCCAAGGAGAAATCCCAGAGGATTTTTCCAGTAGGTGTACTTGAGCCTGTTGCTCAAGGGAGAGTTCCAGGGTAGAAACTTAGGAAGTCAGGGCTGTATTGATGGACTTGGAGCTGTGAGAATAAATGGGATCACCCAAGTCGTGTTTATGAAGAAAAGAGAAATATAGGAGGGGGAGCATGGAAAACAAGTACAAAAGTCTATAATGCAAGAATATGATACAATGCAGTGAGGAGATAGAAACTGTGGGATTGTGAAGAAGGGAATGGACTTTGGTAAGAGAAAAGGAAAGGCATCTTCAAGTGAGATGATCACTGAAGAATGATGGTAAATATTCAACAGTTATGAAAGAGAATGATCCAGGCAGATGGAATAATACAAGAAGTTACATAGATGGAGAAGAGAAGAACATGACTTGAGAGACTAATGAGTAATTTATTTGGGGACAGGACAGAAAGATCAGTCAGGGTCATTACAAAAAACGTAATGCGTTATAATATTAGGATGCAGGGCAAGATATTTGAATTAATGCCATTAGCATACCTTGTAACATGTCTGCCTTTTATATGTTTTATTAATCTTAAGGCCACAGTTAATAGTTTGTAGATGTTTTTTATTAATGTATTTTCCCCTGATCTTATTCATTAAATACTCTTGAGTTTCTTTTTGAAATCTGTTTCTTTTTTAAGAGAAATATTCAGATTGTATTAAGGAAATTTATTTCCTTTATTTAAGGTAATTTCACTTGTTATGTTTAAGTAAATATGCATTCATTATTAAATTCTAGTGTTTAGAGTAAAATGGTTGGTAAAATGGTTGAAATAATGAAACTAAACTTCTATTTTTTTAATCTAATTTTTTACATTTTTACACCTTACAATTTTATTTTTTATCATTTTATTTTTATAGTGTTAGTTTCAGATGTATGATATAGTGATTCAACACTTGCATACAACACCTGGTTCTCATCACCAAAGTGAACTCCTTAATCACTATCACCTATTTAACCCATTCCCCCCCCCCCCCCCCCCCCCCCGCATCTCCCCTCTGGTAATAATCACTTTGTTCTTTGTAGTTAAGGGTCTGTTTCTTGGTTTGTCTGTCTCTCTTTCTCTTTGCTTGTTTGTTTTGTTTCTTAAATGCCACATATGAGTGAAATCATACAGTATTTTTCTTAGCATTGTATGCTCTGTCTCTATTCATGTTTCGCAAATGGCAACATTTCATTCCTTTTTATGGTTGAGTAATATTCCATTGTGTATATATATGCCTCATCTTCTTTATCCATTCATTAATCAGTGAACACTTGGGCTGCTTCCATATCTTGACTATTGTAAATAATACTGCTGTAAACATAGGGCTGCATGTATCTCTTTGAATTCATGTTTTTGTATTCTTTGGGAAAATACCAAGTAGTGTGATTGCTGGAACACAGGGTGCTTCTGTTTTTAACCTCTTGAGGAACCTCTATACTGTTTTCCAGAGTGGCTATGCCAGTTTGCATTCCCACCAACAGTGCACAAGTTTTCCTTTTTCTCCACCTCCTGGCCAACACCTGCTGGTTCTTGTGTTGTTGATTTTAGCCATTCTGACAGGTGTGAGGTGATATCTCATTATAGTTTTGATTTGCATTTCCTTGACTGTAAGTGATGATGAACATCTTTCCATGTGTCTGTTGGCCATCTGGATGTCGTCTTTGGAGAAATGTCTGCTCATGTCTTATGCCCATTTTTAAATTAGATTAAATGTTGAGTTTTTTTTTTTTTTAAAGATTTTATTTATTTATTTGACAGAGATCACAAGTAGACAGAGAGGCAGGCAGAGAGAGAGAGGGAAGCAGGCTCCCTGCTGAGCAGAGAGCCCGATGCGGGACTCGATCCCAGGACCCTGAGACCATGACCTGAGCCGAAGGCAGCGGCTTAACCCACTGAGCCACCCAGGCACCCCTAAATGTTGAGTTTTATATTTTCTTTATGTACTTTGGATACAACCCTTTATTGGATATGTCATTTGCAGATGCCTTCTCCTATTCCATAGGTTGCCTTTTAGTTTTGTTGATTGTTTCCTTTGCTGTGCAAAAGGTTTTTATTTTGGTGTAGTCCCAATAGTTTATTTTTGCTTTCGTTTCCCTTGCCTTAGGAGACCTATGTAGAAAAATGTTGCTGTGGCCAATGTCGAACAGGTTACTGTCTATGTTCTTCTCTAGGATTTTTATGGTTTCAGGTCTCATATTTAGGTCTTTAATCCATTTTGAATTTATTTTCATGTATGGTGTAAGAAAGTGGTCCAGTTTCTTTCTTTTGCATGTTGCTTTCCAGTTTAATGAAAAGAAATGTTAGATATATTGTATTATACTTGCCAGATTTCAAATGTTAACCAAAAATTAAGGGTGAGTAAATGGATAAACTTTTGTCTTTTCAAACTCTTTTTTTTTTATTTTTTTATTTTTAGGATAGAGGGACTTCTAGAGTTAGAAGGTTTACTTTTGTATTATGTACTAAACATGTAGTTGATTAAAATTTTAGACTTAGATGAAAATACTTGTTTCATTAATGGAAAAGTTAATTTCTAATGAGCATATAGTGAAGAAGTTACAATAGAAAATGCAGTTCTTAGGTTTCCAGATTTTCTTTTACTGAATGAATGAACAAATAGCAAATTCATTCTTTGTGTAGAACTCTCTACCTAGTCCTCTGGAAAAGTAGGAAACCTGCACTGTGTTCTTAAAGTTTATCAAGTTGTCAAGCAGCAGAAGATTTAAATTAGTTTGATACTCATCCTGGTTCTTTCCCATGGCTTTTCATTAAGCTATTTCTTATAATTTATTTCCTGGTCAACTAGATTTCATTGTCAACTAATGTTAAGAAAATATCGTATGTCCTGTATTCCCTAAGATATTTTTTATTTGAGCATATTAATCAGCCACTTTTTTACTCTAAAGTCAGATTGATTTAATAAAATAATTGGATCATGCTTTTCCTTAGAAGTTTATAGTTCTGTAGAACCAAAGTAGTCCTTTTGTCACAGCTTCTGTATTAATGATGTGTTTGGCTAGATTCCATTGAATAATTTATTTTGTGAAGGGACTCATGGATGCTGCATTGCTTGATTTCTTGCATGTTAAAATATCTGTTTCTTTTACATTCATAAGATATTTTGCTTGAAAATTTTTGGGTCCCACTTAGAAATCTGTAGATTACTTGTCTTCTGGCACTGAGTATTCCTCATAGAACAGGGAGACAAGTCTGATTTCCTGTGTGTAAATGAACTGTTCATTTCTGTCGGAACACCTGCAGAATTTTTTTCTTTATCTTGAAGTTCAGTGACTTAAGGATATAACTTCTTTTGGATCATTCTGTATCATTTTTCTTGGAACACTGTCTGTTATTTCAATCTGTTCTTCCTTCATGTTAGGGAAAAAGTCATACTATTACTACTTGAAATATTTTTCTAGCCAATTTTTGGGTTCTTTTCTACAGGATCAGCATTTTTCAGTTTGTTCTTTATGCCTCTTTTCTCCATTAAAAAATGTATTTGTCTTCTTCCTCTGTATTCACTGGATTAATTCAACCTTTTTTTCCTATATTAGTAATTAAATTTTTAGCCATGTTTCCTTATTCCATTGCTCTTTTTTTTTTCTTTGTTAGTACATAACTGATAATTTTTTGGACTTCAGTACACTTTGAATGCTCTGCAACACTTAACATTTTTTTTTCTATTGTTTTATCACTTAATCTTTGAGTCCCTGTTCACTAGTAATCATTTTTTGAGGTTTTCCCAGTATGTGAAGCTTTTTGTTTTTAGGTTGTGTTTTCTTTAGGAGCAAGAGCGGTTTTTCCTTCCTCTGCTTGCTTGTTTCCTTCCTTTCTTCTCTCTTTGCATTTTCTCCTTTACTTCTATCCTGTGATATATTTAAACATTTCACTTCATCTTGGCCTGTGAGTAGATACTCTGTTTGCTGGGATACTCTGTCATTTAATCTTTCTTCCCTTATTTCTTATTATAGAGGAGGACTGTGATTTTTCTCTTGGTTTTTACATTTTGAGAATTGGCTATTGCCCATTTCCTTTTGCTGTAATTCAAGGTGAAGTGTGGGAAGGGACTTACTCTGGGAAGTGGAGGAGGGAAAGGGCTTGGCTGGATTATGGGCAAGCTGTGTCAAAATGTTCTCCCTCTTTTTGGCCATACAGAGACAATGATGCCCTTTCCAAAGGAGCACTCAGGTATAAAAGCTCCTTACAAAGACATGCAAACAATTTCTGCACCTTTTGCTGAGTGGCATGAAGCTTCTTCTCAGGGAGCCTCCTGATATTTTGTTTCAGACTGTGGCTTCCCTCTTTACACACATGAGCCCTGGTGCATAGATTTTAATATATTAAAGAACTGAAATTTTCCCCACAGGGTAATGATTTGAGATATTTAAGATTACTTTGGGGCATGTAGGAGTATCTTCACTGTTAAATAACAAGGCCATTTCCCACATTTTCTGGAGCAAACCCTATTCAGAAATACCAAGTGGGCTTTACTTTGCGCCCTTTCCTATGTTGCTGTTGTTCCATTTCCTGTTGCTAACCAAAGCAACTTACAAGAATGTGCGTCCTGTTTTAAATGATCTCTCATTAGGCATCCGGATTTTTGGTTGTTCTTGACGTTTTAGTTCAAAATGATGAAGCATTTATAAAATGGGTGCATTACCTACATGAAATCATGATGCTTGGGGCCATGTAGGAACATACCCTTTACTTCACGGTGTTTATCTCACAAAAGGGGAATGATTCTTTTTTGGTCCTGTTTTAAGTCTGCTTCTCACATGGGTAAAATGAACACAATCGTCGGTGTCTTCCTGGTGATTCATTAAGTCTGTAGGGTGCAGAAGGGCAGTGGTGGGTCACCCCAGGGTAGGATTTTAGCCAGGAGCCTGTCACCTCATATCAATCTACCGGTTACTGGTTTCATTTATGTTTGAACTTGCTCCGCTGTGGCTGTGATTACGGTGAGTTCCATCTGAGACATACCAGATGATAAAAGTAAACTGAAATTTTAGAAAGTTTACAAAAACCTTCAAATCAGCCTTGATCCCGGTTTCTTAATGTCCTGTTTAAATGCTTTTGGTGTATGTTTGCTTCTATAGAGATGATCCTTAAGGAAACTGTCAGTAATACGTCTCGAAGATTATCTGTGACTGAGAAACCACCATTTGTTCTAAATGATTATTACTAATCAGTTGTGTTGATAATTTTATTGATTGGATTCATGATAGGGAGTCAGACTTTGAAGACTATTTTAAAGACCTCCCATGATTCTTCAATGGAACATTCACAATGAAAATGTGTCAGGCTGATGGGGGAAGTTGCATTTATTGTCAATGTCGTTCTTTACCCTAGTAAACCAAAACCCACAATATTTGAATAGTCTTAAAATCCTCATGCAGTAATTATGTTATCTTCAACAGGTTGCTGTGATTTTATATGGTCATGCATGTTAAGTTTTCTTCCCTTCTTTTTTTTCAAAGTGAAGTGTTCCAACATTTGAAGGTTTTCTTTCCCATTATAACTTAGCATTTGTTTTCCTGAGAATCTCTCTGTACCATTCTCTTTGATTTGATAAACCTTTATTGATTGCATAACACCAGCACTGGGAGTGTTTGGCCCGTGTAGTTGTGCAACCAGTTAGTTTGTGAGTGGAAAACAAATTAGCAAACAAACAGAAGATTTTAAAGCCCTTATCAATTCAGGTAAAGAAAGAAATAGTATCTTTCATCTCTCTTTATTCGTAGTTCATATTATCATCACCAATGTAGTATTTTCGTTAGCATTAGTAGTCATACACGAGATCTACTAGAAAACTGGTAGTGAAACCTGTCTAGCCACAGTTAATTAAGGAGTTTTCTTGTTTTGAGCCTCAGGAGAAATCTACACCGCGCATTCCCCAAAACATGGCCTTATATTGTCATGGAGGTGGAACTAAACTGGGAAAGGATGATGTAGCCCAGATAAATAATTTATGCATTACATGGTTGCCTAAGAACAGGGGTCAATAGTTTTCCTGTCTGTTAGAGTATGTAATTGTGCCTGCATTGGATTCTGGCGGCTTATCAGAGGCTCTGTCTGGCGTTTGGTCTCGAAGTTTATTTTGTTAAAGAAGTTCGTGTATTTGGATTGCATTATGTCTCTTCCCCCAAATTATTGACCTTAATATAAAACCCTTAAATGTGTTTGCGATTGATTGCTTTTTAAAAGATTCTGGCAAATGAAGGGTTTAATTTATCATGCTTAACTTCTCGACTCCTTGCTTGACTGAGTCTTTTTTTTTTTGTATCTGTTTTTATTGATATATTTCAGAATTTTAAAAGCAGCCCTGTTTTTTATCCCTTGCCAAGTTCTGAGAACTTTCTCATTTTGTGTTATTTATATTTATAATTTTTTACCATTTGCAATCGGTGTAAATTTAACTTTGAAAACCCCTAACAACTCTTTTGGTTTTCAAGGGTGCTCTCCCAATTGCTGTTAACATTTTTTTATGTAGCTTATGTAATTTTGTTTAATAAACATTCCCCGCCCTTCTGCTACTTCCAACCCTTGATTTAACCCACTGAAAATGGGTACTTTTGACAGCATCTGTACTGGGAAATGCTTTCCAAATGAAACATTTGTTAGAACACACAAACGATTTATTTGAGTTCATCTAAGAGCTTAAATATTTGATTCTGCTGCTAGTACATGCTTTATTGGCTAATGTTCCTACAGTGTTTCCACATTTTTATAGGCTAGTGGCCAAGTTGTCCAACAGTCTGAATGGAAGTGGGTGTGTGTATGAGGGGTTGGTACCACTAGCATGCGTAGCCAGTGGGCATGTTAGAACTCATGGAAGTTGACCCCTTCAACCTAGAAACCTGTAATGGGCTTCCTTAGTTGGTCCAAAGTGGCTTGAGAAAGCCCGCTCAGATGTCCTATGACACTTACCCAAGAAAATGAGAACTGTTAGGGCAACATACTTGGTCATGTTGGATCTAAGATAATCAAGAAATTTAGTTCAACTGAGATCTAAAATATCATTATTGTATAAAAATACATGATGGTAAAAAAAATACTGTGTAGTGCTTATGGTTTATAAAGCATATTGCCAGGTGTCTTCTCATTTGATCAATCAAAAAAATATTTGTGGGGTAGATCTTGTTATATCCATTTAACATATGAGAAATCACACGAGCTGGAAATATTGATGCTGTGGGTTTAAATCCTCATCATTAGAGTCTGCCTTCTGTGTTCTCTCACTGTCCTATGTGGGAGTTAAAGCATGGCCAATGGAAGAGGGACTGACCTAACGTAATACCAGATTGCACCAGATGTATGCCAAATTAATAACCTAGGAACTCTGCATGTAGTACCAGCATCAGAATGTCAGTCATCAGCAAGGATTTGTGGATTCTAACCAAAGTCTTGATTACGTGACATCTGAAAATTTAAGTAGGTCTCCATTTGATAAGAACAAAGAGTGGATAGGTAAAGATGCACATTTGTATATATCTAACAGTATAGATATATACTCTGTGTGTATGTGTGTGTGTGTGTGTGTATATATGGCATTGAAAGGAAGAGGATTTGATGGTAGCCCTTCGGCAAAGATTTTTAGAATGGTGTATGTTAATTAACTGAGACCTATTGCTAAGGCTCCTGTTCCATGCATGCCCAGAGTGCTTTTTACAGGTGTGCTTAGAGCCCAGCAATATGCTAGAGGTTGGGGATATAGGTAACTAACCCATAGGGTTCAGCCCTGAGGTGGAATTTATAATCTAGTAAACACAGTAGAGGAGAGGAGTCCTTCAGTGTGGGAAATGCTGGGGATTGAATTGTCTCTCCCCAGAATTCATGTGTTGAAACCCTAAGCCGCAGTGGGACAGTATTTCCAGGTGGGACCTTCAGGAGGTAATTATATCATGAGACCGAAACCCCGACGGTGAGATTAGTGCCCTTAGTCGAAGAGATATGAAGGATCTCTTTCTCCCCATGTGAAGACACAGCAGGAAGGTGGCCATCTGCAGGTAGAGAAGAGAGGCCTCACCAGGAAAATTTTAAATAGACCCACACCTTGGGCTTGGACTTCTCAGCCCGCCAAACTGTGAGAAACAGATTTCTGTTGTCTATACCACCTGGTGTGTGGTATTTGGTGTAGCAGCGTGAGCTGACTACAGTAGAGATGGAGGAATCTCCACAGACCTGTGTTTGGATGAGGGTTTGAAGAATGAGTAGGAGTTCTGTCAACAAATAAGGAGGGAAGGGATATTCTTCCCAGGATGAACTCAGTGTGGATGTGCCCTAATTTGTAGAAGGGAATGTGAAAGATTCTAGTGGTTGTACATTGTTGAAGGGATTAGAGGAGAGGTTAGAAGCTAATCTGGGACTTGTTTCCAATAGTCTTCTGGAATGTAGGATATATTGAAGGGAATTTCACTCAGCCCCTTGGCTTTTAACTCTTTTTTCTACTACTGTATCTTCATATGTTTAATTTAGTTTGGTCAGATAAATTTTCATTATTCTCAGTAATTGTCTAGGATATGCTTTAGAATCTCCAAGAAGATAGACTTTGTATTCTGATCCTTCATAAGTTTGGATCCTACACCTCCCTCTCTAGACGTGCCCTACCACACACATGTTCACACACACAGTGGGAGTCCTAACTGAGCAGCAACCCAGGATTTCCCTTGGGAAATCCAGCTCCAATATGGTGGAAAAATTGAAAATCATTGCCATAAGCGAAAGGAAGACTTTTAAAAATTAGATACATAATTATATATTTGTAAGTATAAATATGTATTATGTATTTCTGTATTAATCATAGACTATATTAATTATGTTATAGATAAAAGTTATATATCGTATATAATATAGATTTTAATGTTTTATATATCATCTCTTTATTATATATAATACTAATATATATAATAGGGAAGATATATATGAAATAGGGAAAAAAGTCAACCTTACGTGTTTTATAGAAATATAATTCGTTGCTGATATGTACATAAATTGGAAGGGAAATTGCTAGCAGCTGGGAAACGGGGTATTTAATAGTCGTTAAGAGACGATGACGCGATTGAAGGCTCTAGCAGTGGAGATAGCATGAGTGGTGTGGAGAGAGAGCTCAGAGCTGGCATCCAAACAGCTTTGTCATTGATCGCGGACTGAAGAGAATCAAGGGGTGCTCTTAGATTGATATCATTCACAGGAGTAGAGAACAATGGAGCAGGAAAAAATATAGGTTTTTTGCGAAGTATGAAGTGGGAAGAGAAATGAGTGAGTGAGGACGCTCTGTCAACTTTTTTAACCTCTAGAAAATCCCCGTAGAGGTCATGATAGGGAATAGAGACATAGAACTCTAGAGAGAAGGGAACTAGAGATGAATTTACCTGTAGAGAGATGGGATTCCAGCAGTGAGTGTGACCTGGATTTCTCAAGGGAGAGTGTGTCCGGGGAGAAGGAGATGCAGATGGAAGTTTAGCTTCTTCAGGCTTCTCATGGTAATTCTGAATGTGCAACAGATGGAAATCGTGCCTTAGGGATTCCAGTAAAATACACGAATAACATTGGCACTTTGTTTTACGTTTTTTAAGTATTTTCACCAGACCATCTTTTAGAAAACTTCCAATTCTGTCATCTCAACAAATATTTAATAAGGCAAAGAAGGTTTCAAAATTAGAGTACTCATTTTGCAATCAGTTTACTGACAGGCATAAATGATGACATACACAGATTCTGTTCTTGGGGGGCCTGAAGTAGAGGCATATCGAATAATTATTTGCCCTGAGAATATTTACCAAATGGCATGCAGAAATATAGTAGCATATCACCAGTAGAGTCTTAGTTATCTAGAGACCATAGCTGTCTGAGACCCCACCAACTACTGAGAATTACGCAGATAAGACCTCTGAGAAGACAACAAGATGACACAAGGCAGGTTTACCTTCCCTTACATGAGAGTATCTTGCACACTCAAGTTTCTATGTTACTTTCAGCAAGTTTAGCTGATTCCATTTTTTAAAAATATACAACAGATGAGA
Source organism: Enhydra lutris kenyoni (assembly GCF_002288905.1). Lineage (NCBI taxonomy): Eukaryota > Metazoa > Chordata > Mammalia > Carnivora > Mustelidae > Enhydra > Enhydra lutris. The sequence goes on along the minus strand of NW_019154099.1, from coordinate 29,692,410 downwards.
AGCAGCAAATTTGTAATAAGCATTTTAACAAAGGACCTTAAGAATTATCTGGTTGAATTTCCTCAGCATACTTAGGCCCAAGGATGCCAAGTGACATGTTCAAGGTCATTTAGCTAGAAAAATAACATAAATCAACTTGACTCTTGGTCCAGTGTTCTTTCTATTCCACCACAGGGCAGAAGGAGCATCTATAAAAAGAACATGATGGTATTGAGAAATAAAAGGCTGACAGACTATGAAATGCAGATACACGAGCACAAGAAGCCCAACAGTTTGAGGTTCGGCAGTGAAGACACACTCCAGCGGGCCCTGCGGTTATCTCTGTATGCAGCATTGCCTAGTCTTTGAGGGTCATAATTATTGGCCTGAGTCATCAAGAAAACATTAACTTATGTCCCTTTCTATGTAAAATATGTAAGGAGTATTTCCATCCCAAGTGGTTAGTACTTTTTCTTTTACATTTGAAGTTAAAAGAGATAAGCCCTTGAAAAAAAAAGAGCTAAGCCCTTAGCCATATGGAAAACTAAACTCTCCAGAATATACAAAACTAAACTCACCACAATACTGTACTCCAAGAAGGCCGTGTAAATGAGACTTATTGATAAAGGGACAGTTGCATGACCTTATTTAGAACTGAAGCCCTCATGCTTATGGGAAGGAGTTTCCTGGGTCCAATGCCGTGCGTGTAACGTTGTTGCCTTAAGTCTCATCCTTAGGGGAAGATTTTTTTTTTCCCCCACTTGACTTTGCCTTAGAACCTTAAACCTGAGGGACCCTTAAAGACTCCCATTCATATATTATCCACCTCATTCATCTGTCTTTGAACACCTGAGTTCTGTTCTGTAACTGTGTGTTTAAAAGTCTTGGCTGATCTCTTTTTTTTTTTGGCATTCCATGGCATTCTGCACTTACTCGAACCCTATTTTCTTGGTTTTGGTGACTGGCACGACCCTAGTTCACCGGTCATTCTCAGTTCAACCTATTTGGCTGTCAGTTTCTGTACCTATGATCCCTTTCATGGGGCCAGGAAACTATTATAAAAGCCAAAAAAGCATTTAAGTGTGGACTTGGGAAATGATACATTTATACTCCTGGGAAGTGATCAAAAAACAAAATCGGTGGCTTTTTTAAAGCAAAGGAACTTGTCAGAATTCAGCATTTTTGTCTTTTCCCTTGTCCTGTCATTTATTTTGGTCACAATTTATAATGTTTTATCTATAAAACTTGTTGGTAGACACAAAAAGTTTTAAGTGGATGCTATCATTTTCTTTTCTCCATTTGGGATATTGAAGTGTCTGAAATTAGTTAGGATTTTTTATTAGCGTGGAAAAGTCAGTTAGATAGAAATTATTGGTGCATCGTGGAACATTAACTGTTAACTTTCCACTGTATTTCCTGGCTAAAATGCTGGCTCATTGCTGGGCATGTAAGTTCAAGGTCATTGGGTTTCAGTGCTGGTGTGAGACCTCAGGGGTTACTTTCTCTTGAATCGGGTAAAGGATTGTGGAGGATTGGGGTGACGTATGGACCTGACTACCTTATGTGCCACTGAGTAAAAATTGTATGTTGGCTCAGTCCTTTTGCACACAGAGCTGTAAGAGGCCACAGAGGTCAGGACTGCATTCAAGCTGTCCTCAAAGGAGAGTTGGCTACTCTTTCCTTACAGATCCCCAAGGAAAAGAGAGTCCATGACCTCCGCTGACTACACATTTCAGAGTCTCACAATCACGCTTGTAAGGAGTTCTTCCTAAAGCACGGCCCTAATCCTACCTCTTTCAGTTAGTTTCTTTTCTCTGACATTTTTTCCCCTCACTTTTACAGGTTTTCCCCCTTTTAATTTTTTCCCCCCTTTTAATTTCTTTATCAAAACAGTATGTCTCAATATGTGTTCATTAGAGAAATACTGGAAAATGTAAAAGAAGTCAGAGACCAGCAAAGCTACCATAATTTTCATTACATTCAGAATAACGAGGTAACTTCCTATATGCCGTTTGTATTCTGGTTTGTATACGGAAGAATGTATAGTACAAACCTATTTATGTCAGTGGACGCATTTCCCTGTCTTTGGAAATGACCCTTAGTGGGATTTTATTTTATAGCTTGATAATTTATTTAACCACTCTCCTATTTTTGGACACTTAGGTTGCTTCCAAGAGTCAGTAATTAGAAACAGCAGAGAAATAAATATTCTTTTGCACATCCTTAATTATTACCTTAGGATAAATTCCAAGAGTTAGAATCGCTAGAGCGAAAGGCCATGTGCATTTTATGGCTTTTAATATTTTCTGCCAAGTTGCTCTGCGGTTTATAGCCCCACCCACTAGAAGATGAGAGTGGCCTGTTCTTAATTAATTTACATCGCGGCTACATTGCAAGAACTTGGAAAAGGTAGCTCAGTGGTCTGAGATGGTCATGTCCTAGCTTGAAGAGTGTGCTGTCATTGGGGTTGAATAACCATCATCCTTTTCCTCTGCTGAAATTCCTGTCACCTCATGCCTTATGGTTATAGTGGAAAATTTTAATATATTTGGGCTTTTCGGAGAGGAGAAATGAATGGTGAAGAACGGAAGGGGATTGTTGGAACAGTGAGCAGTCGTGTGTGTGTATTCTCTGCATTTCCAGCCATAGGGGTGTTGGATCAGCTTCTATGAGATGCCTTTGTGGATAGTGTGCGGTGGGTCATGGAGAGCCATGTAGACTGAATGCAAGCTCTCTGCGTGGTGATAACTGGGATTCCTGTCCGTCATCCTGGTCTACAAACCCGATCCATCTCCGTCTGTGCAGGACGTTACAGGATGGAAGCCCTGTATATATTACAGAAATCACGTTGGGGCGCCTGAATGGCACAGTCGGTTGAGTGTCCGTTCTTGGTTTTGCCTCAGGTTGTGATCTCAGGGTCATGAGATCTAGCCCAGCATCGGGCTCATGCTCAGGATAGTGGTGGTGGTGGGGTGTCTGCTGGAGATTCTCTGTCTCCTTCCTCCCTGCCCGATGCTTGCACTCACTCTTTCTTTCTTTCTCTCAAATAAATGAATGAATCTTTAAAAGACCAAAAAAAAAAAAAAAAAAAATCAAATGAATACAGTTTCTAAATTTTGTGGAAGAATGCAGTGTGCTTCTAAAATATAAAATTTCTTATGGAGACTTGCTGATAAACCTCTTCCCCTGAAGATTCTTCCATCTGAGGTAAATATGTAAGAGCTTTATTGTTTTAGAAAAGTGTACTTATAATGGTGGCAGCACTTACATCCTAAAGCATGAAGATGGTGAGAGTGCTTTGATTCCCAGCACTGCTCATTGTGGTGGTTTTGCTTGTGACCTCGTCACATCGAAGGTGTTCGATCCTAAGGCCAAGCCTTTCGACTGACCCTCCATCAAGTGACAGCGATGGCCTGCAGATGGGTTACAGGTGTGCCGGCATATCTATCCCTTGGGCCTTTGGGATTGGCTGCCATGGCCAGCCTTGTCTGGTCACCCCACAATGCAGTAAATCTGCCCCCTGTTCTGTATGTCCCATAATGTCAAAACACTGCTTACACACCCTCTTTTGGCCTTTGGCTTCCCTGAAATTTTATACTTCAGGTTCAGATCAACATTCATGTGTCTGAGCATCCGTACCCCGCCTCCTATAGATTACTCTGATACTAGTTTGGGAGAATTGAGAGATCTAAAACATTTTTGGGTGTATACTAGAACTAGACTTACCTAAGATTCTCATCGAGGGGTTCTGAAGTTCTAGTGTGGTTTTGCTATCCTCAGTGCTCTTTTGCCCTGGAAAAAAGGCCCAGCTAGGCTTGGTTTTGTACTCCTGTGTTCTGTGAACTGACCTGTGAACAGAGAGGCAGGGACCGTCAGTCCCGGGTAAGAGCCGGTGGCGAGCTGCTTGCTGTCCCAGGGGCCTGCTTTTGTGTTTTATTCCCATTTGTGTTTCCTTGCAGACTGGATTTCTGTGCAGACTTGGCTGCAATTCATGTAGGTGTGAAAAAGTACCGAACACCTAGGTTTCCTCTTAAAAGTTACACCGTAGCATGGATCTCTTTCTCATTGTCTGACTTCTGGATGGAAGATTCCAAACGGTCTAAATGAGACCTCAGGTATTTGTAACAGTACTTTAGGAAGGATCTGTCCGCCCTATCAAGTTAGTTTCTGTATTTGTTGGCTTCCCTGGGAATAAATTGTAAAACTAGGCCCACAGGTTGAGCAGCAGAAGCTGTGACTGCTTAGGTTTCTCTTCGTAAGGGTCGAGCGCTAGGTTTTACCTCCCGCGTGTCAGTAAGAGGTGCGGTCTCTCTGCCCTCCTGGATCTTTGCACCAGATCTGAGCATCGAAGTTGTACATGGTTTCGTATTTAAAAGCGAATAGCTTGAAGAAATGTAAATTTAGTACCAAGTGATTACATTTAGACAACTCTAATTGCATTGTATGTTGCCTCTTATTTTCCGTCACAGTACGAAAGTTTGCCTCGTCAGGTATTTGACAATGAAAAGTTTGTTTATTAATGTTGCTGCATCACACCAAGTACTACCTCACCACGAGACTTTTCCATATTGAGAAATGGAATTATTTTGTTTACTACTTTTTAATTTCAAAGATGGATGATTGGTAGAAAGAAACGTTGAAAACAACGTCCAAAAACGTTGTTGAACAACCCGTACTGTTTGTTGAAAGTAGGAAGACTTACTACTGAAGACTACTTTTTTGATGTTCATATAATGCACTATAAAATTGGAAATGGAGAAGTGCCTGGGTGGCTCAGTTGGTTGGGCATCTGCCTTCCGCTCAGATCCTGGGATCGAGCCCAGCGTCTGGCTCCCTGCTTCCCTCTCTGTCTCCCACCCACTGCCCTTCCCCCCCACTTGTACTGTACCTCTCTCACTCATTCTCTTTCTCGAATATATAAAAAATCTTTAAAAAAGTTGGAAACAGATTGAAAAGTTAAGGTTAGGCAAGGCAGAGTGCTGTGACACAAAACCTGCAATTGTTTTTCCCATTAGACATTTTTCAGCAACATGCAAATCAATATAACAGATATAACATATATAAACACACACAGGCACATATACGTATACCCATATCCTTCTGATATCTTCTGGCATAAAAATAACTTTTATTGCCTTATTTCACTGTATTTTAGTCTTACATATATATCAAATACATTGAGTGACAATTTTCTTTACTGCCAGGAGAATAATGATTAAATATAGAATGACGTATTTGCGATTATTGACCGATCGCTTCTATTGGTCTTGACAAATTGTTTGTTGTTAATGTTAGATAATAGAATAACATTTGAATCACTGTTGTAAGTATGTTCAAATAATAAGCAGTGTGGGAAACTGGTCAGTCTCTTCAAAAGTCTTGTGATAGCATGTTGCTTCTTTTGATAGTTTCATAGACTTGTCAATAGTGGTTGCTTTTAGGACTTAACCTTCTTGCATATGTCTAGATACTATTTCTGATGTCCACTGAATAAAGTAAAAGTACATTCTTGAATTGTCCATTTATTTATTTATTAAGATTTTATTTATTTATGTGACAGAGATCACAAGCAGGCAGAGAGGCAGGCGGGGGGTTGGGAAGCAAGCTCCCCGCGGAGCAGAGAGCCCCATGTGGAACTCAATCCCAGGACCCTGAGATCATGACCTGAGCCAAAGGCAGAGGCTTAACCCACTGAGCCACCTAGGCGCCCCTGTCCATTTATTTTTTAACTGCTTTTTAAGCTGCTCTAAAGAATATATTATTTTTTTAATTAAAAAATGGAATTTGTACAGCAGAGAATTTATAAAAATTAACTTTATTTTTAGAGCAGTTTCAGACTCCCAGCAACACTGACCATTGTACTTTTGTATAGAATAGTTTCGCTGCCCTAAAAATCCTCTTTGCTCTTCCTATTTATCCTTCACTCCCCTTTAACCTCTAGAAACCATTCCTCCTTTTTTACTGTTTCCATAATTTTACTTTTTCTGGAACGTCATGTGGTTGGAACCATGCAGTGTGGGTAGCCTTTTTGGATAGGGCTCTTCCACTTAGTGATATACATTTATGTTTCTTCCATGTCATTTCATGGCTTAATAGCTTATTTCTTTTTAGCATTGATTATATTCAGTTGTTGAGATACACTTTAATTTATACATTCACCTACCAAAGGCTGTCTTGGCGGCTTTCACATTTTGGCAGTTATGAGTTAACACTACCATAAACATCCCTTTGTAGGCTTTTGTATGAACGTACATATTCAGTTCATTTAAATAAATTCCAAGGAGTGTGGATTTTGGGTGATATAGTAAGAGTTCATTTAGTTTTGTAAGAAATTGCTAAACTGTCTGCAAAGTGGGTGTACCATTTTGCATTCCAGCCCATTAAAGAATGAGAGTTCATGTGGCTCCATTGCATCCTTTTCAGCATTTGATATTGTCACTGTTTTAGATTTCGGCCAGTCTAACAGATGTAGTAGCATCTCATTGTTTCAATTTGTAATCCTCTAATGACATATGATATTGAACAAACTTTTCATATGCTTACTTGTCATCCGTATATTTTCTTGGGTGAGGTGTCTTTTAAGGTCTTTCATCCATTTTTTAATCAGGTTGCTTGTTTTCTTATTGTTGAATTTTAAGAATTCTTTGTATGTTTTAGATAACAGTCTTGTATCAGATGTCTTTTTCTCCTGCATAATTTCCCCTAGTCTGTGGCTTCTGTTTTCATTCTCTTGAATGAGACTTAATGAAGTCTAGCTAAAGAAATACTTCTTTCATGGGTCATGCATTTAATGTTGTACTTATAAAGTCATCTCCATATCAAGGTCACCTGGGTTTTCTCTTATCTCATAGGAGTTTTATAGTCATGTATTTTACATTTAGGCCTGTGAGCCACTTTGAGGTAGTTTTTGTGACAGGCATAAGGTCTGTGGTTCTATGTGTAGATTCTCTCTTTTTTTTTTTTTTCACGTGGATGTCAATTTGCTTCAGTACCATTTGTTGAAAAGACTGTCTTTGTGCCAGAGATTAGCATTTGAATCAATAGATTTATGTATTTTATTTATTTTTTTAAAAGATTTTATTTATCTGACAGAGACACACCCAGAGAGAAAACACAAGCAGGGGGAGTGGGGGAGGGAGAACCAGGGGAGAGCCCCTTGTGGAGCTGAATACCAGGACCCTGGGATCGTGACCTGAGCTTAAGGCAGACACTTAACTGACTGAGCCACCCAGATGCCCCTGAATCAGTAGATTTAAATGGTGCTGTGTTTTTAGATTCAAATTCACTTGTTCATTGCTGGTATATAGGCAAGTGATTGACTTTTATATACTACCCTTGTATCTTACAACCGTGCAATAGCCAGCCACTCATTATGATTTTGGATTTTTTAAAATAAATGATCATGTTATTTGCAACCAAAGACAGTTTTGTTTATTCCTTCCTAATCTGTATATTTTTTTTTTTTAAAGATTTTATTTATTTGACAGACAGAGATCACAAGTAGGCAGAGAGGCAGGCAGAGGGCGGCGGGGGGGGGGGGGGGGGGGGGGGAAGCAGGCTCCCTGCTGAGCAGAGAGCCCGATGTGGGGCTCGATCCCAGGACCCTGAGATCATGACCTGAGCCGAAGGCAGAGGCTTTAACCCACTGAGCCACCCAGGCGCCCCTGTATATCTTTTATTTCATTTTCTTGTCTTAGTGCATTAACTAGGTCTTCCAATGATGCAATGATGAGAGCTTACATTCTTGCCTTGTTTTGATCTTAGTGGAAACCTCCCCCTTAAGCATGATGTCAGCTATAGGTCTTTTGTAGATGTATATATTGCTTAGGATTCTTGACAGAAATAAAACATATATATATATGTATTATGAGAATTGGTTCGTGTGATTATGGGAGGATAAGATACACAACAAGAATTCATCTACAAGCTGGAAAACTAAGAAAGCTGGTGGAAGGATGCCTGGGCGGCTCAGTCAGTTAAGCATCTGCCTTCGGCTCAGGTCATGATTCCAAGGTCCTGGGATTGAGCCCTGCATCGGGCTCCCTGCTCAGCGGAGACATGCTTCTCCATCTGCTGCTCTGCCTATTTGTGCTTTCTCTGTTAAATAAATAAAATCTTAAAAAAATAAGAAAGCTGGTGGTATAATTTAGTCTAAGATGGAGGGGCTGAGAACCTAGTGTAAGATCTTGCATCCAAAGGCTGGGTAACCAGGAGCTCTGGTGTCTGAGGACAGTAGAAGATGGATGCCCCAACTCAAGAAAAGAAATAGAGAATTTGCACTCCTGCTTTTCTGTTGTTTGGACCCTCAGTAGGTGCTTGATGCCTGCCCACATAGATGAGGGTGGGTCCTCTTTACCCAGTCTACTAATTCAAATGCTGATCTCTTCTGAACGATTCTCACAGACACACCCAGAAATAATGTTTTACCTGCTATCTCGAATGCTTTAGCTAAGTCAGGATGGCGTATAAAATTGGCCATCACAAATACTCTTTGTCAGGTTGAGAAGGTTCCTCTCTAATCCTAGTTTACAGAGAGTTTTATCATGAATGGATGTTGGATTTTGTCAAATGTTTGCATGTATTTATAGGATCATGTGACTTTTTTTCCACTTTAGCCTTTGAAAGGGAGGGATTATACTAATTGATTTTCTGATGTTGAATCAACCTTACATACCTTGGATAAATCGCACTTGTCTGTAGTGTATAATTCTGCTTATATATTCTTGCATCTTTTTTGCTAATATTTGTTGAGAATTTTTGCATCAATGTTAATGAGAGAGATTGGTGTGTAGTTTCTTTAAATGTCTTTGTCTGATTTTGGTAATATGTTAATACTGGCCACATATAATGGGTTAGGAAGTGTTCCCTGTGCTTCTATCTTCTGGAAGAGATGGTAGAGTGATATAATTTCATCTTTAAATGTTTGGTAGAATCAACCAGTCACCAATGAACTCATCTGTACATGTGCTATTTTTGGGGGGTGGGGGGGCGAGAGATTGTGGGGGAAGGGCAGAGGGAGAGAGGAGAGAATCCTAAGTAGGCTCCATGCTTGTGGGGTGCAGTCCCACCACCCTGAGATCAGAACCCAGCCAAAACCGAGTCGGATACTTAACCGGTTGACTGAGCCACCCAGGTGCCCCTGTACCTGGTACTTTTGCTTTGGAAGGTTATTAATTGTTGACTCAATTTCTTTACTATATACATGCTTATTCACATAACCTATTTCTCCTTTTTAAAAAAATTTTTCATTAAAAAAATTTCTTAAAATTAGCATATAATGTATTATTAGCACCAGGGAACCTATTTCTTCTTTTGTGCATTTTGGTAGATTGTATTTTTTAAGGTTCTGATCTGTTTCAACTGGGTCATCAAATTTTGGGGCATACAGTTGCTCATAGTGTTCTTTTATCCTTTTATCATCCATGGGGTCTCTGATGATATCCCCTCCATTTTTTCTGCTATTATTAATTTGCATCTTCTCTTTTTTTCTTAGTTAGCCTGGCTACGCTTATTGATTTTACTGATCATGTCAAAGAACCAGGTTTTGGTTTTGTTGATTTTTTTTTTTTTCCTGTTGATTTCTTGTTTTCACATTGGTTTCTGCTCTAATTTTTATTATTTCTTTTCTTTCTTACTTTGGATGAATTTGCTCTTCTTTTCCTAGTTTCCTAAGGTGTAATGTTAGATTATTGACTTTAGATATTTCTCATATATATATATATATATATATATATATATGAATATATATATTCAATGCTATAAATTTCCCTGTACTTACTACTTTTGCTTTTCCCTCTAAGTACTTTCTTGGCATCCCACAAATTTTCATAGGTTGTATTTTCATTATTATTTAGTTTGTTGTTATTTGGTTTTTATTGTTATTTGGTTCAAAATACTTTTAAATTTTTCCTGAGATTTCTTTTTGACCCATTTGTTATTTGAAAGTGTATTATCTCCCCAGTATTTTGAAATTTTCCAGCTATCTTTCTGTTACTGATTTCTACTTTAATTCCAGTGTAGTTTGAGGGTACACATTGTATGATTTCTATTCTTTTAAATTAATTAAGGTGTGTTTGATAGCTCAGAATGTGGTCTGTCTTGGTGAATGCCCCATTCAGACTTGAAAAGAATGTGTACTTCTCCTGTTATTGGATGAATCTATAGTAGTGAATTATATCCAGTTGATTGATGGTGCTGTTGAGTTCAACTCTGTCCTTGCTGGTTTTCTGCCAGCTGGATCTGTCCATTTCTGAAAGAAGGGTGTTAAAGTTTCCATCTGTAATAGTGGATTCACTTATTTCTCCTTGAAGTTCTGTTTATGTATTTGCCATATATATTGTGATGTTCTGTTGCTAGACACAAACATATTAAGGATCATCATGTCTTTTTGGAGTATTTCGTCCTTTATTATTATGTAATACCTTTCTTTATCCCTGATAACTCTCCTTGCTTTAAAGTCTGATCTATTTGAAATAATAGATACTGCTCCGTTCTTTTAATTAGTGTTAGCATGGTATATATTTTTCTGTCCCATTACTTTTAACAAACATATGTCTTTATATTTAAACTGGGTTTCCTATAGGCAACATATAGCAAGCCCTTATTTTTTGATCCACACTGACAATCTCTGTCCTTTCTTTCTTTTTTTTTTTCAAGTTTTAATTTATTTATTAGAGAGGGAAATAGAGAGAGAGAGAGAGAGAGAGAGAGAGCATGAACAGGGTGAAAGGCAGAGAGAGAAGCAGACTCCCCGGTGATCAGGGAGCCTGATGTGGGGCTTGATCCTGGGACTCCAGGATCATGACCTGAGCCAAAGGCAGATGGTTAACCAACTGAGCCACCCAGGTGCCCCTCTGTTCTTTTTATTGGCATATTTAGACCACTAATGTGTAAAATAATTACGTATGTAGTTGGATAAATACTCACCATGTTGGTTACTATTTTCTTTTACCATGGTTGCCATTGTTTTTCGTTCCTGTTTTTGTCTTCCACAGTTTTTCTAGCTTTTGTGGTCTTAAATGAACATTATATATAATTACATATTCTCTCCTTTCTTAGTATATCAGTTAGATTTCTTTATAAATTATTGTAGTGGTTGTCCTAGAGTTTTCAATGTACATTTACAGTTAATCCAAGTCTACTTTTAAATAATATTGTTCTGTTTCATGGGTAGCGTGAATGCCTTATAATATCAAAGTATGTCTGATGCCTCCCTCCTCTTCCTCATATTAGCCCATCCAAAGGATTGTTCATTTCTGTTATATAGTGTTTCTGATCACTAGCATTTCTTTTTGCATCTTTTTTAGAATTTTCCTTTCTCTGCTTCTGTTATCCACTTGTTCTTGCATGTTGTCTGTTTTTTTCTTCTTCTTTTTTTAATTAAACCCCTTAGCATATTAAGCATAGTTTTAAATTTTCTGATCTGATTATTTAAACATTCCTGCCATATCTGACTCTGGTTCTGACATTTGTTCATTGTCTTCAAATTGCTTTTTAGTATGCCTTAGAACTTTTTGTTGAAAGGCAGATAAATGAACTCTAGTAAATAAGCTTTTAGTAATGGTAAAGTATAGGGAGAAAAGACGTATTTTGTAGTCCTGTGGTCAGGTCTCAGTCTTTTGGTGAAACTATGCCTCTTGACTATGAACTTCCCCAGTGCTTCTCACTCCCCACCCCCTCCCCTCTTATATGAACAGGATGGCTGGTGGGGACTCGAGGTATGTTATTTCCCTTCCTGCAGGTAGGGAAGGTGCAGATGAGACCCTAGCAGGTAAGGCTCTGGTAAGAATTTTTCCTAAGGACTGGCCTCGTTGAGAAGAACTCAGTGGTCTGGCATATTTCACACGGAAATCCTCCCTCTGGTGATAGTAAGGGGATTTTTCTCTCATGGTCACTGTAAGGACATGGTACAGCTCCTACAGATAAAACTCACAAAAATGTGGGGGCCCCACATAACTGCATTTCCCTGGAGCTCTGACTCAGGCTGTCCACCGTGAGCCTCCAGCAACTCTTTAATTACCGTTCGGGGTTCTCTTCTCCAGCGCTGGTCCCCACAAAAGTTTTTGTTCAAGGATCTTTGTTCTGGCAAGTTGTGGTTCTCTATATCCTTTTGTCCTTCTCTCTACTTTTTAGGGCAGCAGTATGCCTTACAACCTCATTTTTCAGATGGAGCTAACAAAAGTTGTGATTTTTGTTTACTTGGCTTTTTACTTGTATGATAGTTGGTCACTTTAAACTTGTTACGGGGTGGACTGGAAACTGAAAGTCCCTGAGGATACTCTTAGTTCTTCCAAAAATGCAGCACTAAGAATCCAGTTCTTGTCCTTTTCACTCTCTAGGAATTTACTCAAATAACAATTCCAGGATTGTTACATAATCAGAAATCTGCACAATGGGCAGAATATAATTGTCCGTGGTTATCGTAAGAGAGTGTATTTTGTTTAAAAATCTGAGGAATGTAAATCTTTTTGCTCCTATAGTTTTTCACACAAGGACAGAAAAGATTGATTTTTCGAAGACTAAAACCTTTTAAAAAATACTCTCTGCTGCTCTATGTTAGTTAAAAAAAAAAAAAAAAAAAGTATTTGGCCCATAGCTGCTTTTCTTAGGGTGCTAAACTCTTAGCACAAGATAATAGTATCATGTGTCCATTTTTCTATAGTCATGGAATTGCCTAGAACATAATTTGCAGATTGAATACCAATATAATCACAGATCTGTGGGTAATGAAAATATATGCAGACAATTGATAGCCCACGTGAAGCAATGTAACAGGATTCAGTGCATCAATTATAAATATAACTTAGTAAGTTACTTTCAATTTCATTTACACAGTTTTTAGATTTGTAGTAGTTAAATTTTACCGGTAGCATGAATATACCCGTGGCTCTGTGTGTGGGTGTGCATATGTGTGTGCGTGCGTGCACTGTCCTCGTTAGAGAAGCAAGGTGACCCTCTTATACTTTATGAGGGGATCTAGATAAAAACGTTGATTTCTCTCCTCTGTTTTTCTTTTAATCTGTTTGGTTCTTTTTTATCTCAAAAGGTGAACACCCAAATATTGCTTTTAATTACACAGATAATCTATGAAATTCATGAGAAGTGAGAACATTTGTCAAAGCAAAAATGAAAAACATTACTCCACGTCCTGTCACCTGTAATTTTGAATGTGCATCCTTTTAGTTTTTTCTTTCCCTCTCCCCCTCTGTCCCTTTCCCTCCTCTTCTCTTTATCTCTTTCACACTCTCTTTGTTATGAGCATTGTTTTTAAACGTATGGCAACGTATTCTCCTGTCCTATCTTTTTTCACTAATTATGATCATTCATCTCCTTCAACACAAAAGGCACATATCATAAATTTAATGAATAAATATTATTCAGTGGTTTGTATGTCCCATAATCCATTCAACTAGTTTCCTGTTGTCCGGCATTTAGATTGATTCCCTTTTAAAAAAAATTTTTTTTTTTTTTTAAAGATTTTATTTATTTATTTGTCAGAGAGAGAGAGAGGGAGAGCGAGCGAGCACAGGCAGACAGAATGGCAGGCAGAGGCAGAGAGAGAAGCAGGCTCCCTGATGAGCAAGGAGCCCGATGTGGGACTCGATCCCAGGACACTGGGATCATGACCTGAGCCGAAGGCAGCTGCTTAACCAACTGAGCCACCCAGGCGTCCCAAAAAATTTTTTTTTTAAATACCGTAAGCAGTGTGGTGTTATACATACTTATGTATGTGCTTGTTCGGTGATTTCTCTGAAATATCATCTGCTGTCATTGTTTTTACCAAGATGCTCATAGGCCTTGGGGTTTCTCTTCTATTTGTGTGTTTTCAGTTTTTTGTTTGTTTGTTTTTTTTTTTTTTAGAATTTAGTAAACTTTTAAGTTAATGTGAAAGAGAAAATTGCATTTTATGGTATTTGAGGCTCTTGTTCCTACAATTTTATAGCATTCAAAAGGTGATGATGGTTCATAGTGGTCTGATCTTTAGGAATAAACCATGTACTTATGAGCAAGATAAACTTTACCATGTTTTGCTCTCTTAAAACACAGCAGCAATATCTTTGATTTTAAAGATCTTGTTTATCTGATACTGTGTTGAAAAATAATGCTCCTAAAACAGATCTCTTTATATTTAATTTAAATAATCATACTTGCTAATTATATAATATTTAAATATATTACATGATACATGTATATAGCACATAACCACATACATGTATTAAATATAACCACATATGTAATACATGACCATATATAATACTGTAGCTCCTTTATAAGTTGCTTTTAATCATTATGTATTAATACACTTAATTTATGATTTTTTTAAAAAAGATTTTATGTATTTATTCGACAGAGAGAGAGAGAGAGATCACAAGTAGGCAGAGAGGCAGGCAGAGAGAGAGGGGGAAGCAGGCTCCCTGCTGAGTAGAGAGCCCGATGTGGGGCTCGATCTCAGGACCCCGAGATCATGACCTGTGCCGGAGGCAGAGGCTTAACCCACTGAGCCACCCAGGTGCCCCAATTTATGATTCTTTTTATCTGACTCCTTTTGTTTAAGATGCGGTCAGATTTTCTAAGGTATCCTTTTGACCTTAGAGTCCTGGTTTCTATGAAGACAAGTGAAGTATAAAACATCATCCAGTAAATCAGATGTAGAGCTAAGAATTAAAACTCTGTCTTCTAGTTTCTCATTGCAAGTTGGATTGCCATATGTGTTTGGATAGTTACAGTTTCTTACTTTGGGGATTTTCGAGACTGCATGGGTCGATTCTCAGTGGCCATGTCTAAGAATGGGTCAGGAGAGCTTCCTGAAATTGCTATATTACTATTGAAATCCTCACAGGTTTCTTTCAGGCCCCGGAGCTTGAACTAATGAGGAAATTCACAGCTCTTTCCCAGAATCTTTGCATTTGTTTAGTGGGGAAATTTGGATACACAGAAAGGGGTCTAGAAGGAATTTAAACAAAATAAGAAAACCGTCTTACAAAATGTTGCTGATTTCCCAGCGAGTGAATTTTAAAGTAAACTATAAATATTCTTTACATCGGATGTTACTTTCTTCTAATATTGAGGTAGAGTTTATATTATTGGGTAATAAAATTCAACATAAAATTAAAATTCTTCCCTAATGAGTTCATAATATCAGTAATTACAAAACTAGTGTTTCTTAAGTGGGGGCACCTTCCTCCTCTCACCATCCCCCTCCCTTTGACATTTAACAATTTCTGATTAGTACAGCTGTGGGGGTGAGAGTGCTACCGGGATCCAGTGCTAGAAGGCAGGGATGCTGTTGTACGTCTTACAGTGCACAGGGGAGCCCCAGCCACAATGATGTATCTGGTCTAAATGCCCATATTGCAGATGGTGAAAAGCCCAGGTCTAAAAGAATATTTGAGTCATGGCATTGGACTTCCTAAGGGGGCATATTTACTCTCTTTATAAGCAACATTTATTTTATCCATATTCAGTCTCAAGCAGCAGAACAAAAGGTAAAAGCAACTTCGTGGGTACCATAAGTTACACAGTTTCAAAATTATACTGTTTCTCTTTTTATGGGTCAGATTTATGAAGAGGCTGGCAGGAAGTTACAAGGCCTGAGTAAATGCTGTGCCATTATAGAATTCCTTAATAAAAACGTGTACTTCAGATTTCTGTTGAATATATTTTGTTTCTTTTCTAACTTTCATTGTGTTACATTTTAGAATTTGAGAAAAGGGAAAAAATTAGCCCTGGATTTAGTTTACTTACACATGCGCACATACACATACCTTATAGAAGGTCTGAGATGGGATAAGGGTAGTTGATAAAATGAGCAAGTGCCGACGGGGGAAGGACGGACGGACGGGGGGAAGGACGGATGACGGCAGCTTGGTTGGTGACATGGAGGTGTTCCTGTCACTGGCTTCTGCTTGCCCCAAATATGCAAATTGTCAGCCGTTTGGATTTATTTTATCTTCTCTGTTGTTCTTTTGTTTCCCCCCCCAAATTTTTCAAGTTTTCTACCTTTCGAACTGCAGGCTCCTCTGTAGGTATCTTCTCTAGTAACATACATGTTAGATATGTTGTAGTAGTGTTTTTCTTTAAGACAGTATATCTCTGGGCAATCATATGAAGGAGAACCAGAAGTAAAGGGTTTTTAGCATTGAATCGAACAGCTCGTGGTTGCTGGGAAGGGCTGTCAAGACACTTCACGGTTGCACCTAGTAGTTAGAGATGTTAAACGCCCTCCCTGGGATGCGGGGGGAGAGGCAGGTCATGTCTGTATGTAATTGGTGTGCAGCCTTACAGTTTTAAACAGACAACATAGTTCATTCTTGCCATTTTTCCTGAGAAAATTTATTTTAATTGTGTAGCTCAGTCTTCCTTCAGTTCCCATCATCAGTAATTTTTAACAAATCTACCATTTCCATTCTACTTTTTTTTTTTTTAAGATTTTATTTATTTGGCCCAGATTGAGAGAGAGCACACACAACAACACAAGCAGGGGGAGAGGGAAACAGCAGCACCCGCCCCCATGGGAAGGGAGCCCACTGTGGAGCTCTATCCCAGGATCCTGGGATCATGACCTGAGCCAAGGCAGACACTGAGCCACCCAAGTGCCCCTTCCATTCTACTTTAATGATAGTTCATATAATCTAACACATAAACCTCAGTGGTTCTTCAGAGTCAAACAAAAATCGGATTAGAACATCCACTATTATAAGTAAGTTTAATAGATGGGCAAAATAGTATTACTACTAATTAAAATTATTTAGTATAGCTCTTAACATAAAAGACTTAAAAAGTACTGAAACACTTGGTGTGCATTATCTCATTGAAGCCTTAAAACAATTCTGTGAAGTAGGAAGTTATCTGCACTTTACAGATAAGAAAACTGAAACCATAAGAAGGTTATACACCAAACAAATATGTGTTGAGTGTAACCCAGGAAGTGTATTTTATTGAGCCCATGTTCTAGACAGTATTCTATTCCTGCTTACACTTCTGTGCAATTATAGAAATGTACAGAAAAAAGCAGAGACATGGACACAGAGTGCTTTTAAAAAGGTAAAAGATCAGGTAGTTTGAATTCTTAGAGATGGTATTGGAAAAAAATGAAAGTGGATATGTAACAGCATTGCCAATAGAAATGTTGACTTAGCTCGGGATTTGGATGATACATAAAATTTAATTATGACACCTGAAGACATCATTCAGGGAATCTGGAAAAGTCATAGCTAGAGGTGAATATACTTGGAAATTGAAAGATAACATTTTGCTTGAGTCTGTGCATTTGGCAGCCGACCAGTAATGTCCTCACTGCATCCCCACGATCCAGAGTATTGAGGGAAAAAGAGACAGGATATGCATGGCCACTTTGTGACCTGTGTGACATGGCTGTCCAGACAATGCCAAGTATTGCAGCTTCGTCATCGTCAGTAGAATCTTTTAATAACAATCACTTTTGTTACATTTTCAACCACATGACAAACATTATGTAGTGCTTTTACAGGCTTTAGCAATCCTTCTTGGATGAAATAACTTGTAAAAATCATCTTTTTCTACCTTTACTTTTTTGAAACATGCATTAAAAACCAATATTGTGCTTAGGGTTTTCAAGGAATGTAATATGATATTTGGTATAGAATCTTAACTCAGTAAAAACCTAGTTTACTTGTGTGCGGCTTACCTGCCTTTCTGGCTACGGAGGAGAACCTTAAGGTCGAGCTTTTGTCTTTTGTTTTCATCAGAATAGTCGAAATGAAAAAAAAATTAACTTGGATTTTTAATTCTCCTCGAAGTTCTTTTACTTATTCCCAACTCTTCAGTGCTATTTCTTCAGGCTGTGCAGGAGACAAACTCTCAACAAGCCCATGTTGTAATAAGATAATCCATTTGGATTTGATGAGGAGCCTTTTAACATCATTGTAGACCAGGAAAGGTAGAAATATAGGTCAATAGTCATTTCCTACAGAAAATAAATGACTTAATATTTGATAGTCATCTTAATTTTCTCTAGGCACAGAAGACCCATGTTGTTATTTCATTACATAAGCCATTCAGTGCTCTGAATGTGTTTTCATTATTATCCACACGATTTTCATAAAGGGTAAATGACTGATGAATATGTTCATGTACAGTCCTTTTAAACTTGTACTTTGGCATATATTTGTTCCTCCCTCCCTCCCTCCCTTCTTCCCTTCCTTCCTTTCTTCCTTCCTCCTCCTTTTTTTTTTTTTTTTGTAAGTTTCAGTTATTGCAGAAGTCTATAAAACATTATAAATCCTGCAGACAGTGTTAGTAAAAGCAGAGTCAGTTCTTGTCTTGAATACATAGCTAATAAAATGACATATGTATGTTTGCTTTATTTCAACCACACCTGTGTTTCCAAGTTTGGATACATTTGACTTTATGTATCTCTTAGAAGATTTGAACACACTCTGCTTAAGGGAAATCTACCTCTGTGCGTCACACATCTTGTGTATGCAAAAATATATTGGAATTAATGATATACCCAAATATTCATGTAATCCAGAGTAGAGTAGTTCCTTTTTTTTTCTTTTAAAGATTTTATTTATTTATTTGAGAGAGAGAACATGAGTGGGGTGAGGGTCAGAGGGAGAAGCAGACTCCCTGCTAAGCAGGGAGCCTGATCTAGGACTCGATCCTAGACTCCAGGATCATGACCTGAGCTGAAGGCAGTCCCTTAAGTAACTGAGCCACCCAGATGCCCTAGAGTAGGTCCTTTAAGAGATATTGGGCAACTCAGGGTGCCTGGGTGGCTCAGTGGGTTAAGGCCTCTGCCTTTGGCTCGGGTCATGATCCCAGGGTCCTGGGGTCAAGCCCCGCATGGGGCTCTCTGCTCGGCGGGGAGCCTGCTTCCCTTCCTCTCTCTCTGCCTGCCACTCTGCCTACTTGTGATTTCTGTCTGTTAAATAAATGAATAAAATCTTTAAAAAAAAAAGAGATGTTGGAGGACTATATGACATGGTGGCTTTTCCTATTATGTTTCCTGCCTCAACCTTTGTGGACAGTCTGGAGAGATTAGTGCCATCTTCGACACTCCCTCTTACTCTGTTTTATCACCATTCTTCCTCCTCCTTGTCAATCATCAAAGGCTGTTCATTCTGCCTCTGAACTTTTCTTCCTCCTCTTTCTTCCTGTTGCCATGGCCTTAGGTCTAGCCTACCACCTCTCCCCTGGGCTACTGGGGTGGCCTATGAACTGGCCCTTCCTTCTGCATCCAAACCTGTATGTTCATGGAGCATCTTCCAAATTAATTCTAGTGCTGTCTTACTAAACACAAAGCTTAAACATACTGTGTTTTTGCAAAATAGACCTTCACAACTTCCAGTCACATACCGTATGACACCCGAACACATTTCTCCCCCATGTCCCTCCAGCTCTTGAGGCAGGGAGCTTTTCTACCTTGCTCACTTGTGCTCCTAGCAGGTAGCATATAGCGGCATTAAAGAAAAGTTTTTTAATGAAGTGCTGTAACCCATAAGGCCCTTTGCAACCTGACCTGATCTCCTCTCCAGTGTCTCCTCCAATAAGCAGTATGCTCCAGCCACACCTCAGCCTCTACCATTCTCCATAAATGTGGGGTATTTTATAGCCCTAATAAGACTGTGCTTATGCTCTCCTTCTCATCTGTCAACAATCAGTATCACCTGGGTCAGTTAGACCCAGGAGAACGAATTGACCTTATGTCTGCCTACATTTATTATTCTCATTAGCCCAACAAATATTTACAGAGCACATAGTATCTGTTAGATACAGTTACAAGTCTGGGGGTAGGGATACTGTTATGAACAAGAAGACAAGGTCATGTCCTTCCTGGAACTTAGATTCTGGTATAATGGCAAATACAGAATTTGTCAGGTAGTGATAAATATGAAGATGGAATAGAATACACAGAG
Organism: Enhydra lutris kenyoni; assembly: GCF_002288905.1. Classification (NCBI taxonomy): domain Eukaryota; kingdom Metazoa; phylum Chordata; class Mammalia; order Carnivora; family Mustelidae; genus Enhydra; species Enhydra lutris. Next base: position 29,672,533 of record NW_019154099.1, on the reverse strand, counting down.
GCCCAGAGGAGAGGACGTTTTTGACGTGGCTGAAATATAGCCTGAGCAGAATGGTATGAAATGGAGTTGGGTAGCTGGTTCGGGGGCACCTGGGACACGTGGTTGGTGGTACCCTGTAGGGCAGGGAAAGGACTTTAGACGACCTTTGCACTGTTTGCCTTCAGTGTATCTCTAATCAGCCTGCCCTTTTCCTTGCTGCTCCTGCCCCAGCCCTGGTTCCAGCCTTTTGTCAGATCTCAGGGGCCTGAAAACACGAGCCACAGTAGCTTGGGCGGCTCTAGGCCCATAGGGTTTGCAGCCAGAGTCTGAATACCCAGCTGTTGAGGCTCTCGATCCCTGAGGCCAATGGAAGGTAGACTTAGCCCCAGAGTTAGACTGTCTGCCATTTTCATAATCTCGGGCGGATGACTTCTTCTCTCTGCACCTGAATTTCTTGTCTAAAATGAACATAGTAAAAATAAAAGGGAGGGGGGGAATAACTGACTAGAACGAAACTCTATGAAACTTTTTCCCTTTTGTTCACTGGTAATACCCTAAGTGCCTAAACAGTGCCCGATACTCAGTAATTATTTTTTGGAATGAATCAGTAAAGGTACAAATGAATGATTTGATGAATGTAAAAGACTCAGTACATATACACTCAGCAAATGGTAGCTATTGTTATTATGGTTGTTAATATTATTATTTTTAAAGTTGTGATCCCTGTGATCATGGTGTGGCTGTGTTGCAAGTGTGATTTTCCACGTATGGAGCCTGTCTGCTGTGTTGGCCGTTCTGCCCAGGCTCATGGTGCCTGGCTTCTGTGTGCATGCCTGTGCCTGGGGAAGGAGACTTGGGCTGGGCACGTGCTTTCTAATTCCTGTCTGCTCTGTTACCTAGCTTTGGGCTCTGCTGCGGCTAAAGCCTCAGAATTAGATTCCGCTAGCCCTGTAGAGAGTCTTTTCTGGAGTCCTTTTCCAGGACCGAACTCACTTTTCTCTGGTCTTTATTTATTTACCGAGACATACTTCACGTGTAACATTATGTTAGTTTCAGGTGTATAATGCTAATGATTCGATATTCCTATGTGTTGTGAAATGATCACAGTGGGTCTAGTTAGCCTCCAGCATCTTATATAGGAAATGGTTTTCCTAACATCCATTCTCTTAGCAGTCTTCGAATACACGATACAGTAGTGCTAACTATAGTCACCATGCTGTGTGTTACATCCCTGTTACTTATTTGTTTTGTAAGTAAAGTCTGTCCCTTTTGACCACCTTCCCTGCTACGCGTGGATACATACCCCACCTCTGGCAAGCACCAGTCTGTTCTCTGTATCTGTGAGCTCCCTGGTGTTTTTAGTTTAGTTTTTGTTTTGTTTTGTTTGGTTTGGTTTGGTTTTTTTTTTTACAATTACACGTATAAGCAAGATCATTTGATTTTTGTTTTTTTCTGACTGACTTCATTTAGCAGGATATCCTCAAGGTTGATCCATGTTGTTGCAAGCGGCAAGATTTCCTTCCTTTTTATGGCTGAATAATTCTTTTATCTTGACATGACGTCTTGTAAACATGTCGCTCGTTGCCTCATCCTCACGACCCCACACCTGCTCCTACAAGTTAGATCTCTCCCTGCAATGTTAATACCTGCCCGGCTGAGCCGAGGTTTTGTCCTCCCTTTCTAGGGTGTGGTTGGTGGTAGGCAAACACTTCTCTTGCCACGATAGTGTCCTGTTTTGTTGTTGTTGTTATTGTTTTTTGTTTTTTTGTTTGTTTTTTACATGGTTTCTGTTCTTCAGTCTTTGGCTTGCCCCTGTTATTGGCCACAGTGCCTCATGGTTCACAGATGTGGCATGGATGGAAGGAGGTGACTTTGGCACAGCAGAGACCCTCACTCCCTGTCTATGGAGAGATCTGGTTAATGGACAACCCCCGACGGTGTGCAGTTCTTCAGAATATGAATGACAAAACTAACTTTCTGTTACACTTTGTATTAATGCGGGGGTGGAGAGTGTTACTTGGACTCTCAGATGACATTTCTAAAATTTCAGCGTGAACTGCATTGTTGTGGTAATTAAGCATTTGCCAACATAGGAAACAATGATCCTTGCTATCGGGAAAATAGAAGTTGCCATGTGGCGAGTACAGTTTTACCAGTCCTTATGACAGACCTAATTCCATGGTTCAGTGGGAGGAATTTGTGGAAGAGTCTTTTTAAGACTGTAGACAGATAGTTCAAAATTATGTATATATGTCTCATCGCAACCACTGGAGGGGATTTAAGTCGAGAGTTCCAGCAGGCCTAGCTGAGTTCTTAGTTGTACTGATACGGTCATCAATGTGACATCCTCTCTCCCATGCTGCAAAACAATGAAAGGTGAAAGTCTGGGACAAAATGGCAAAGTACGTTTGAACTGATACTTATTTTGTATCATGAGAGGTGCTTTCATTATGCATACGCCTTGCACCAGATTGATTGATCATTGTAAGGATATGTGAGCTTAGAAAAATACGCTCTTACACTTAATCTAAGAGATTATAAATTAAATGTGATGCCCAGGTGTATCTCCTTGAGTATCAAATGTAGAGGGTAAAGTTCTTGTATCATCCAAGTGCATGAAACTGTTGTGTAAATATTGAATGAACCACCAAGGGTATATGAATATTTTCAAAACACTGGATAGCAGATGAGTTTACCATAGATTTTTGTGGGTGTTGAAATCAGGATGGGATTGACTTGCTAAATTAATGATGAGTTATTTCTAGGATAGGATGCATAATCTCATCAAGGCAAGAAAATATGTTGAAACTTTAATTTAAAGGAAAAAAAGGAAATAGCTTTGAAACCATGGGCTTATTTGACCTCTTACTGATATTCCCCAAAATGTTGATACTCACCAGTGACCAGAATTTGCACATTTAATTCACTGACTAAATTAGCTTAGTCCTGAGAGGAGCTGTTAATGGAGATTCCAGAGTTCCTGAGAGAGGGAGAGAGGGGAGAGAGAGAGAGAAAGAGACAGAGAGAGATGGGGAGGGGTGAATGGAGCAGGGAGGAGGGGAGTGAAGGAGGAAGAATGGAGTATGGGGAGAGAGAGAATTGGTTTGGAACAGAGCTGTACTCCCTTGGTAATGTTGAGACCTTAGACAGTTTAACCTCCTTATATCTCAGATGTCTCATCTTCAGAGAATATAGCATTGACTTCTTGGGTTACTGTAAGGACTAAATGAGTATCCCTTAGCACAAGGTCTACTCCTTAATAGATATGCAAATATGATGTGTTGTTATTGTGTTTTTTTATTAAGATAACAATAAATGATTTTTTTTATTCTGCGATGTGATTTGTTGTATAGTGATCGATATTTGAACCTGTTGGCTCTGCCTGATTCTAATCTTTTAGGTTTGTTGATCTTTACCTGTATAAAACAAGATGAATTTCACTCTTTTGTGTTTCAGCACAAGTTTGGGGGCTATGATAAAACAGTTGTTTTCTCCAAAGAACCGGATGACCCACAATCAGGAAGAGGGTGAAGAAAAGGCTTGCATTTTGGGAATAGGAGGACAGATTCTAGTAGTTGCCATGGGGAAGTCCCACCCCATTCTGTTTTTATGAGATGATCATTGAACATCGGTCCCTATGTTTCCTGGCCATTCCATTCAAAATATTTTGAGATATTAGGATCATTGATTGAAGGTTGTGCTTGTCCTGGTTTTGACTAAGTGAGCTACCATCAGCTAGACTTCTGTGTTGCCAAATCTTATTCGGCAAAAAGGAAAGTCCGGAGTACTGTTCTCATTCAGTGTACATGTGGTTGGTCAACGGCCATCTAATAAAGCTAATGGTTACCTTTTGCTTTAATTAATAAAGTGTACTCCTACGAAGCATGCAGTATGAGTGTATACACGTGTGTGTACATGTGTATATGAATGTATACATACACAAATTAAATTATACAAGGTTGTATAATATCAAAATGTTCATCACAACCAAACATACAAAGAGTACGATGTTCCTTAAATTGATGACTGTGTAATTTTATTTACCTCTTGGGAATCAGTTGAGCTATTGATTCCACAGCAAATGTGGTTTGATTAAGATCATGGCAAGATATGCTTGACAGCAATTGCGAATTATTAAAGGTTATTACATATTTAAAGTCTACAGTCAACTGAGATTGTATGTATCTGATTTTAGCTTAGGGAGATAAATCTATCGATATTTTGTCCCAGGAACTATATCCTCAATGCTATACAATTACCATGTGCTCCGTAAAACCCATACCCTTTCCTGAATGGTCTGGAATATGGTGTGATGCTCGGTGCTTATGTTTATACTAGACAGGGTTGGAATCATGAATGTAGAGATGAATATGCTTTATATAAATTTATAATATCACTTTCAGACATATATATATATATATATATAAATTGAATCTGTACTAGTTGAGTTTAATAGTTAAGGATTGGTTTCTTAGCTGTGAACACTATTATTCATGGTGTTTATTATAGTTGGGGCTGTGGCTGATCCTGGAAAATCATGGAAAGAGAAATATTTTGAGGGAAAACTTAATTTCTTTAAAAAAACTCTCAAGAGGTGTTTTATTTTTCCACTTTTATAGGAAACTAACATCTACATCCTATCTTTAACACACATCGTACTCTTTTTATGTTTGGTTGTGATGAACATTTTGATATTGTACAACCTTGTATTCAAGAGGAACAATAAAAAAAAAACATGAAAATACAGTGATATTTAAATGTGCTAAATGGAACATGGGCCGAGTCAGGTTTTCATGATTTATCAGTTTTTAACTTCAAAGACTCGGGTTAGCTTGCATTTTTTAAACTAATGAGTTTATCACAGCCTGTGAGGAGAATGGTTAAAGTCTATCAGCTGTAAATTGGTACAGAGCACTGAAAGGGACATTAGCCTCTAATCAGATTCCAACAGTTCATTAAACCTGTCTTTCCAGAACCGCTCTTTGTCTTTTCCCTGCCTTTGCGAGGCATCTTCCCCTTTTCCTCTGGGCAAGACCTCCTCCAGGGTAGGAAGCAATATCAACTCATTCTTCATTGTCTACCAACCAAACAGCCTACAGGATGCTTTGTTAGGGAGATTTGTGGCTGCTGCGAAGGGCAGGGGCGTGGAGGGCTGGCAGGCGGCAGGAAGGCTTTCTTAAAACTGGGTGGTTGCAAACCAAGCTGGCCGCTTCCAACCACGGAAGCAAGTGACACATTAGGATTTGAGATCCATGCCTGATGTGTAAACAACCCACCAGCCTCCATGAAAGGATTTAAAGCTTGGAACAAATTAACTGAGCTTGCCAGGGAGACCACAGTTCTTTCTGCTTGAAGCTATTAGGATGCAAAATGCCTAAAAAATATGGACAAGTCAAAAGCACAAATTTAAAAAAATGCATCCTGCCAGTTTTAATACTATTGCACATTTCTAAGAAAAGAACCTGACAGTAGTTTTTCTTCTTTTTATTACCTAATAGACTAGGTAGCATGGAATTTTTAAATGCTCATTAGTTAGCTCTGGAGTAAATTTGCCTTTTCTTCTTGTTGATGTCTCAGGACAAATATATGTGATAAGAGGCCCTATAAATTTTATTTCTTATTTTTCTTGAAAAGGATTGGCAAGAAATAGAGATAATTAGAGCTTTACTATACTGCACTCTGTTGGTATTATTTGGTAATAAAAACATTTATGATTTGTCAAAGTGGGAGTTGTTTTTATTTAACTAGATAGAAAAGCAACCATGTGAGAGGCAAAAACCTGAAGGTGTAGAAATGATATTAATCTTTGTCATCAAAGGCAAGCAAAATATTTAGAAACAGATCTCTTTTTCTTTTAAGGAGCCCACTTTAGAGTCCTGTGCTTACGTTCTATGATTGAGCAAAGAAACCATTCTAAAAACTCAAACTTAATTTCAGTTTCTGAGTTTGGTCAGTAGGGGAAGGGAAAGTTGACATTCTTAAATGTGTTTTAAAACAGGATTTTGGCCTGAAGCAAGCAATCATAAGTGTCTTTTGAACTCTCTTCATAGGTTATTGACTTTAGAAAATCCCCAAAGCAGTGAAAATTAGTAGAGAATAACCTCGATTTAATCTTTTTGTAAATATTGTTTGAAATTCTACTGAGTCACTATAGAAATAAGTAGAAGTTCTCCTTTCAAGAAGTGGTAAATTCAGCCAAACATATACCAAAATAGAAAACAAATTGTTATTTATTTTTTGGTTGTGACTTGAGCTTAAAAATTTATATGAATTGTTTTTGAAATAAATGTTTGGGGTCAATACATAGAAATTTTCATTTGATCTGAAGTGCCATACCAAAATTCAGTGTCTAGAATTATATTATCTTGTTTTTAAAATTATTTAGATTTTGACAATAATGTGAGGATATGGTCATTTTTTATCTATTTTCTCCTTTGTGGATTTCTGCACACATGCAACCTCTGGAACTAAGGAAGAGAGAAACATCCTTCTCTTTCCTTCCACCACTGCAAAAGTGTGATGAATCTTTCCAGCCCCATATAAATTAAGGCTAAGGTTTCTTTACTCCAGTTTATTATAGTCTGACCTCTAACCCAGAGGTCAGAGAATCAGACTGATTAATTCAACTTCGTGATCATTATTTCAAATGATAGTTCAGAATGGGGGGATAATTGGTTATGCTGATAGTCTCATTTAATTATACTTCATTGTTAAAAAAAATTAGGTTAGCAGTACTAAATGTACTACCATGAAGGAAGAGTCTACCAGACGTCCTCATTTGAATGCTTTATGGCTGACTTTCCCTCTCTCTCTCTCTCTCTTCTTCCTCTCAGAATATCAACACCTTTGAGAACAGAATGTTAATGCTTGATGGGATGCCGTCAGTCAGAGTCAAAACCGAGCTTTTGGAATCTGAACAAGGGGTAAGTTTCCCACAATGCCCCACCCTCTTCTCTCCCTGAGCGCGGCTGTGTTTCCAGAGCATCCTGACGTTTGCTGACTTTCACTTGTCTGTGCTGTTTCTCTCGACCCACGATCATCTGTGACTGGTTGATTCTCGTCCATTTGTAGCCTTAGCCATGATTAACTTGGAAAAGACAACTTCCTGAAACTAGGAAGGCACAGTGACCTTACAAGAACCATATGGTGTTATTTAAGTTAGTGAAGGTTTTTGAAAAGCTAATAAAAATCCAAAGCAAAGAGGAATTATTAAAAAATAAGATAGGAATATATCCTCCATGCCAAAATGGCTTGCTTCTTAGGAGGTTACAGGGTACAGGTATGGGAATGTTCCTCTTTGCTGGATTGTTTCTCTTTTGACATTTGTATTTACCCTTTTGTGTACCAGGAGGACTAGACGACAGTTGACGCAATTCAGGTCGGTGAGTTTGAAATGCGAGTAAAGCAAAAGAAGGCTTATTTAACAATACATAGCAAAATTGACAAATTAACATTGAAATACGAAGACTTGAGTTGAAAATTGAAAATACGAAGACTTAAGAGCATAGCCAGATTTCTTTTTTAAAAGGACATGGGTGATTTTATAATTGTTAACATCTGTAGCTTTCGTAGTTGAAATTGTAATAAGGGCAATGTGACTGCGTGCGGCCTTGGCTGACCAAGTTTCGTATTTACGTGCGAAAGCGCTGCTCGTGTGCCCGAGGGCCCACTGCCTCCCTGTGTTACTAACCCCCCACCACTGAGGCACTCCAGGTCCAGGTGACCGGAACAAGGATGAATTAAGTAAATATTTCATCTTAATCTTATTAACGTATCTCTTACCACAAACAGCACAGCATTGGCCGTGTTTTGTAAGTGAGCAACCAGAAGACATTTTAAATGTAGATAAAATTTCACTTGTAAAAATCTGTGTGCGTGAGTTGGTGTGGGACCCCAATCGAGGGGTTCAAGGGGTTAGGATGCTGCTGGATTAGAGGGACTTCATAGGTGAGGAACCGAGGGCATGAATCCTGATGGTAGCATGTAGAGGGTTTCTGCAGTAACTTCCCCATGCCCGAGCAATCCGGGGCAGGGCGAATGGCGTCACGGTATAAAGTTCTTTTATTCAAGTGCAGCCTGTGTCTGAAATGGTTTATAGTTTGTGTCGATTGCTGTAGCTCCGCAGTGTACGCTGTGGAGTATGTCAGCCGGTGACACGCCTTCCCCGCTCGGGGCGGGACATGTCCGCCGCCCCACTTAGGGCCAACCTGACACTCAGGCTGCGGAGCATCACGGTAGAAGAAACCGGTTGGTAGCGACCGATACCATTTGCTCCTTGTAGACAGTGCCGCAGGAACAAGTCTTGTGTCCGCCTGGATTTTCTAGCCTGACTCAATCAAGTTAAACTCTACGTCTTCCAGACTAAGTAGTTTTTACCTTTGCTGTTGGACCTAACATGGGAAGGATTTGTTTAAGTTCTTGGGAATTTCCATTTTCCTAATCCAAGTGCATGAGCATCAGTTTCTGCAGGTAAATTTCTACACACCCCGTGTTTAAGTTGGACACACCACACAGACCATAGTGTCCCATTCACAGAGGATAATAGCCTTTTTCCATTGCTGATGGAAAAATGATAAAGTGGTATATCCCACATGGTTGCTTTTATTTCACGAGATGTTCTTCAACTCGAGTAGCAGTAAATCTACTCGAGTCACACGTGTTGGAGGAAGGCAGGGAAGCACAGAAGCCAGAGGGTCCTACTTGTGCCGCTGCTCAGAGCAACGATGCATCATCATTGCCACCAGCTCTGGGAACCTTTGATGATGTCAGGATACTTCCCCCCCTTTACTGTCCGTTTTCAGTTGTAAGGTAAGGTTTGCATGAAAGATTTAGATGCACAAAAAACAAAAGCCAGGATTCCTAGGGGTTTTCCATTGTGAATATGAACCTCATGCTACTTTCTTTATAGAAAGTATTTACTGCCCTCAAATAAGGACAGGAAAAATGGTAGGTTCGTAGGTTTTACTTAACTCTTAGTCATTAAAATCAGTTTTCCTCCTTGTGAATGGAGCTGCTGTTAATATTTTAACCCTCATTTAGATTGTGTATGTTGAAGGGAAGTAGAAACTTGATTTTATTCTTTTCCTTACCTTTGTATGAACTTCTTAAATATATGGCAGATATAATTTTGTTCTCTTTTACAGTAAAGCTTTAAGAGAAGCAGCCCAGTGTTTAATGGAATGTATTATGACCTCATTATTTATGGAATATAGTAATTTGTGTTTAATCATTTATAATATTTCAGTCCAATTTTTCTTTAAAATTAGGGATTAAAATCTAGACTTTTAGCGAACTTCACTTTTGGTCATTTTACTGGAGTTTTTAATTGGGGTATAACAGGGTTGGGTGATACATAGTATCATTTCAGAATCAGAACTATTTTAGATAAAGAATAACAGAATTCTAAAGATTTCCTTATTTCAGTCTTCTAGGACTCTCCTCAGTTCCTGTTAGAAGCTGGTTGAAGTTTGACTATGTTTATAAGAAAGTGTGACCATTGGTGAACTTGATCAAATAGGTGATTATGGACTTTTGAAAAAGACGTGATATTAGTAACAATAAACACAAAGTCATAGAAATGAATCAGTGCATCACAACAATGAATGAGAAAGCCTCAGCTTGATGTCAAGGATTAGATTCTGTAACCACTCTGGAAGACCTAATTTCAAGAGTGTGTTTTTAAGACATAGACATTAAACATTCAGTCTTTTGGAGAAGAAAAGTTTCATGTGCTTTTCAGGTGGCATTGTAAAGATGCACTGCATAATACAGCCGCGTGCAGGGGATGGTCACAGCTCTGCAGTCAGATTGTAAGCTCTTGGAGGACAAGAACTGTTCCTTGTATTTTTCTTGTAGGTCCCAGCCCCGGCCAAGTGGTCAGGAAATACATGCTTTCCTTGTCTGGGCATTATAACGGGCATGGTGAAAAAATACAAAACCAGTGCGTCATTCCTCGTTATAAACCTGCTCTGTCGACTTCATAGGGTGGTTGTGAACAAAAAAATAAAAATTGGAAATGCTGGAAACACACATTCTCGTTGATGGCATAATGTTCAGCTTGTAGCCCTGTGAACTGAATAGGTACAGTAACGTATCCACACCGACTCCGTGCCCCTGCCTTCCGTTTGGAATTCTGTCACTCCTGCATCCTTAGTTTTATGATATGTAAGTAGATTATTACTGTAGTCTCTTGAAACGGGACTTTGGTTTTCTTCGGGCTTGTCGGTAATACAGCACATGCTGCTAAGCAGTCCATGGGAAGGGCACGTGCTCTTGTGATACACTTCAGGGGCACAGCAAGGAGTGCTGGAATGACTTTGACTGTGACCTTTGGTGCTTGTGTCCTGCTGTTACAAGAGCTTCCCAAATGCTGTCGGCCTTTGGATGTTCTAACATGTTATTAAGCAGAGGACGAAAGCAGGAAGAAGAGGACTGGAACGATTACACCCAGAGATAAGGCAGGAGCAGAGAAAGGGTACTGCCTCAAAGATGTAAAATATGATTTTTGTTCCTGGCCTGGGAGCTCCCTGGCTTGAATGGCCTTGGGAAGTGACTTCATAACTCCAGGCCTCTATATCCTCATCTGTACAGTGGGGGTGTTAAATGCTGGCCCAGGTTCCAGCCAACATTCTTCAAGTCTGGTAATGGGCCAGGAGTGAGAAAAAGCATTTCTCCTTGGGAGTTTAACAATCCTACCATGAGGAAGCTACCTGTGTGTGTAGGTAGAAATGCCTAGACTTGAAAGGGGGACAGACCCAAGTTCAGATGTTCCCCGTGCCACGGGCCAGCTGTGTGGGACCCCTTGGTCTCTGTCCACCTATTTCTCCTCTTTTGGGAAGTGAAGTGAACCGTCCAGCCTCCTAAGAGCCTGCCTCCCTGCTTGAAGAAGAGCAGGAATAAAAAGGGCCCCATTGCTTCAGTTTCTACAGATGCAATTCTCATATCATATTTAGTAGAGATTAAACAACTGGACTAATTTAGAATTTTATTTTATTTTATGTTATTTTATTATTTTTTTAAGATTTTATTTATTTATTTGACAGTTAGATCACAAGTAGGCAGAGAGAGGAAGGGAAGCAGGCTCTCTGCTGAGCAGAGAGCCCGATGTGGGACTCGATCCCAGGACCCTGGGAACATGACCTGAGCCGAAGGCAGAGGCTTTAACCCACTGAGCCACTCAGGCGCCCCATAATTTAGAATTTTAAAAGAAGAGTTAAAGTAAATCTCTAAGTCTAACCCTTATTTATTTATTTTTTTGAATTTTTATTTAAGCATATCTGGAGAAATATTTCAAATTCTGGTTAGATTTTATCACATAAGAAATGGGATAATGAAGCCAGAAATCAGTGATTACATGAACACAAAAGTGACACCATATTTTGGTGTGACAGTGGCATTTGGCCACAATTTTTTAGAAAAGGGGTTCTGAGTGTGTATACTTCAGAGAATACTTCTTGATATGTTTACAGGGGAGATGATGAGGTATCTGGGATTTGCGGCAGAGTGAAATGGGAGGACAGAATGCATGGGGAGAAAGATGAGGTACGACGGGCCAGGATTCCGTCATTGTTGAAGCCATGTGACCAGTACCCCTGGGGCTCTTGTAACTGTTCTGCCTGATTTTGTATATCTTTGGGATCATTGGGAGTAAAATGTTTAAAAAGGAAAAGAAGCTCTCTAAATAAAAATAGAAAAGTTCACCAGTGCACGGGCATCAGACGGAGTCCTCAGGGAAACACGCCTCACCCAGCCACCCTCAATGTCCTCTCAGTCTGTGAGGAAGGAGTGACATCAGTGCTCAGGCCTGGGGTTCTCCTCTCCCTTCCACTGTAGGGCACGTGTGTTTCTGACCTGTGGGCCTGTAGGTGGAGAGCGGTAGCAAGAGTGGAGCAGAGAAAGAGGGAGAAACATGTTGGGTGTTTTGCCAATTTTAAGGGCTCCAAACAGTCCATGATTGGGTTGTAGAAGACCCTCGTGCGTTCCACTGGGGGCAAAGCCCAATGCGTCTTTACCGCAGCTGTGGGACCCTGAAGGGTGCAGGTGTGGCAGCAGACGGGTTTAATCCTATCCTCCATGGTGTACTAGTAGGAAATGTCAGGCCAGAGATCCCTATGAGTGCCCTAATTTTAGAGATAGGACAGAAGGGGGGGGGCCTGGGTGGCTCATTCGGTTAAGCGTCTGCCTTTGGCTAGGTCATGATCCCAGGGACGTGGGATTGAGTCCCACATCGGGCTCTCTGCTCAGTGGAGAGCCTGCTCTTACCTCTCCCTCTGCTGCTCCCCCTGCTTGTGTGCTCTCTCTCTCTCTCTCTCAAATAAATAAATAAATCTTTAAGAAAACGAGAGTGAGAGGACAGAAGGGAGTAATGACCCTTTTCCTAGACGCAGCTTGCAGTAACTTTTGCAAAGCATTCTGCAGGACATTCATAACAAGGTGGTGAAGGCATTTCTGTATCACAAAGGACAGACTAGCACCATTAAGGTAGTATGTGGTACCTTCCTGTAGAGTGGAGTTTTGCTTTATGCTTCTCACTATTCCTCATCATCTCAGCACAAGGAGCTTATAGCTAGGCAGGGCTCGATAAATAGTGATTCAGATGCTATTTATTGTAAGTGAGAGTCAGGGCCAGACTGTAGAATATTGAGGATTTTGAGACAGGTGCTGTTTTGGAAAAGACCCCAATCTTTAGGCTTAATAAAGAAATAGAGACAGGTGCAAGTCTTGTAGCTGAACCGAGACATGTGCTATGGAATGTTTAAGACAGGCAGTTGCATCAAAATTTAGTAGCTTTAGAGAAAAACAACAACAACAACAACAACAAACCTTTTTCTCAGAAAACTGTTATGTTTAATTTAACATAAAAGGTTTAATTTATATCTTGTGTAAAAGCTTAGCAAGACAGTGTTACTGTAATGATTTTATCAGAAGAAAAGGCATTGTAAAAATGCCACTTGCATTACCCTTTAACAGAGGCTCATTATTACCTCCCCTGCTGCAGAACAGGAGCCGGCGTAGCTAGTAAATTGGTAGAATTATCTTAGACATATGAATTTGCTTATCATTTAATATTCTCCCATGACCCACGGCTTGAGATCTTTTGATCTGTAGTGAAATCTTTGCATATCACTACGTGGCTTCAAAGAAAAACATATGCAGAAGTTGTGTTATTCCTAATCTGAGAAGACCATTTAAAAAAAGGGGGGGGGCAGGAAAAAGTATCTGTACTTGCAAAACTCATTTTAAGGAAGAGCTATCCTCCACTAAAGAAGCAGAGTTGGACTGATTTTAATAATGTCAGAATGGCCAATAAATGTATTAATAGAAAGAATTGAAAATCAATGAGCTGTGATAGTAATTACAGATAGTACCCAAGGGAAATATAGCAGGCAGGCAAATCCTTTCCCTTGGGGGCTGCCCTGGGCAAAGCTATGAAGTTGATAATTCTGCCCTCCTTCTTTCCCATTAGCAATGTATTTTCTCCTTCAACTTAATTCTTGTCCATTCACAGCCCAGACGTTCCCAGCCCTCCGTGCATGTGGTGATGGCTCAGGGTACCCACGGACCCACGGACCCACAGACGACCAGTTCTAACCGGAGTCTCTTTAATTGAGGAAAATGTAAAGTGCTATTCTTTCTGGGAGTCATTTGCATTTTTATAGGGTCAGTGCTTTCTAAAAAAAGAGCACTTCTTAAAGAGTAATTTGGAAATTTTGAGTTAGGGAAAATTAACCTCTCTGCAATATTTCAGTTTATGCATGATTGTGTTTTCCTCCGTGTACTGGTCTTCATGGTAGAATTACAAAAACAAAATCTGGACCGTGAGGCAAGAGTTGCTCTTTATCTAGATGTGTTTTCATGTGCTAATATTTGCATGCTGATTCACAGTTTATAACTGTGATTATAGCTTATTTAACCCTTGGGGGACTTTTGCTTTGGACCACGGGGGATTAGTTACCATGGGAACTGACCTCTTACCGTAGACAATTAGAAAGCCAGACAAAATATATGAAATGCTTTTACATATTGAGCAACAGGCAGTTAAGGAGTATGATCCTTGGGAGTAGGGCAGAAAAGGAGGTGAACCTTACTGGTGCCTTAGCCTTCTGCCTAAGAGCAAAGCAGGGGGAAGAACCCAGATAGGGCCCAGCAGTCACTGAGTTAGGCAACAGGGATTGGAATTTGGGAAAGATCAAGGCAACTGGTTTTTAAGGGGAACAGTAACAGAAAGGAGTTGTACGGGAGAGAGCTACAGAGATCCTCAAAGTGACCCCCAAGAGGGGTTTGGCTAGGTAACGATCTACCTGTGTGTGGAGGAAAACAAGAAAAGAACAAAGAAGGCAATTGGCAAAACAGTTCTTTTTCTTTCTTTCTTTCTTTCTTTTTTTTTTTATTAAGATTTTCTTTATTTATTTGACAGAGAGAGATATCACAAGTAGGCAGAGCAGCAAGGTTGGGGGGGGCTGGGAAGCAGGATCCCTGCTGAGCAGAGAGCCTGATGTGGGGTTCGATCCCAGGACCCCGCCTGAGATCATGACCTGAGCCGAAAGCAGAGGCTTAACCCACTGAGCCACCCAGGCACCCCCTTTTTAAAAAAAAATTTATTTATTTATTTATTTATTTATTTATTTGAGAGAGGGAGAGAGTGTCTGCCTAAAGGTGGGGGAGGAGCAGAGGGAGAGGGACAAGCAGACTCCTCACTAAGCATAGAGCTTGACTCTGGGCTCAAACCCAGGACCCTGAGATCATGACCTGTGCTGAAGTCAGTTGCTTAACTGACTAATCCACCCAGGTGCCCCTCTGGAACAATTCTTAGAGCTCACATACAGTTCCCGCAGACTAGAATGCAGAGACACCTTTGTACATGGGGTAGAGGTCTCAGAAGGCCCACAGGTTAGTAATGGGACTGAATTCATCCCACAGTTGTCTGGGCTGGGTTTTGCCCTGATGTAGGTGAAAAGCAAACCCTGAAAGTGTCAAACTGACCTGGAAGTTACTTAATTATACCAGAGCAAAATCCAGCACTCTGGAAGAAGACATAAGAAGATCTAGCCTTCAGTGATGTAAAGGCTCCACTGTCTGGCTATTGATCATAACTGAATCAATTGATCAGATAGCAAACAAGATGAACAAAACCTCTGTGACCTGTGGAGGAATCTCAAGTAGTCTAACATATGTACAATTGCACTGTCAAGAGAGGCAGGGTCAGAAAAATCATTTGAAGAAATAATGGCTGGACATTATCTGACTATGAGGAGAACCCACATATCCAAGAAAATCAGTTAGCCCCAAGCTGAAGAAACCACACCAAAGCATAAAATAATCAAGTTGCTGGAAATAGGTAATAAAGAATAGTCTAGAACCAGCCAGCAGAGAAGAGGGGACTATATCTGATATACAAAGAAACAAACAATCAGACTTCTCACCACACAAGACAGAAGAAAGAACTTCCTTAGGTGAAAGGAAAAGAACACTGGATAGAAATTCTGGATCTACACAAGGAGATGAAGATAACTCAAAATGCTAAGTCTCTAGGCAAGTATAAAAGATGTAAAAAAAAAAAAATCTTTTTAAAAGAAAATGATGCAAAGCAAACATAATAACACATTGTGGAGTTTATGACCTATTGGATGAAAATCAACAACAGCAGTAGCACAGAGATGGGGGTGTGGAAGGAAGTATACCATTTGGGATGGCATTATTTGAAGGTAGATGGGGAACCACACACACGCGCGCGCACACACAACACACGCACACACATGCACACACACATACACAGTAAAACAGCCAATAAAGTTAATAAACCAAAGGTGGAAATGAACTAGAAGCATTTTAAAATATATTCCATTTTCTCAGAATGAAGGCAGAAAAGAGGAAAGATGAACAAAGAACAGGTAGAGAGGGAAAACAAAGAGTGAGTTGGTGCATTTAAACACTGTATGTTAAGAATTGTGTTGAAATGGGAAGAGCTTAAGCACTGCATTTAAAAGATAGATTTTCAGCTTGGGAATAAAAGCAAGACCTAAGTACATCCACCTGTAAGATGTTCTTTTTAAATATAAAGATACAGGTACGTAATAAGTGACAGGGTACAATCAAGAATAGTCAACATCATGAAGCAGAAACAAGAATGGTGGTTGTCAGGGATTTGGTGGACCGGGATGTGGGCAGTTTGAGGGTGTAGAGTTTCAGTTTTGCAAGATGAGAAAAGAGCTGTTCGAGAGTAACGTGAATGTGGTTAACACTACGGATCTGCACATTTAAAGATGGTTGTGGGTAAATATATTTTGCATTCATGACCTCAATTAAAAATAAAAATAAGTTTATAAACCCAGAGAACTGATGATTCATAACTGTACCAGAGAGCTGGTGTAGATTACTGCACTGAGTGGCTGAAGGAGAACTTCGGCAGAAATCATTTCTGATGGCCTCCCGTGGGATGTGACTTTTTTTTAGAAGGCCTGCTTGTTATAGCAGCAATCATGTGTGAGTAAATGGCCCTGCTTTTACTTACAATAGATACCTCTTAAATAAATGTTGGCTTTAACAATGCCCTTCTCCTGACTCTGGAGGAAAAAGTTCTGTGTGAAACGTGAGGTCACTTGGGTGTAAGTCTTCCCTGTCTTGTTAATTGTGGACAAGGCTTGTCCTCCTCCAGATCAGACACTGGAATTCTTACGTCCGATAACATTTTTATTAATAAAGAATTTAAATATATATATAAAAACCTTTCAAGAAGAAATTAAAGACATGATCACATTACCTTGCAATAAAAGCTGTTAATAGTTTAGGATAATTTCTTCCAGGGACATAATAAGTCTATACTAAACACTCTTCTTTTTTTTTTTTAATTTTTTTTTTTAAAGATTTTATTTATTTATTTGACAGAGATCACAAGTAGGCAGAGAGAGAGGAAGGGAAGCAGGCTCCCTGCCGAGCAGAGAGCCCAATGCGGGGCTCGATCCCAGGATCCTGGGATCATGACCTGAGCCGAAGGCAGAGGCTTTAACCCACTGAGCTACCCAGGCACCCCTATACTAAACATTCTTTTAAACAAACAGAAAGTAAAAGGATAGAGAAAGATACGTATACCCTAAATCACAACACCAAAAACAAAGCTGTGGTCCCTGTATTAATATGAGATGAAATAGACTTCATAGAAAGGAATATAGCCAGAGATAAAGTGGAACGTTTCATAATGATAAGATCATTTATTTATAGGACATAACAGTCCTACATGCTTTTATACCTAAGTAAACCCTTGAGTATGTAATGTCATCCCCATTACTAAAGAAAATCGCAGAGCTCTTGTATGTCAAGGTCACATCCCCAGTAAGTAACAGGGATGGGACTGGAGTCATGTCTTACGAATCAGAATCTTTTCACTGTTGTAAGCTTTCTTTGTTGTTCAGCTTTGATAGCTGTTGTAACTACAATATTGCAAATAATCAGATATAAAATAACTCCCACTATAATATTAGTGTTTAAGAAGAATTTAAGCAGATCTTATGGAAGGTTGTTGGAAGGTAGTTGAACATGCCAATAAATGCAAATTTACCTAGATAGGCTCATGGCCACTCCAGTAGTCTGCAATAAATATGAACTCTTGGGTCTCTCTTCTATATTAATTGTGTAGGATTAAAAAACAGTTTTTTACTATGTACCATGTTTATTTTAATATAAAATAATGTTTGCAAGTATTTAATAATAGGTAGAAATTACAAAAGTATTCCTTGGTCATCACATGGGCAAAATTGTATTTTGCTCTGTGTCACTTTTGGAAATCTAAGGGAGCAGAGCAAAGCTGACACCACATATCAGGTTCAGTTTTCTAGAAAACTTTTTGGTCTCTGTCATAGGATCTTGAAAGCCCAGAGTTTTATAAATATGTAACAACATAAAGATGTCCACTGTGCTTTTTCTTTTTTTGCTCTACAAATTATGTCACAGTCATCACTGAGGACAATGCATACATACTTTGCTACCAAGGCACATTCCACCTGGTGGAAAGTTTGATCAATTTAATATCTTGCTGACTGGTCTTGTCTGTGGCCTGTGGAGAAATGAGTCTGTCTCTGATCCACTGGTTAGTCCTTTTTCTTGTCTGAAGGGAATACTGTCAGATTTTCTTAGTAAAAGAGTATCTACTTTTTGTCAATCGTAAATGAACTCTGATGTTCAGATGACTTACAGTTCCCATGATCCATTCTCTTCCCACCTCTCAATCTTCAGTTTCATTGCTGTGCTCTTGTCATAACTAATTATACCTTTTTCAATAAAGCCATGAAGATGATGATTGAAAGTATTCACTCTTAAAGCCTGGTAAGACTTCAAAATTAAGAAAAAGAATATACTTTTCTTAGGTTCTTCTTTTTTTTTTTTTTTTTTTAACCTCAGTGTATACTTTTTTTGTTTTCAGCATGAAAGAAATTAACACAGTTGTAGTTTATAAACCTCTAACCTCCTTTGTCTAAGTCAGCTCTAACCAAGAAGTAGAATAAGTCTCCTGGGTTGCTTCAAGTTTTGTTCTAAATTTCATATGAAGAGGAGTATTCAAACCATTTAAAAATGGATCATCAATATATTGTTGTGTGTTTACTAAGAAAACAGAGGCAAAACATTCGAGGTGAAGTATTTTCTATGAACAGTGTAGTAGCTTCTGGCACATTTTAGGGATCAGACAGTTTAGACATTGTTTTTAGGCCCATACACATGATCTTCTCATGTATAGGATATGTTTCTCCCCACTCCCCCAGCAAATATTGTACTTAATGAAAACTTACTTTTTTTTAAACTTTAAAAAAATTTTTTTAAGTAAGTTCAACCCCCAATGTGGGGCTCAAACTCTCTACTCTGAGATCAAGAGTCACAAACTCTACCTACTGAGCTAGCCAGGCACCCCAGTAAAAACTTAGATTTTTGGAAGTTTCAGTGTTTTACCCTCAAACACTTTGTGTGAGAAAATTATTTTCATATACATCATCATTATTACTGTGATAAATAAATGTCAATAATAGGTCAAAACCCTTAATGTCTATTCTTTTATTGAGTCATAAATTAGATATCAAGACCGTTCTCTCGTTCTGTTCTCATTGCATGATTGTATGCTGCCATTTGCTCTTATCTCCCTCCCACCAAAGTTTATCGCCACAGTGGCTCCCAATTTCCACACTGACATTGCGCAAATACGTATAAGTGGAGGTGTTGCCTTCATTTCTCCTCCTTGGATTATTCTCCTTGGGATAGATTCACATTTCTTTGCAGGGTTTTTTGAACTACAGAAATGTTTTTGGGAAGACGTGAAACCTTTTTCTATATTAAATTCAGGTATAGTAAGGGGTATAGATTTCAGCTAGAATAAATGAAATTGTATACATAAAGCTTAACACAGTGCACTATGCATTAGGTAAACAGTAAAAAGCAACTGCTCTTGCAGTTGTTACTGTAGTCTGAATTTCTTCTTAATTTAATGATGTAAAATGATATATGTATATGATATGGTACATGTAAATTAAAACATATGCCTAATTATTCACATAGATCTCAAAAGACTTAATGACCCTCAAAAGCTACACTGTTTCATAAGACTCCATTATCCACTAAAAAATGGTCCTGTCCATGTGTATGCTCACACAGTAAACCTATGCTGATATTATGTACTTGCCTTTATCATAATGCACATTTAAAAATAAGTGTCTTTAGTTCTTTATTCTTGGACTTAATTCAGGGGTACTGTATCTCATCATACATAACTAACTTTGCTTAAAAATGAAGAACTAGAAACACTTGTTACTGTAGAAGGCATCTGAAATATTCAGAAACACATATGGCCATGATGGTTAAAGGAGTAATGGTTTAAAAATAACTCTCCATTTCATAAAATGAAACTATTTCTCTAATGAATATTTTATTTTAGATTTCTATTTCCACAAAGATAGTTGTATTGCCACCATTCAAAATTTCCATTGTTTTGAAAAATGATCCTTACTAAAATAGGAAGAGAACTAGGAGAAGCAAAACTAGTATATGATATATCATGTGGCTGATTTCTTAAATTAATATCTTTTGCCTTTTCTACAGGAAAAATGATGCATAATGTTAAGCTATAACATTTGGAAATAGTGGGAGAAAAGCCACCAAATAATTGATATCCCTAGTTTTTGAATTACATAAATTATCATCTTTATGCCCTGAAAAGTGACTTGCTATTTTAAGAGACCTATGGCCTTTGTTAGAGTAAATTGTTTTCAAATGTTGGGAAATTGTACCTACGTGATCTGACCTACTTTATGTAGCTGACATGATTCACCAAAGCGTGTTATCAGAGTGTGTGGTACTCTTTTGGGATTCCTTGACATCTTTGCTTTCTCATCTTGACTTTTTGCTGGCTTCCCATGTTATGATTCCATTCCCCCAGAATAGAATCTTTAAATTTAACAAGAACAGAAACCCCTCCACTTGCTAGACTTGTACGGCGAGGGTGTGGACCCATTGCCAGTCCGTGGCCCCGCACTCTGGAGCGATGCCGAAGGTAGCCCGGCAGGGCCGCCCGCTCTCGGGGTGAGTGTAGTGGCCGGAGTGTCTGGCTGTTTGGAAGAGGTTGTGACAGACGCTCTGACATCAAATGCCGGGAGACAGGAACAGTGTGTTTTCACTGGAAGAGCCTTGAGATGTGGTTTGGCTTTCTTCCACCTGTATCGTTCCTTGCTGTGTAGGATTTAAGCATGCTTCTCTAACCTACCAGGAGATTTTCTGAGTCGATATTTAAAAATATATATCTCTCCACTTCAACTAGTCAGGGTGTCTACTGTTGTTTACCACTGCTACTCACTTTCCTGCTTCAGTGTGTTGGGGTTTAGCTCAGTGATTCTCAGGTTAAGCGCGTGGACCCTGGAGCTGGACGGGCTGTATTTATGCTCCGGCTCCAGCATTTGTTTGGGACCCGAGCAAGCTGGTTCTCGCTCAGCCTTGGTTTCTTCATCTGTAAAATGGGGATTATAGTAATGCCTACCTCATGGAGTTTCTGGGAAATAAAGGAGTTAATATATATAATACTTATTAGCTGTTTGCTGTTGCTTCATCGTAAGACCCTCTCCATGCTGATTTTGGTCACGGTTATCCTGCACGTCCCAGGACAACATTGCCTTTGCCATGAAGTATATTCCCATTGATCTCTCTCTTGTCTGTACTTTTGTTGAATCAACCTGTAGTCACTGCCCATCTAATTTAGCACTTCATTGAGCTCAGATTGCATTATGTGTATTAACTGTTTGATTTCAAGCACATTCATTTGAGAATTCGGTCTCAAAATCATCATTTGGGGTTCCAGTTGTGAGGGATCTAGGTAGGCAGTAGCCTAACATGAAGGAGTCCCCCCAGTTTATTTGGAAGATGATCCTAATCTTAAATATCCCAGTAGGAATAGCTCTACTCGTTAGGGTAGTGTTTAAGGACACTGACACAATGTGTCTGGTCATTTATATCATCTCCAAAGACGGTCCTGGTAATCCTACAGTGATCATCTCTACGAGTGAGGCCAGATGTAATTAACAGTGGTTAAGGAACTTCTCCCAAGTCAAGCTGCTTCTCAGTGTCAGAACTAGCTGCGTTTGAACTTAAAAAAAAAAAAGAAAAAAAAAATAATTTGTTTCCTGTTATATACTAGGTTGCCAGTTAACAAATGCTAGAAATATCGTAGGTGAAGTAATCATGGGAAATCATTGATTTTTGCAGGTCTTGAAGAATCATTCTCATTATTTAATTGTCATGTTTCATGAAAACTATTTATTGAAATAATATTGTCTATTGATTCGTTGACTGAATCTGATTTGGTTCATCTAGACCTTGCATTTCTTGGTGTTAGAAATGTATTTTCTTCTTCAGAGTTGGTAGTCTGAGGAAAAGTGGTGGCAAAGTGCTACTTTGCATCTGTTTGGATCCCTTGCATAAGTCAGAGTACTTTATTATGTGTTATTGTTGATGTTTGCATAAATGTAATGAGAAGGTGGTATAGGGTATTGTGATCACCATTTTTCCCATCAACAGTTGGCAACATAATAATGCGGTCATTTGCCTAGAGCGCAGACATCCTCCGTGGCAGTGGGAGATTACAACCTAGGCCTTCCAACACTTAGCTGACAGCTCAGGGGTTTAGCCGTATGCACAGTTCAAGTGCCAATGTGTCATGTACACGGTTCAGGGTATTCAGCATTGCTGTGGATGGACGAGATCCCCAGAAATCGTCACACACTTCAGTGATAGGTCTTAGTGGGACAAGGAAGTGCTGACCTGATGATGTGCATGCAAGTAGAACTGAGTCTTGATGGACAAGTTTGGAGAACAGGCATGGAGAAGACAAAGAAGACAGACTTGAGTAGGTGGAAAGAGTGTGGAAGAACATTGATGGGACCGGGGCTTACCCCTTGGATAGGCTGCCATCAGAGAGCAGATTTTTCAGATTCATCCTTTCCTGTGGACAACAGAGTTCTGTCACTTGTCATGTAAAGGAAGAATGTTGGCGCAGTACCGCTGTTTTGGGGAGGTGGGTGATCTGTTGTCTCTGGGGCTCTCCTCACTCTTATCTCATGTATTGGTTTCTCTCCTTTTCTTCTGTGCCTTCTCATTCGTGCTGGTCCCCACTTCTTGCTGTGGTACTGAATTTTCAAGCCTGGTCTGCCGTTCCAGAATTCATTTAGATAGATTTGGAATTATTGATATTTGTTCACATAAAAGCTGTGTTATAGTTAAGAGGTTAGACATTTGAGTTTCATGCTTCACACCCTTTCATATTCCTTATACCATTTCATTTATCTAATATGATTTCATTGTAATTCTGTGTAACACTCTGGGAGTAATCCATGGGATTACTTTGGGCCCATTATTTTTATGGACCCAGAGAGTTATTTGAGTGCTGCTCTGTCATGTTCTCAGTTAGAGTCTTAAAATGGTGTGTAAGTTTAGAGACACTCTTATTTTACAGAAATCATTCAGTACTGTAGATGTGCAGAGAATTTAGCCCAGTTCTGCCAGGGCCACCACTACTTGGGTAATTCAAGCAGAGAAACACCATGTTCTTAAAACTACACCATTTGTTCTGTGTTTGATGAGTTAAAAGTGATTTGGTCTCATTAGTTTTGTAAAATAAGTGATCCTTATACAACATCTTTGGTTCCTACTTATTTATTCACTTGTTTAAAATAAAAACAGAGTGGGGAGGGACATGGAACAGATCTACGTGGGAGAGCCCTGAAAATATGAAGTTACACGTATAATTCAAGTTTGAGGATTTTACACTTGGCTATGTACTGATGGGCTTTATTGTTTAAAGCGTCGGGCATGCTCTAGCTGAGCACCCTTTTACATCTTGTGAATATCCTTTGTGTGCTTCAGAGCACCTCCTTGTGCATTATTGTTTGCTGTTGGTTACAATTCAGTGAGGAGGCAGAATGGACATGTGTTCTGATCATCATTTTTCACAGTGGAAACTGAGAGATGAAGGTTTCGCTCAGATGGAGTGTGGTAGCTGCTTCTAAGGGATGGCTGGAGAATGCAGGCCCGTGTTCTTGTTTGACACAGTCAGACTGTGAGCCAGGTTGAATGGCAGGGAGGGTATTCACCTCAGGACTTGGAAACCCGGGGCATGGAAGGTAGCCCTTTTCAGAGTGTGCTCTGCTGCCTGGGGCTGCCCAGAGATTCTGGGACCAGGGAAAAGGACCTTAGGTGTCAAGCACATCCCTCGGGGGATGCCCATGCTTCCTGCATTTTGAGAACCGCTGATCCAGAGTGAGGTTCTGACTTCTCATTAGGCTTCTTGTGACTGTGACTTCGAAGGTGGTACCATCTAAACTTAGGAAGCTCCCTGCTGTCACGGAGCGAAGGAAGGGCTCCTGTGGTGACCATGAGACCCTGTGGGACTGTTTGCCCCCGGCTGATGGGCTGGGCTGGGCAGGGGAGTACAGGGGCGTGGTGGTCTGGAGACATCTTAGCAATTGTTAGTAACCCAGAATGGATGAGTAGATGCGTATGAATTCTGAATGGTACAAATAATTCGTGTAAACTCAGTGAGATGATATGAGGAATTTGAGAAACAAGACAGGATCACGGGGGAAGGGAGGGAAAAATGAAACAAGAGGAAACCAGAGAGGGAGACAAAACATAAGAAACTCTTAATCTCAGGAAACAAACGGAGGAGGGTTGCTGGAGTGGGGGAGGAGGTGAGAGGGATGGGGTGGCTGGGTGATGGCCATGGACATTTGGGAGGGTATGTGCTATGGTGAGCGCTGTGAATTGTATAAGACTGATGAATTGCAGACCTGTACCTCTGAACAAATAATACATTATATGCTAATAAAAAAATAACTTAAAAAAAAGGAAAGAAATGACCAAAAAAAAACTCCCAAAAAACAAACAAACAAAACCACCTCAGTGAGAGTTGTGAGGAAATTTCCACAGAAGTCGAGTAAGTATAATTATGATTGTACTGGGTCCACTTTCTCAGACAGCCTTTGGATTCCTGTGGAGCCCAGTGAGTTCCCATTGTCAGGTGCGGCATTGTATTTTCAAGTTCCAAGCCAATTACCATTGAATCATGAGAAATGTACTTAACTCTGTCTTTGAAGAAGTAGTTCACATTTTAGTCATTGACATTTTATTTTACCTCTTCTCTGCTAAGAGAGTGAATGACTCATTTAGAAGTTAAAAAATACTTGAACTGTTTAAAATATTGATGTTATAAGTGCCATAACTTAGAAGAGGAAGCATGAAAATTGGCATTTAAATGATGTCTCTAAAGATCCCACATCTTTTGTGCAGACTGAGACTCGCTATTGCCGTGAGACTGGTGTCAGATTTGGAGCTCACTTCTGAAAGGCTGGTGGCCTGGCCACCAGGGCTGCTGGGGGCCTCATAAGGCTCCCCTGCCGTCAGGGCCTGGGGGTTAACAGTCACTTTGTGCTCTCTGGCCGGTCAGGAGCCCTAGCGCATGATTTTCCTAGGGTAATTTTTTTCTAATTATCTGAAGAGGTGTCAGTTTCTAATTTTTTTTTTTTTTTTTAATTTTTTTAAGTTCGAACTGGGAGACTTTTGCATCAGCGGACACCTTACACAGCCCCTATGACAATGCATCAAGTAGGCTCTCAGCAAATGCTCCTTTCATTGGAATTCACTCAGCCTGACTAGAAATCTGAGATTCTGTGCTTAAGCTTCTGAGACACAGTGTCATGACATTGCTCCGTAGGATCCCAGTTCTGTCCCCTCTGGCATGGATGGTCCAAAGAGTCAGCCTTTCTCCTGACTGTGAGAAAAGATGGATCACACCCCGCCCCCCTTCCCTCCAACAAAACAGAGGAACACATTTTATAAGATCTGGCAAGACTCATGTCCCACTCTTCTCCCTCTCCCTTTCTCCCTCCTGCTTTCCAAAACCCAGTCTCATTTCTCACAGTGTATCTGCCTTTGTCATTCCTTAGCAGTCAGAGATGAGCATATGTGATAGTCGAATATGAACTTAAAAGTCCACTTAATTACCAACCTGTGTAAATAATGGAAATAATAATAGCCTAATTCTCTATTTTGCTTTTAATCCCCGGCACGTGACTTTGCCACAGAACAGCCCTAATTTAGGAATACTCTTTGGAGATACGGGATAACTGGTGACCTCTTTCCCTTGGTGATATTAAGCCAAGCTGAGATTATCTTGAGGTGAGAACAGTATTGCTGTTGTCTGGATTTTTAGGAAAATTAAAATCATTGACAAAAACTCTGGCAAGCCCTTTGTCAATCAAATATCTTAAAACTTTTTACACAATAAACTAGCTTCTTGGTTTTACTGTTTTTTTTACCCCTATGGTTACAGAGATGTTAAGCTCATCTTCAGTCCTATAGTATATTTGAAATATGCAAGTGACCTATTTATGACACCAGGAAAATACCTGTAGGATTTCCAACTTAGACCATTGAAGGAAAAAAAAAATGCAAACACAACTTTGACCTTCACTTCATTAGTAAAATCTTTAAGGCAAGGACTGGGAAGAATCAAGTCATTTTTGGTACATATAGAATATGAAGCTTTTACTCCTTAAAGGTAATAGAAATTTAAATGGAAAATGGTGCAGTTGAAACTGGACAATAAATTCATTCAGTTAAATGGGAACTAGGTACCAAAAAACAACTTCATGCAATAGTAGAAATCCCTCAGATTCTCTGTACTGCTAAAGCCTATGTCTTCCCTACAGGGGAAAAAATCCGTTCAGTTAAAAACATAATGCTATCTCTTGGTCCTCCAGGCACATAACAGGAGCCCACATAACAGGTTCCAAAGCTCCTCTTATCTTCATAACTTATAGGTGTGATCATAGAGGTTTAATATTTTTTCTGATCCTGCCTTTGTCCTGAGAGTACAGTATAGAAGACAGCTGGAATAACTTTGAGAGACATGGTACCTGGAAAGCTTACCTTATGGGTCTGCAATATGTGTGTTATTTAGTCTCTAGGGAAGGAACTTACAAAGTCCCTGAGTTCCTTTAAAGGTTTTCAAGCTAAAAACTTCTAAGTTTATGTTAGGAGATAAGAGGCCAGGTGAGAACAGTATTAACAGATACTTGTAGTTCTTTAAGCACATATGTTTTCATTAGATTCTTGGAACATTTCAGTTGAAGAATTAAGTGGAAGAATGGGTATGTGTCCATCTGACATCAAAACTCCTGAATGTTCAGTCTTTTTTTTTTTTCAAGATTTTATTTATTTATTTGACAGAGAGATCACAAGTAGGCAGAGAGCTAGGCGGGGGCGGGGTGGGGGGGAAGCAGGCTCCCCTCTGAGCAGAGAACCCGATGCGGGGCACGATCCCAAGACCCTGAGATCCTGACCTGAGCCGAAGGCAGAGGCGTTAACCCACTGAGCCACCCAGGTGCCCCTGGAATGTTCAGTCTTAATCATATTTTCTGATTAGACGTGTGAGACAGGAGAACATATTAATGTGTAAGTATTCATAGCTTCTCTCTCTCTCTCTTTTTTTTAATGTCAGCTTTTGTGTTGTCGTGGGTTGTTACACAGAATCTGGATCACAGGAGAGAGATGACTTTTTGAGGATGGTGGAGGGGGGTTGGGTAGAAGTGAAAAAGCAGGAAATCTAGCACATTCTGGTTTGTTCTGGAAAGGGCGGAGAGCTGTTGCTAAATGAGAGAATAATTTATTTTGAAGGAGTGTGTGGGGATGGAGGTAGGGAGATTGAGCCCAAGAGCCAAAAAATAGCTCTGACAAGTTTGGGTAAACAGTTAAGAAGTTTGGTGGGCAGGAAGGGACAGATCTGCCAAGTGTTTCAGATTTTGAAAATGGGGAAAAGGGCATTTTAGAATGTAGATTGCGCATTATAATCACATTTTAATTTTTTGTCGAGAGACTTGACTAAATATCTGAATTACTTTTTGAACACTGGACTGGAATTTTCCTTGAATGACCCATTGCTACGCCTGGCCCATAAGGCAGCTCACCTCCATGTAAATGTCAGCGTATATTTAAAAATAAATGTGTATGTGTGTGCACACACACACTCAAGACTACTTGTACATATATGTCTATAGTTATGCATATGTAATACAGATTACATATTTATATTATAATGTGTACATAAAAACAAAATATAAATCTATGTGAACATATTTGCACATATGTATATTCATAGAAAGTATGTGTATTGTTATTTTATACATAAATAAATTTGTATGCACAAACACCAAATACTTCTCACATATTGGCAGTGCTATATTGTTTAGAACAGGCTTTTTCCACGACTTTTTCGTTTTCCTGAATTTGAAAGGGAAACGATGGCAGCCATGTGGTCCCTGGAAGGAGAATGCAGGATGTCCTGACAGTGAAATCCCTCAGTGGAATCTGGAGTAACTTCTGCTGCTGGCTGGGCTTCCTTCCTTGCCATATAGTGAGGAAATGTAGGGAAGAAAGATTTGTAAGAGGTACAGACTTGATGGGGACGCTCAGCGCCATTTTCTCTCAGAGAAGGGTTTAGAATCTAGGGATCTGCCAAAGTCTATCAGAGTGCAACCCTGAGGTACTAGAACACATCTCAGGTGAGGAATGAAAGCGTTTGCTTTTCAACATTGCAGATCTTTGGGGAGTTATTTTGCTTTTCATGGCACGTTGATTACAATGCCCAGAATCCTGGTTTACATTCAAATGCAGTACTAAAGATGAATTCATGACAGTATGGTGTATTATGTTAATGATGTAGCTAGAAATTTGAAGATGAGTAAAGCCCAACAATCAAATAAACATGATCGTTTGGCCCATTAGGGCAAGCTACAAAATGGTGTGTAGCCAATTTTAGTTTTAGAGAATTTTCAATGTGGAGGGAATTTAGTCTTTTAAAAAAATAGGTACGTTTCGTCTCTAAGTACTCTGTTGTAGATTTAGGACTTAGAGAAAGACTGCTTTCTTCCCCGTATGGAGAAAAGCAGGGTTCGCAGAGAGATCATACGCATGAGACCTTCTGGGCTGGTCAGTCTTAAGTCTTCCTAAGTGATCAGAATTCTATCATGGGATCAGCAGATTTTCTGGGTTATTGATCCAATTTGTGAATGACCATTCTAGAATCTTCATGGTACTTCTTGAGTCGCTCTTTATTGAGGAGCTTTCTGCGTTAGAGTTCTTGTAGGAATGCCAGAAACTCATCGATGATTCCTCTGTCAACCGTGAGCTTTCCTAGAAGTGATCTTTTGACACCTGGAGGCCTCCTTTGACGTGCGCTGCACTGCTGGGGTAGTCACGAGGACTTCCATTGGCGCTCCGAAGCTCAGGGGAAGAGCTGCTCTAGGAGTCACTACCAGTAGTTTGACGAGACTGCACCCGGCTAGCGTGTGGCATTTGTAGATATTCTCTGGAATCTGATCAGGTTTTCAGAAAGTCAAGTCGACCATCTATTCAGAGGTAATGGTGTGTTTCAGATCTTCAGGACTTTGGCAGCACAACTCAAAATGGAGGAATTAAGAGTAAATCAAGCAGCATTAAAGAGTCTAATAGGAAGGAGTGGTGTTTAGGGCGCATCAGTGGAGAGCCTTGGTAGCAATTAGTTTTCCCTTAACTATTGCGAGATCCTGCGTCTAGCCAAACTCAGGATCAGGTGGTAGGAAATGAGACCTTGTTGGGTAATTCTTCCACTGGCAGGCTTTCTTTTTCCTGGTTTTGATTGTTAAGTAGTTCTCTAAATGTTCTCTTCGTAGTGCGTAAAGTGCTCGAATCAGAACAAGCTTGAATCAAATGTAGTTCCCATCCCAGAGTCTGTTTTGTATTTCTTTTGTTATCAAGTATTAAGATACACCTAAAGTAGTCCTCTGTACAGACTCTTGTACACTACAGGGGCCGAGGTGAGAAATGTGCCTAAAGTTGGTAGGCGTTTATGTAGTTCATCTACATCATAGAGGGGAGAATGGAATTTTTCTGGGAGCAATTTAAAAGAGAGAGCAGCAGAAATAGTTGTAGACCAAATGTAGACATTCCAGTGATGGAATTTCAAGGTGGAAACATATTGCCTTGGAAACAAAAATTTGAGTAGGAGGACGAAATATGAAGGATTGAGGAGGGAAGTCTATTTGGAAAAAATGAAGGAAGGAAAAATAAGTTTTCAGTTTAACTCATTTATAATTGTGTTTGCCAAGTCAGCATTCACATTTGGTCCTTTTCACTCAGTCTTGTGAGGGAAATATGTATGTGTGTGTGTATATATATACATATATACACACACATGTATATTCTTAACTGGTGCCTAAATACTTAAAGATTAATGGCCCTTTAATTAGATTTAAGTTTTTTAAGTAGATAAGACCTTCAAGACTTAAAATGAATGTCAGAAATGCTGCCATTTTCATCTCTTGCTGTGCCTTGACAGTGGAGAAGCCCAGCATATGTTTTCTGGTGAATATTTTTCATTCAGTTTCATTTAAAAAATGCTTTCTGAATACTTGTTGTGTGCCACATACTGTCCTAGGAGCTTCAGGGACCCAAACCACATCATACGTCATCTCTTCCATGAAGAAAGTTCTCATTCGAAAACAGGAGACTGCAGCAGAAAGAGTGATACTAGCTAACGTGTATTGATCACTTATTTGCTAGGTTTAGTGTTTCACATACGTTATTTCACATAATTCTTCTGGCAAAATTCACTTAATTCTTCTGGTCGAAAGTTAGATGTTATCTTTTCCTTCTTTAAAGAAACCGAATGTGAAGAAAAAGACACAAACCAGTCATTGTGATAACTACATGTTAATGGCAGAGGCCACCTCAGTGCACAGCACAAACCAAAAGTCAGGATCTTGACTCTTTTTTTTTTCTTTTTTTTTAAGATTTTATTTATTTGACAGAGAGAGAGAGATCACAAGTAGGCAGAGAGGCAGGCAGAGAGAGGGGGGGAAGCAGACTCCCCACCGAGCAGGGAGCCCGATGTGGGACTCGATCCCAGGACCCTGGAATCATGACCTGAGCCGAAGGCAGAGGCTTAACCCGCTGAGCCACCCAGGCGTCCCCAGGCTCTTGGCTCTTAACTGTACCTCTGTGTTGCCCTCATACATGTGTGTGATGAGCGGTACTGGCAAGTACAAAAATATGAGTATTTAAAAATAATAAGAGATTTCTGAACATGGAGGGATTTGGTATGTTTTAGAAGATCTGGACTAGCTCCAGAGTGGTGATAAGTCACACAGACCCTGCAAGGGTCAACACAGGCACAAGAGGAGTTGTTCTGAGCTGACGGAATAGCAGCAGGGAAGTTGTCGAGATTTATTAGCATGTTAAGGGGCCCGTGTCTGCGTAAGAATGCTATATATCGGGCTGTTTTCATAGCACTAAGAAAATGGAGGTTTTGGGCTTTTGCTTGTTTGTTTAAGACAGGACCAGTCAGGTACGTGGTAGCAACCTGTGCCCAAGTCTGGATGGTCTATTTCTGGGGATGCTTATTTGAATTTGGACAGTAGTCAGTTGCAGAGTTTTATTTAAAGACGTGACCATTGTTTGACTCAATTGGGGGCAGGAGGAGTCCAGGGACGACCAGTGTACATGTTCCTACCTTCAGAAGAATTGGTGACAATATTTTATTGCTCTGAAAATGCGGGTTTTTTTACCTGTTAATTGGGGACAGATGAAGTTAACAGTCAAATAAAAACAATCACATTATCAGAAGATCTCAAAGCCAGTCCCTGTACCTACAGCTTAGAATACTGACAGCAAGATGCAGATATCCTATTACTTTATCTTCCATTTCTTTGCTATTAATATACTAATTTATATGACCACAGCTTGTCACTAAATCTTCTGCTTCATCACCCCTCATATCAACGTTAAATGACAGTATGTAAGGCTTCAGTTACGAAAGATCTGGCATATTCTAGCTAATAGGTCATAATACTTCCTAAATGATTCTTATTTAAATATTATGATTCTATTTTATAAACAGAATAGGAAGCAAAGACAATTAATTTCATTCTTGATTTTTTTTTTAAACTTTTTTTTTTTTGGATTGAGGGATGTTGAAGGGTAGAGTCTCACAGAGGAGAGAATCTGCTGTAGCTCTTCTGCTGTAGCCAGATAGAGATTTTGATGAGATGTTGGACAGCTCTGGTCCTTGTGGTCTGTGCCAGTTCTGAAATCCAAAAACTCTGTAGTTTAATGGGTTGTTATTTCTATGGTAATTTTAGCCATTAGGTTAAATCTTTAACTTTTTAAAGCCCTTTTTGTGTAGGTAACAGATCTGTCCCAAAGTAGAATCTGTTTATTTGCCTGTTTCACTCAGGATTTCTCTTTCTTAATTTTGGCAGTTAGATTACTCCAAACATCATCTAAAAATCTGTGTAGATCAACGAGAACAGATAAAACTGTAAAACCCTATGCTTTAGGCCTTTCTAGGCAGGAAGACAGAGCACACTACAAACTTCAAATTATCTGTAAGTAGAAAGGTAGATGCCAATTTTTAGAAAAGATATTTCTTAAGTTACCTTCAAGCCTTTGTGGAGAACTGGGGTTTTGGAAAAATTATACAGAAAAAAGATGTAGCTGAAATAAAACTCACCCCTCAAAAGAGAAAATCTGTGCTAAATTCAAATATACTTATAAAGAGGCCTGAGTAGATCAGAGGCCGACAGCAGGGAAAGGATTTGAAATGTGTGTGTGGCCCATGCAAGCAGTCTTGGGAAGGCAGCACGTCCGGGGAAGAGCGGGAGGCTGAATGTTGGCCCCCATGTCTGGGTCCCTGCAGCCTGTGCCAGATGCCTTGTTATCAGCAAAAAGGAACTCTGTGGATGTGATTATTCTGAGGATCTTGAGATGGGGAGGTGATGCTGGATTATCTGGGTGAGCTCTAAGTGAAATCACAAGTGCCTTTCCAAGAGGGACGCAGGATAGGATTTCACTGCGTAGAAGACAGGGTGAGGACATGGAACAGGTTTGGATCAGAGATTGGAGTGATGTGGCCACAAGCTAAGGAATGCCAGTAGCCCCCCAAAGCTGGAATAGAGTAAGAATAGATTCTCAGCAGGAGCCTCCCAGAAGGGGCCAACTCTGCTGATACCTTGATTTTAACCATACATGACTTATTTGGACTTCTGGCTTCCAGAACTATTAGAGAATATAAATTTCTGTTGTTTTAAGCCATTACATTTCTGGTGATGTGTTATCACATTCAAAGGAAACTAATACTGGACATCTGGGTGGCTCAGTTGGTTAAGCAACTGCCTTCTACTTAGGTCACGATCCTGGAGTCCCAGGATCGAGTCCCACCATTGGGCTCCCAGCTCCACGGGGAGTCTGCTTCTCCCTCTGGCCTTCTCCCCTTTCATGCTCTCACTCACTGTCTCTCAAATAAATAAATACAATCTTTTAAAAAATAAAAAAAGGGAAACTAATACAGAGGATAAAATTGGAAATTTACTGTTGGAAACTCTCTCGTGAAAGCATAAAGATGCAAGAGGAGAATTTATGACTTAAAGATCTAAAAAGCCTAAAATAAATGGAAAACACTAAGCTCTGCTGCCGGTCATACTCCACAAACTATGTATGAGTGAGGCTACGTTTTTTCTACACTAACAGAAGAGGGCACTCTTCACCTCACAATTGAATGAACCACTCCAAACTATCCTCACCCTTGCTCATAAAACGAAGCGGTAAGCAAGCTTCAGAACTATTTTAAGAAGAAAACAAAATGGGAGTTCAAAATCTGTCGGCCGATGAAGATTCCCCTCACAGTGCCAACCATAAAGCAATAGAAGACTATAACAACACTACAAATAATTACTTGGGACTGGGGGAGGGGAGAGGGGAACACTCTTTTTTTTTTTTTTTAAGATTTTTTTTTTTTTTTTGACAGAATTACAAGTAGGTAGAGAAGCAGGTGGGGGGGGGGGAAACAGTCTCCCCACTGAGCAGAGAGCCCAATGTGGGGCCCCATCCCAGGACCCTGGGATCATGACCTGAGCTGAAGGCAGAGGCTTTAACCCACAGAGCCACCCAGGTACCCCAAGGGGAACACTCTTAAGGCACAGTTTTAAAATTTAAGAACAGAAATGGACTAAAAACCGGAAGAAGAGAAATATAATTTAATTGAAGTTGAGAAGGAAATGGGAAAAGTAAGTAAAATTGGAAGCAGTAAAGACTAAATTCCAAGGTGTTCAAGGGGGGAGCAGATTCAGGAGCGTCGAAGAAATGTAGGCACGTAAGAGAAAGAAAGAAAATATGATGAGGGTAAAAGTAGTCTTGCAGAAAGTTGTTGAAATAAAAGCTAGGCAAAAAAGATCTAGTTTATGGCTGTGTGTTTTTCTTCTTGGAGAAGAAGAACACAAAAGTGAATCTAGAAACACTTTCTTGAATTAAAAGAAGACCTGCAGGTTCCTGTTGGAGGGAGTTTCCATGTGCCAGAGGGATGATAGTTCTGTCCTGGTAATGATGGAAGGAAGGGATTCTCATGTTTTTTTTTCTTAGACTCAAAATGCTTCCTTCACGGGCCTGCCTGCTAATTAACAGGACAGTCTAAAGCTGAATGGAATACAGACCATGATTTACAGGCAATGATTGAAATTATGGCAAACCTAAAGGACAGCCCTGGTTCCTGGGACTAGGCTCTGGCTCTCAAGTGTTGCATCAGTGGGCTTTTCCTAGACTTATACCTGGGGGTGTTCTCGAAGGAAACCCTAACATTATTTGCTTAATTCTAAGTTGACGATTAAATGATGCATAGGGATGAGGCAGCGTGAAGAAAGGAGAGACAGGAGTAGTTCAGCGGTGCCATGAATACTGGGGACCTGGCATGAAGTTTGGTCCCGGGTGCACAAGGATGAGAAGCAGTCACGGAGATTGAAGGGTTTGCAGTCTGGTGGAGAAGAGGGTCGTGTGTCACCAACGTGTGTACTGTGCTTGGGGGAAAATAGAAGGTCAGCACAAAGCCCGGCCTTCGAGGTGAAGGTCAGTTACATGGGGATGATTAACAGGAGAGGTGAGTTTTAAAAGACCAGTCAAAAAAGTGAAGAAGTGGGGAAAGAATATTCAAGAGAGGGAGAGAGAACATTACAAAGAGGAGGAGGCACAGGGCTTCATGCTGTGAGTGAGGGCAGGGTAGTAGCTGGGCACTGTAGGAGGAAATTAAGACAATGAAGGGGAGAGAAAAGACGAAGACTTAAGATGGAAATGTGGTGTATGAGTTAATATATGGACTAGCTTTCTCCAGGGCTGCCTTCACAGATGACCACACACTTTGTGTCTTGAAACAACAGGTATTTGGCTAGCTGGAGGCTAGAAGTCCAAAATTTGAAGGGCTGGCAGGGCCGTGCTCCCTCTGAAACGTACACGGGAAAATCCTTCCTTGCCTCTTTTAGCTTCTGGCGTTTGCCAGCAGTCCTTGGCGTTCCTTGGCTGTTAGAGGTATGACTTCAATCCCTGTCTCCGTTTTCTCCTTTTGTATTTCCGTCTGTGTCTCTTTTTCTCTTTTAAGGATCCCAGTCATGCTGGGTTAAAGGGCTGCCCTACTCTAGTATGGACTTCATCTTAACAGACTACATCTGAAAAGACCCTGTTTCCAAATAAGGTCACCGTGGGAGGTACTGAGGTGTTAAGGATTTCAGCAAATCCTTTTGGGGGACACAACTGAAGCCAAAAGAGGACCCATAAAGGAGTGTTTAAGTTTGAATTTTCTCTTGGGATTTGCTTAAAGGAAAACCACTCAGTGGGAACTACCATCATGGGCTGATAAGCCATAGTGAATCTTTAATGACATATGGAAGAAAAATGAGCAAACCAACATAATGAACTGAGAAAAAGAACACTAAACATTAATAGCCTTAGAAGCCCTTGTTAATTAAATAATTACTAGCATATTTCCGAGTTGTTGTTTTTTTTAGAAACTACGTTTAGGGAGCTATTGTGA
The DNA here is from genome assembly GCF_002288905.1 of Enhydra lutris kenyoni. Classification (NCBI taxonomy): domain Eukaryota; kingdom Metazoa; phylum Chordata; class Mammalia; order Carnivora; family Mustelidae; genus Enhydra; species Enhydra lutris. The sequence continues at coordinate 29,637,147 of NW_019154099.1, read as the reverse complement.
AGGAACAGGAAGTAGTTAGGACTTCAGCAGAGCCTTACCTGAGGTAAAAAAGCAATACCCGGGACATATCCTACCCGAAATCGTTGCTCCTCCTAGAAGTAGGAAAGAAATAGAAGCTTTGGAGCAAACCACAGGGCCCCTGACTTACAACACAGAGTTTCATTTATAAGCTTTTATTTGTTTTGAAATAAGAGAGTCCTAGAACGGAAGCATGAACACACAGCATGAACACACACATGTGGTTCAGAACATTGGAGGGCAAGTTTTGGTAGAGTGTTTGTACTGTTTCTCATTATCTGAATATTTCCTCGTTTCTGTAATTTCTGATGTATGTATTACATTCTAGGTACATTTAAAAAAAAAGGATTTTTGAAAAAGCTAATTTTTCAATTAGAATAAATGAATGAACACCTTCCCCATTATTGAAATTCATTACATATGCACTTTTTCAAGAACATTTCTGTGAACTCAAAAACCAGTCTTTTGTAAGTGTTTTTCTATTGCTGACTGTAGGAGTGGTGTGTTTGGCTGTTAATCATCTGCTGGGTGCATGGGCAGTATCAAGGCCCTGAATTGCATTAAATCTCGTTTTCAAAGATCATCTTGCGAGTTCACTGAATTTATATTATTAAACTGGAGTGATTGCTTCTTAACATCTTATATCAACCTTGTGAACAAAAGTTGAAATTGCTTGTTAATGTAACTTTTTTGTTTAATAAGCCGAGATTTTAAAAAAAAATTCTCATCAGGTACCGCCATTACCTTATCCTCTTATCTCTTATCACTATTGTGCTTTTTTTTTAAGAGTTAGGAGTTTGAATTAATTGCTATGAAGTTCAGTATTCCCATTAGCTAAAAATTTGGGGGTTAAGACTCAAGCTGCTTTTATATAAGAAGCAGAACAATCTCCAGCTTTAGTTTGTTAGGTAATGTTACACTCATGTTTTTTGTTTTTATTTTATAGATTTTTATTTATTTAACAGACTGAGATCACAAGTAGGCAGAGAGGCAGGCAGAGAGAGAGGGGGAAGCAGGTTCCCTGCTTGAGCAGAGAGCCCGATGTGGGGCTCGATCCTAGGACCCGGAGATCATGATCTGAGCCGAAGGCAGAGGCTTAACCCACTGAGCCACCCAGGCGCCCCACACTTGTGTTTTGATTACAGAATTGTGCCCAATATACTTAGATGCTTGTCTACTAGTAGAAGGAGAAAAATTTATATGATCTGAAGAGAAACCAGAGTATTCACATTTGTCAGAACACATGAGGACTAAAAGGCGGGATTCGATCTACTTTGGGTACTATCGAATGTTCTACCTCTCCATACAGGCAAATGAATGCATTACAAAAATTATAGAATAGTTCGATTGTTGTCAGTCCCTGACAATTGTTTCTGAAGAACAGTACTAGTAGATTGTGTTCATGGGGCATGCTTGGAAGCTGGGTGGTGGAGGAGACCTAGTTCAAATGGGGAATTAAATGCCTTGGAATTTCATACTAGTCCTACACCTAACTAGTGGCACTTTTGGGAGCTCCTGATTACGCTTTTGTGATTGGGGCTGAAAATTGCTGTCTTCATCACCTTGCCGAGCCATTGGATACATCCAAAGAAAAAAGCTTGAAATCTTTCAACTTAAAAATATATCAGTTATAAAGACTGTACAGGTATAGGGTGACGCTATACAGAATAACCTGATGGAAAAAATTCTTGGAATAGTAGATCTGTGAAATAGCAGAAGACTTGGATTTCGGCAAGCCATTTAAGAAAATCGTAAAGGAAACTTCCTTTGGCTCATTTTAAGATAGGAAAATGGAGACTGAAAAAGAGTAACTGATGAATGCTGGGCTGGATATCACAACTCTTTAAAATGTCTTTGACTTTGTGCTGGAAATGCTACGTCTGTCATATTAGGGCAGCACACTTGACTTTGGGAAAGTGGAATCTCTTCAGACAGAAGTGGCCAGGAAGGTGAGGGATTTGAAAATCATCCCAGATAAACACACCTGGGGTAACAGTGTATTTAGCTCACAGGGAAGCAGACATATGAGGAGATTCAAAAGATTTATATATTTTTAAAAGATTATTATACATTTATTTCATGCATGTTTCATTATATTTAGTTCAGAAAGCAGTATTAGTTCAAACTTTGGATGTTATAGGAAGTCAAGTTTGGTATATATGAGGAAGCAAAACCCTAGGAACAAGTAGAATTGCTTCAAAAATGAGATACTCTTTCTGACAGGTACTGTGTGCTCTGCCACTATAGTAGGAACAGAGGTTAGCTGAACACTGTACAAATTTTACTTGGGATTCTTTGGCCTGGGAAGGTTGGAGGTGATCTTTTAACTCCCAAATTATGTAATTCCATGCAAGGTCTCACATGTAAATCCTGGGTCTCCTGAGCAAGGGCTTACAACTGGCCTGTTTTCCCTCGCACTGTGAGTTCTGTAGGAGTAAGCTCTGTGTGCTCTGGTGCTGTGGTGATGGCCGGAGTGCTAGCACCAACAGCTGTGCCTCTGTTGGCCATTGATTCATTTGTTCATTCAGTGAATGCTTTATTATGCTTCTGCTAGGTCCCAGACATTGTTTTAGGGAGTGGGGGATAAAACATTAATGTAAATAGTCAGTCATGTGCTTAATATCTTGGGGACTGAGGCAGACAGTGGAGAGGTCAACAACTAAATGTTTGTCAGATGGTGTGTGCTATAAAGAAAAACGAAAACACAGCAGGGTGCCTGGGTGGCTCAGTCGGTTGAGCGTCCGCCTTTGGCTCAGTTCATGATCCCAGGGTCTAGGTTTGGAGCCCCACATCCGGCTCCCTGAGCAGCAGGAGCCTGCTTCTCCCTCTGCCTCTGCCTGCCACTCCCCCTCCTCGTTGTCTCCCTTTGTCAAATAAATGAAAAATAAAAATATTTTTTAAAAAATGAAAACACTGAAGGGGATTAAAGATTGATCCAAAGGGTTGATATAAGATGCACAGGCCTTTTTAGTAAGGAGGTATTGCTTAAAGACCTGAAAGATGTGGGTGGAGTCAGCCACACAGATGTCTAGAGGACCACCACTCCAGGTACGTGGGTAGCTAGTACAAAGGCTTAAAGGAGGAGTAAACACAGAACAGTGAAGAGGTATAGTAAAGAGATCATTGTGTCCAAGGCAGAAAAGCCAGCGTGAGAGAGGTGTGGGAGGGGGTGTGGCTAGAGAGGTTGGTGGTTGCTAGGAGAAAGGGAGGGGGCCAGCTACTGTGGGTCATTGTCATCACTTTGGCTTTCTTTCTTTGGGGAAGCTTTGAATGCAGAACTCTTGTTCAGAGGGGAGAAGGAGGCATTGAATGACCAGCGAAGTATAAATGAAAAAAAGCCTCGGAGTGGTGAGGAGGAATGGGACTAATGTCGGCGTTGCTATTCAGCCCCTGGATGCCCTTCCGCACCTTTCTCTGGGTCTCAGCTGTTACTCATGGTAGGATCAAAACAGGTGACCTAGAAAGATCTTTGTATTCTTTAAATTCCTTGATTTGATGTCACTGATGTTATGTTTTGAATTAAAAAGCCTGTAGAAACTGAGGAGAGTGGGGAAATCCATGTTGGGGCATGGAAAGTTTCATGAAAGAAAGTGGGTGTGAGGTGGGCTTTAAAATGGGGCAGATGTTAGATGAGCCGAGAGAAGAGGATGGGAAAGGATAGTTCAGATCGGGAGAGAGGCAGAGTAGGTGCTGAGCTGGAGGGGCCTGCAGAGGCTGCTTCGGTGAAGGTGGAACGAAGCCCCTAGAATTGTAGGTAGGTGTAAGATGTGAATGGATTATTGAACACTAAGCAGAAGTTAACTATGTTCCAATGAGAAGAGAACCATCAAGTATTCCAGAGTGAGAACTAAGAGACTGATTAACTGTTTAAGAAAATGATACGGATTTGGCTTCTAGTGAGAGACGTATCATTTCAAACCAACAGCATCCTTGATAAATTCCGTTTGTGGTGCGTGGGTGGGGATTAAGTAGTGGAGAATCTCCGAAGTCTGTGCCTCCTTCGTCCCGCTTACCTAAAGAGAACAAATGCCCCAGAATCAGAGCTGAGAACTGGAAAGGCAAGTGCTCTGGAGGCAAATGTGTATGAACTCTGTAATCTGTATCAAGATTTGGGCAAACAGTGCGGAGGAAGGTTCTCAACCTGAGATACTCACATGAAATTGGGACGTTTGAGACGGGCTGAAATGTTTTCAGGTCATGTCAGCGGTGCCCTGACTCTCAGCAGAAATAGGCAAAAGTCTTCTCTCAAGCGTCCCCAGTAGAGGTTTCAGGATTTGAATGGGCTAAGATCAAGCAGGCCAGAATCATTTCTTACCAATTTTTCTTGGGGAGTCAAGCCATCTTGAATGAGCATTAGCTGAAATAGCAACACTGAACATTTGGATATAGAAGGAATTCAGGTGATGGAGTGATTCCATATATAAAGTGGAATGGCTGTGTATACATGTTTAAAAAATAAAAGATGAACTGTAAAAGTGAACAAGTAACAAACAGCTGTTGAGAAAGACCAGGAAGATCTGGAAAAACAACCAAGTAGAACCTCTAAAAATGGAAAACATTGTTGAAATAAAATATGGAATAGAATAGTTAAGAAGCAGATAAAGTCAGAACTGAAGAGGGAATTGGTGAATGGAAGGATATTTTTAAGAATTACAAATACAGAGAGAAAAGGAAATAGAAATGTAAAATAGTGGTTGAATGTACTTGTTTTCAGACTTTGCAAAAGGAAGAAAACAGAGAGAATGAAGGCGAGCCAGTACTTGAAAACAGGTTGGCTGAGAATTTTTAGAGCTGGTAAAATACCTCAACTTAAAGATTCAGGTTATACCAAGTATCCCACGTAGGAGAAATGAAAATGTGAATATGGCAGTATTTGTAAAAAAAAAAAAAAAAAAAAAAAAAAAATCTATCCTTTTTTGGAGGTGCCTGGATGGCTCAGTGGTTTAAGCCTCTGTCTTCGGCTCAGGTCATGATCCCAGGGTCCTGGGATCGAGCCCCACATCAGGCTTTCTGCTCAGTGGGGAGCCTGCTTCCCCCTCTCTCTCTGCCTGCCTCTCTGCCTGCTTGTGATCGCTCTGTCTGTCAAATAAATAAATAAAACCTTTAAAAAAAATTTTTTTAATCTTTTTTTTTTTTTTTTGTGAAAACATTTTGGGACTAAAGAACTGGAATCGGTGACAGCAGCTGAGAGTTTGGTTTTTGTAATTACTAGTGTAATAAGGTGACTTGAATTAATGGTATAACATAATGATGAAGATTCAGTCAGTATCCATTTTGAGTCAAATTCCAATTCATTAAAGGAATGATCTGATATGAAGGTACAAGACCAACTCAAACAGGGACCTTTATTCTGGATTTTATGACTGGAACAATTGAATTTAAAAAAGCTAGGAAGGTGAGATGAAATAACTGGGGGGAAATAGAGATGCTTCATTTTAGATAAATCTAATTTGGGGTAGTGGTGGTAGCGCCATATTGAAAATTTCATGAGGAGAAAGCATCTTTATTAACATTTACAATTTTACTGATGTTTAGTCTGAAGAAAAATGTATTAAACCTACAAAGTTTGTTTTATTATATATCCAGAGTTTGAGATACTACTTTCAATGGAGCATTCCTTAGTGTTCTCTGCTTTTCTGTAGGTTTTACAATGATAAAATGAAAAGGGGACAATACAATGTAAGTTCAGTTACTAAATTAATGGGTAATTAAATCTCTGGAATTAGAATTTCCTTTTCAATATAATTTAACAAGGACAAGATTATAGGAACTAATACTTGTAGAAATTCTTGGACTTGGGCACAGATACTTTGGTTTTACTCTGCACTGTGTATTTCTGAAGTTGTACTGTTAGCTACCTAGCTTACTAATTGACCAATGGAACAATTCACTATGATAGCAAGATATTTCAGCAGAACCTCATGAAAATTTAAAAAGGTTTAGTGCTGCCTCACGTTTTTGCTAGGCCAGAAACAAAACAAAAACAACCCAAAAGCTTTTACTTGGACAATAAAACAATGATTTAGAAGTGAGAGGTGATTGAGTAATGGAATTATGGTTAATAACAGGTTAAATATGAGTAATGATTAGGTTCCTTCTAAAGGGAGGGGAAAAAAACCCCTTCAGTGTCTCTAAAATTGTATGTGACTTTTTCATTTATAATATTTCATCAAGTATGCCTTAGAAACAGGCTTGCAACCTCTGTGTAATAGGTCTCATGTAGCCATACAAATAAAACAGAGGAGGAGAAGGAGAGAGAGTGTGTGTGCACAGAGGGGAGTGGGGAGGGGCAGAGGTCTCAAGCAGAAGTCTCAAGCAGACTTCTACTGAACAGAACCTGCCACGGGAATCGATCTGAGGACCCCAAGATCATCACCTGAGTCAAAAATCAAGAGTCGGACGCCCCAATGACTGAACCACCCAGGTGCCCCCGGCACAGGCTTTTTGAGTCTGACAGTCCGGGCCACCGGATTCTATGTATTCCTTTTAGGCTTCTCAATTTGAACTACTAGGAAACCATCATTATGGCTCCCAGGGCCACCATTTGGCCTGTGCTTGGCTCGTAGACATCGCTGTTAAGTTTGCCTCCCTTCCTCTGCCACTGATGGGATGTTAAAATTATATCTCAATGTGTTGCTAGTACCATAGAAAATAAAGGTACAAACTCAGACACTGAAATCACATAGACAGCCCTGTAATAAATAATCCAGAATATAGTGACAGTAATTTTTATGATCATCATTGAAATGAAGTGACAAAATTTTCTCAGAGGTAGTTAGGATTTCTGACTTTATGTCCTTTGGCCTCTTTGGACCCAAAATTCACAGTGAGCTAATGGAATTAAAATTAAACAAACTGAGTGAGTAATAAGAAAAATACAAATGAGAAATCCTTTTTCTGTCACTTAACTGATATTGATAAAGTTAGGTAGTACCTTATTCTGTACTCTCCAATAGAAACTGCATTTGCTATATTGTATACTGAAAAATCCAAGGGAACCAAAAGCTTTGAAGATGGTTACATAAATTAACTTGGGCATCCCAGAAAACAAATCTGTTACATTTGTGCTAGGTGCAACTATAAGACTGGGTATTATTAATGATCCTTAATAGCTATAATTAACATGTAGAACCTTGAACCATGTCTGACATTTTTTCCCAAAGTCCATGGTCGAGAATACTTGGTTTATTTCTGATCTATTAAGTCTGCATTTCTAGTCTTCTCTTTGCCCTTAACTGCTGTCCAGACATTTGAAGGTTATTGATTGTGTTGTAATTGTCATTAGAAAATATCTGATTATTGTCCTTCTTGACAATTTTGTTGTATTCACTAGACAACTTTGTTGTATTCACTAGTATATCTTTAGTTTGATTTTGTTATGTGCTGGGTCCAAGAGCGGTGGAAGATTTTGAAACTTCTGAGGCATTAACTTTTCCACATACCCAGTTGTTAAAATTCAGTTGATCTACGTATATGAGAATTGTGTGACTTGAAATATAGATAGCGAAACTTTTGAAAAAATAATTACATAGTCCTATTCTTGAATTTGGCTTGAGATACAAACCCTGTTCTTCGTAATAACATGAATATCCTAGAAAGATGGCCAGATTTTGATTCCTTTAGTAGACTTTCAAGTATCATGTCAAATATATCATTCCCTTTTATTTTCCTTGTACTGCTCTACTTAGAGGCTTATCATGTATTTGTGGAATGCCATAATTAATACGACTTCAGTCTCTGTGGTTAATTTTAGTGTTTATTGCCCATCTCTTGATGTGAGGATCACTTCATCACCGTCTCAGCGTGTTCTGGCACACTCAGATGCCACACACAGACAGCATCTCTCTTTAAAAAAAAAAAAAATGGTATTGCTTTAAAAATTAATATAGCAATTAGGCACTGGCCAACTGAGAGGCTATCTTCTTTTAAGATCATGTTACATAAAAACTCTTGTTAGTACAGATGAAAAAGCATAAGGTCTTGATTTGTGGGCCAACTTTTTTGTTAAAAAAAATTATAGAGATAATTTTGCAGTGGCACAGGCAGAGAAGCTGATCTGAATAAGGCAGCTGTATCCTATTAGGATTAACTAGTGAAGACTGTACAGATGGATGCCTTAGTGGGTCTCCAAAAGAAATGACACGAACAACAACAACAACGACAACGACAACAAAAACTCAGGATCATATTGCTGGAGCGCACTTATTTTTCGGTTGCTCCTTGTGTAAGACTGGCACCAATCGTAGTGATATCTTCTCACTGAAAGTAGTGTAGGGTGATTGATGGATTGGGTCTTTGGTACTTGCAGTAAGGAATTATCTGTGAGAATAGCATTAAAAGGAGAGGAGGAATCTTTAATGTTTTGGATTTAGCAGTGAATCATTACCGTGTGCTGACAAAGTTTCTTCATTGTGTGGAGAACACTTTAGAATGAAATGTGTGGCTATCATGCTAAATAAAGTAACACCTAAAGGAATACCATAAGGAAATCTGGAGAGAACACAGGCTGTAGAGTTAAAATTATTTTTACTCCCTGGCAGCCCTGTGATCACGTCTGTGAACTTGGGCAATCACTTAATCTTCCTGAGCTTTGGTATCCGCTTCTGTCAAAATGGAAGGATACTCCACTTTTACCTCCATCCCTGGTCATATTTTAGAAGTAATTGAGAGAACGAATGTCAGAGGCCCTGTTGTAATGCCTGAAAATCTTAAATTAAACAACTTGGGTGTGGGAAGTGACTAAGAAACACTTTGCCTCCCTCAGAATAGTTCAACATTAAAATTTTACATATTTCCCCCTTCCCCCCAACTGAGTTTAAATCTGTAACCCGTCTAATGCTCTTCCCCATTCCTTCCTTCGTTACCTGCGCCCTGACATAACATCTGCATTTGGGGATCATAAAAGCCCCAAGTAATTATATTTTTGTTATTTTGCTTTTTAAATTATCCTTTATATTTAGTTAGAATGTTGTGTTTAAATGGTCTTAAACATGCATGGAAATAAGCACTATAGATTACCCAGTTCCATTTTGTACCTGTGGTCCCAAAAGGTAGGCTACAAATTTCCACTGAAAGAATTTACAGATATGTAAAATAAAATTATATCTTTTAGCCATTAGTATACCTTGGGGAAGTTCATGTGATTCTTTTAAAAACAGCCTTTAATTATAAAACAGTACTGCAGTCTCCCCACCCTCCAGTGAAGGCTTCTTAAAAGGTTTTTCATGTTTGGGTTAACATGACGAGATTTATTTCCCTGTTTCACAACTGTGGCTGATGCCTTTACTTTAGGAAGGCACTGACCCTTGAGCTTAGAATGAAGAAAAGGGATATGGAGAATTCTTTGCTGATCTTTATTGCTTTGCCGCATTATGGAAGTTTTCAATTGAGCCAAGGGAACAGGAACCCATTAGTCAGGGGCTGCTGTCACGGAGATGATTTGTGTTCTCCATTTTGGGGAATGTTTTAGAACTGAGAACCACATATCATTTATAACCATCAGGACAGGGTGAGTTATCCTATAATTTGGGCTAATATATACCCTAGCCCAGCCACACACACACACACACACACACACACACACACACACACACACACGCATGTGCCCTTAATAGCAGGTTAATGTGGAGGTAATGTTTCATGCTGAGGACAAGGTGGCCTAAAGATATTTCTGTGGCAACAGAAAGGCCCCTACAGATATCTGTCTTCTAAACTTGCTGTCGTTTATTAGAGGCTGCCTGTTCTACAGACTGTAATTATCATTAGGTAGAGAAAAGGTTGTTGAACGTGGGTGGACCGCTTGGCTGAAGCTTTCTGACTGATTTGTTTAGCTCAGCTTTGAAATAAATTTCAAAGGAATATTAAGAACCTGAGATCATTGTGCTGCTTGTCCCTGTAGGTGAAGCCATAGCTAATTATAGGATGTTTGCTGAACGTGGCTCAAGTTTTTGGACAGACAACATATAAACAGCAACACAAAAACACAATTAAGGGTGATCTATGTTAAACTGTTTTAGCATGTGTGCAGTTATACTGTTTAGAGAAATCTATTATTTCTTTTAGGGGAAAAGACACTTCAATCAGAACAGGCTCTGAATTAATCAAGTTGTCATTGGCGTGTTTTTGCAGGGCTAACAGTCTATGATTCAAAATTTATCTTCTGTTTTTACAACTAGGACTTAGAACTTCCAAGATTTTTCTTGGTTCTTGGCATAAAATTTATAGCAGATGGGCCAACAAAAATCTTACTCTGATTAGGACGTGTGTGGAGTGTTTCGTATGGCTGCGTTCAGAGTCATGAGCAGTGCACTGAGTAAGCCAATAGAGTGTCGTTGCTAAAGGAAAAACCTGTAGAAATGAGGCTCATTTTGGCAACACAATTGAATTGTCTTTACTTGTTTCCCCCCCAAGAATGAGATTTCAGTTGTATTGTTGCAAAACCCAATTTCTTACCTATGTATGATTAGTTTTTCTTAGAAGTCAGAAACTATGGTAGTTTCAGAGTCCGTAATCTATGTACTTAGTGAGATTTTTTTCAGGAGTAATAACAGAGCTGCAGAAGACGTTATTTGCGTACCATGTAATCATCTCATTAAGGCATAGAACCCTGAATGAATTTCACTGAAGTTGAAAATTATTCTAAAATGTAATATATTGAAAAACATGTATTAAAGGGGTTAGGATGTGTTCTCACATTTTGGAGACACCTGTTTTGCTATGTGACTAGCAATTAATAAAACTTATTGGAAAGAGAGGTGGTTAGGAACAGAAGGATTCGTCTATTGAGTATTAAGGAATAGCTTAAATAAATTTTGTCTTTAATATGTAGAGATCTAGCAAGTCATTTCCTCCCTTGGGTAGTGTACTTTCATGTGTATGTCAAACCCCTTATGATGACAGATCTCTAATCAGTTTATTGAACAATCTGAATTTGGTCAAGTATTAATGTGGAATTACTTTATATTTTTCCTGAGGCCCCCCGGGCTCGCATTCCTATCCCTTAATTGACATTTCATTTTGAAGGTTTTCTGTAACTTCTTAGTGAATTTTAGTCATTTCAGTTTCATGCTGCAACCTCATACCCAACTTTAAGCTCTTTTCTTTTGCAGATGGCTCGGAAGAGGAAAGTGAATTCGGTGTTTTTACTTCCTTCTTATTTCTCACGTTGGAATATATCTCAGAGAAGGAGTATCTCAGAGAAGGAGAAGGAGGTGGTGTTGGTCTCTGGGTCAACTTTCATTTCCTTCTTTTAATAGGTGGGAATAGGGGGTAGGAGGGGAGAGGGGCAGTAATGAGATAGACTCCACAGTTTGATCTGGCTTGGTCTGCTTAACTGCCGATGGCCTCACCAATGCAGAGTTTTACAGATGGATGATGATCACTTTTATTGCCCTTTCTCAGAGAACCTTCCAAAGCTGGGCAGCCATGTTTCCTTTCAGCCTGCCATTCATTGGTCCATCCCTCCAGCACCCTCTCTGGGCAGGATGCCTCTGGTGGTTGGCCTCCTGAGCAGCTTTGGAGGGTAGGACATCTGGTGCTGACATAACCTTATCGCCCCACCTCCTTCAACAGCTGCCATCAGAAGAAGCCAGCCCAGTACTGTTGCCTTGCGTGGCCGGATAACTATTCTGAGGTGCCAGCCTAGCTTCCTTCTACAGTGTCCCTTAATTCATAGGACCCTCACATAATGTAAAGCCAAGAAGTGGGAGTGTGGGCTATGTGCTCATTCCGCCACCCTTCATTACCTATTGGTCTCAAATTTCTTTTCCCCCGTTTTTGGGTAGGTAGAAGGGTAATCAATAAGTGTATCATCTAAATATATGTCCAGCCAAGTCTTGAGATATCAAATTTCCCCTTCTTGAAAGTATTGTCATATTTATGGTAGATTTTGTTGTTGTCCACCCCATTTACCTTTGGTTAAATTAATCCTCCTTTCCCTGCCCTCATAGCCTAGGTAGAGGACAGTTGACTCTCTGATTCTGTCCTTTTTCTCCTAACTTTTCTCTTAAGAACTTAAGAAGTGGGCCAGACTCAGATTATGGTTATGAGTAGCAGAGTTTTTTCAGCCACATTTTAAAAAGCCCCGAGGGAATCGTCTGACAGCAGAGATTTATGATTCTGTTTAAATATGAAGTGGCTTATCTTTCTGTCTTCAGCTTTGGGTTCGTGGACAAATCGAGTACAATAGAAAACATCCTACAAATGTCCTATAATAAGGCTTTCTTTAAAAAAGAAGAGGTGCCTGGGTGGCTCCGTGGGTTAAAGCCTCTGCCTTCGGCTCAGATCATGATCCCAGGGTCTTGGGATTGAGCCCCACATTGGGCTCCCTTTTCAGCAGGGAGCCTGCTTCCCCCTCTCTCTCTGCCTGCCTCTCTGCCTACTTGTGATCTCTCTCTGTCAAACAAATAAATAGAATCTTTGAAAAAATAATAAAGATTAAAAAAGAAGAGGGGGGAGAAAAAAATATGCATTGCTGCCATTTGTATCTGAAAATTATTAACCTGATGATCACTTTTTAACGTAGGTTAATTTGCCCTTTGAACGTTTTGCAATGTCTTTTTGGCACAGATGATACAAAAGGGGAATAAAATTTTTAGTAAAATAAGAAAAGCAGTTTAATAGGAAATATACATTAGGGAGGGCTGTTTAACCCAAATTTTAGAGGTCAAGTTCTCTGTCTTAGAGGAAGTGAAATTTAAGTTCATGACTAGAGGAGAAATAGGAGTTAGGCAGGTGGCAGGAACAAGGGAGAAGACTTCACCGGCAGGGATCACCATCTTCCCAAGGGCCCAGAATGAAGAGGGAACATGGAACCTTGAAGGTCCAGAATATTCCATTTATAGGGCAAATAGGGGCTGATAAAAGTGGACTAATGTGATTGTAAAGAAATAAACAGAGACCGTATCATGAGAAGGGTTTGAAAATTATCCTAAGAAAATTGGAGAACAGATGAAACACTTGAAGTAGGGGCCTGATATCGTGAGACGTGTATTATAGAATGATTGCTGGTACATTGGGAGATACGAGACTGAAGAGGACAGGAGGAAAGCGGGACACTGCCCTCGCTACGTGTGTTTGAGTTAACAAGGTCAACTTTCATTTGAGGCAGTCTCTCCCCTCCCCCATAAAAAAGCTTTATTAAATGATTTCAGTATGTTGCGAGTGTGATATTCTCTCCTTTCACCATGACTTAGAAATTTTAAGGTGATTTTGCCGTGGGAAGCAGATTGAGAACACAAGTGTGAGTGTACGTGAACTTTACTATCAAGTCAAAGATAGACATGCCAGATCTAAAAGTAACTATTGGTTTCTCAGGTCTGGTGCATTTTGAGATTAGATGTGGAATATGACACAAGCCTTTGCTCAAGAGAGGAATTTTTTTTTTTTTTTGTATTATCAGTTTAGAATTTTTAACCTGATAAAACATAGATAGAATAAAGTGGAAGGCTTCACTTTCACAAACAATCCAATCTGTCATTCTCTTGGTGGGGAACCAATCGTTAGTCTTTGTATTACGGCAGGAAAAAACTTGAGTCCATCGTTCAGGGGCCATGTTTATGGACTTAATGAATCTCCAAAAACAAAAAGAATTTTTAGGTTCTAGGGTAAAGAACAAAATGTGACAAGAATTGCTGTTTCTAAAGAAGAGAGCCTAGATTTAGAGAAATTCTTATTAGACCTTGAAATACTTCAAAAAAGAAGTGAATTAGATGGAGGTGAAAACTGAGTATCAGATCTAGATTATGCTGTTCTAATGATTTTTATATTATATATATATATATATATATATATATATATATATATATATTTTTTTTTTTTTTTTTTTTTGTAGATTAAGCTGAAAATGCCACACTTTTGCTCTCAGCTTTTTATAATGTCTTACAGCCTTAGAAGCTCGCTGGTTCTGTGGCGGGGTTCCACGGTCGTCCTCAGCATATGGCTTGGCACAGACTGGACATTCAGGAAGTCTTCCCTTCTGTCACAGTTCCTTTACTTTTGCTCTCAGTGTGATACTTTGATTTCATCAGAAATTGTTTCTCATCCAAAGATATAAAATCAGTTAATTGGGGACTATTTGTTCAATATAACCTATTATCTGAGTTCTAAGGAACTCATCAGAGGCAGCATGTCTTGTCTTACAGCAGATAATTTTGATATTACTTCTTTTGAATGTGAAGTATGCTTAAAGCATGATTCCTCAAAAACCCATCTTTGATTGTAGCCTCTTGGTATGTTTCCCTTTTCCAGAATCCTGTGGTAATTTCTCACTGACCTATTTCCTAATGAACAAACTTCAGATCTAGGGCTCAAAACTTGCTAACCTAACATCAGTACTACCTTATTTTCCATTCCGGTCAGGTCAGTCTTTTGCTGTGTCCTGTCATTCATTCTTCTCTGGGGTATCCCTGACTCTCCTCCCATGCCCGGGTACTGCCAGCCATGGCTGTACATGGCTGTTCATTCGACACATGGCTCTTCATTCACTCAGTGACCTTTCTTTTCAGCGTCAGCATTACGCACTGCCCACCGTGAAGACAGTAGGTTGACTGCTATGGATCAAGGCACGTGATTTCCTTTTCTCATGTCTCAGGTCTTGAATATACTTTCATATGGGAAAAGTTCCATTGCCCAAACCAAACAGACAAGGGAATAATTATGGTATGTGAAAACTCCTACCTGGTTGGCAGGCGGAGATGTTGGCTGAAGTCTACTAGGCATTTCTGCATACCATTGGAAAAAATTACTTAACTCTCTGGGTTTTGGGGGATTTGTTTTTGTTTTGTTTTGTTTTTCACTGTAGAATGAGGGCAAAAGAGTTCTAAGTTCTTTAGCAGTTCTAGGATATATAAAAATAAATTCCTTTATGACACCGAAGTTAAACTTTAAGTAACCTCAGCCATTTAGGATAGCTCTGAATCTGGAAACTTAATAAAAGCAAGGATCTGGCAGCGAAGAAGCAGCTTCTCATTCATTATCCAGCAGGGGTGGAACTAGTGAGGAAATGGTGAAGAACCACAAATCCAACTCAGACTGGGGCTGCATGGCTCAGGAACAGGGGGATAACCACAAAGAAAGACTTTCGCTGGTTGGCTTTCTTATAATGCCAAGGCATCTTGGATATAAGCCAAGAAATATGGGAGGATTAAGAGGAAAAGGAGACAGAAGAATGAATAAAAAGGAAATCCATTGTTAAAGAAGAACTATTACTCGATAATCCTCTCAGTAAATCCTGACATTTGATAGAATTCAACAGCCATTCCTTATAAAAATACTAAAAAATGGAACTTATATAATATTGGAATAGAAATTTCTTCTAACTAATAGTTAACATGATATTTAACGGAAAAAAAATAACAAGAGTTTCCATCAAAATCAGAAAATAGCCTATTAGCACAATCATCATTATTATTACTATTATTATATTTTGTTTTAGAATACCTACTCAGTGTCTACATGGAACACAAAAAGAGTAAGCAGTGGATAATTTTAGATAAATATTTCATTAATTCAAGAGAATGTGATTGAGTACCTCAAATTAAAGAAAAGAGTGGTTAGAGTTAAATGACTTGAATTCAGTAAACTAAGGGTGCTTGTAAAGTAAATAGCTATCTATGCTCCATTAATAGCTAAATCAAAAATATAATGGCATTCATGGTGGCAACCTATTACAAACTACCTAGACATAAATTTTTAAAGAATAAAAAAGGCGATGAGATTAGGGGATCCAGAGAGTCTCTTAGATCCCCGTAAGCTCTAAAGCCTGTACTCCGTAACCTCCTTATAGGGCATTATTTCATTGCTGGTCCGGCTGGGCACATATATACACATGTGCTCTGTGTGCCTGCATGTGTGCTCACGTCTGTGGTTTATAGACATCTGGAAAGTGAGGGCAGTTTTACAGATTTTGAGACTCAAAGTGCTAATTAGTCATTACTGAAGACTGAATGTCTCTTAGCATTATCCATTCTGTTGCAAATTATGTTTTCCAAGTTCTGTTGCCCCCTGACTTTTCAAGAAGGTTGACCAGTGGGAGACATTGGCAGGCAAGTAGGAAAGCTAAATGAATGGAAATGTAGGGTTCTCTCTCTTTTACTTGCGCAGCATTTTCTAGCAGTGGCTGTCTCTGTCTCCCAGCTCCTGGGGCAGTCCCTACTGTTGTTCCAGTTCCATTCAAAGGAAGCCAGCCTTGGACACTTTCAACATCCTTTCCTCCTTTGTCTTTCCAGTTCCTGGGATGAGAGTGGCTCTGGGGGTTTCTTGTGTTGCTAATCTGGGTTACTTCACTTGGAGCTCTGTTGTCACCTGTATTAAATCTCCTCTTTTTAAAATACCCAGTGTGGCACCTGTCTCTTTACTGGACCTGATTTAGAGAAACCCACTATTGTGTTTCTTTTTTTTTTTTTTTTTTTTTAAATCTATGTAGACCAGTATCTGGCATATAGTAAACACTCAATATTGTTGATCGAATGCATTCTAAAACAACGAGGCTGAGGAAAAATGAGCTGATCAAATTATTTTCAGATATTCAGCTAATGAAAAGATCTGCACAACACACATAATTAAATTAGATCACATGGATTGTGTTTATTTAGTCATTAGAAAAGAGATTGGAAAGTGCCCCTCTTTCTGACCCAGTGCTAATTGGAAGAGTAATGCAGAGGTGTGGGTCATGGATTTTTTGAAGCGTGCCTTTTTAAAATCAGATGTTAGGAAGTTGGCTTTGGGGCTGAAAAGCAGTCAGCAAAATAGGAAACAGCTAGAGGGTTTTGTGTGTGTGTGTGTGTGTCTTTTGTTTTTTATTTTTGAAGTTCTCTCTCTTGATCACTATATTATCTGAACACATTTACATTGGCAGCAAAAGTGGTTGATTTCAATCATCCGTCTATTTTTTTATTTTAACAAAAGCAATATGTTCTTGATATAAGAAACACTCAAAGATGGTTGTGGCTAAAAAATAGTAGCTTCACCACACTTATCTCCATCCCCACAGAAGTAACCAAGGTAGGTGGTGCATTGTAACAGCAGGATGGTCTGTGCATATATTAAGAATATGCAAATTGCATCTTGCAGAATATACTCATTTGTAACTTTTCTTTTTCTTAACTGAAGAAGATAACTGAGACATCTCTCTCTAGTGATTTGTAGCTCTAAGCCATTTATTTCAATAGCTGTGTAGTACCCTATTGTATGGATATAGCCTAGTTTATTTGTCAGATTCCTTACTGATGGGCATTGGATTTTTGTCGATGGCTTCTGCCCTAGCAGAT
Organism: Enhydra lutris kenyoni; assembly: GCF_002288905.1. NCBI lineage: Eukaryota > Metazoa > Chordata > Mammalia > Carnivora > Mustelidae > Enhydra > Enhydra lutris. Next base: position 29,619,862 of record NW_019154099.1, on the reverse strand, counting down.
AGCAGTTTAGACAAAATAGGAGTTTGGTTGTTTTGTGTGTGTGTGTGTGTGTGAACCACCATAGTTCCTAATACTCCTATTTCATATAAACATTTTATCTGCCAAAGTGGATAAAAACCTTAGTGGCTATGATCTTAAGAGTGTTCAAATACAACTAAATATATGTGTAGTCATTTGATTGTGACATTTTAAAAAATGTTCACTCAAAGTTCTTACCAAAATTAGTTTTATTACTTGAGAACAGTAATACTGTTCTGTTGCTGTAAAGAGTTAGAGTTGATCCTGAAGAAGTGAGATCGCTGGGTTTTGTTTTTTGTTTTTTAAATAATTGTACTTTCTTTGCCTTCCATTGTTGCCCCATTATTTTCTTGGGTTATTCCAGAATAATGTTTAGGTTATGAAACAGTTCAGAAGAGACTTCTGCTGATAGAGAAGAGTTTGTAGATTTTAAAACAAAGCCTTAGTAAGCTCCAAATCCAGAGTCTTTGAATTCTTTTTTTTTTTTTTAAGATTTTATTTATTTATTTGACAGAGAGATAGATCACAAGTGGGCAGAGAGAGAGAGGAGGAAGCAGGCTCCCCGCTGAGGAGAGAGCCCCATGTGGGGCTGGATCCCAGGACCCTGAGATCATAACCTGAGCCGAAGGCAGAGGCTTAACCCACTGAGCCACCCAGGTGCCCCAGAGTCTTTGAATTCTTAACTTAATACCATTAAAACAACAAACTGGGCCGTTAAGGTAAATTCTTGCCACCGAGTTGCTTCTTGTACTAACACAGAACAAGAAACTGAATGAATGCTATTGACAAATCAACCACACCTGACAGTACTAGGAAGCTGTGTTCTAGAAGGTTAGTGACTACTTGGGTGGGGGAGGATTATTACTTTGGCTTTTGAATTCAACATTTCAAACCTGTAATTGAATATTTTAACTTTTTTGTTGGAAGATAATTATGTTATTATGTTACGTTGCTCAGGAGTTTGTCATGATTACTCTGCCTAACTAATAAGAAAGAAAGAAATGATCCAGAAATACAAGCTATCAACAGAAACTTCATGAGAAATGAAACTTACAGGAAAACTGTAGTTTACAAATTTTTGCCTTTCTTGTCATCTACACATGCAACAGCAGCTACATGTTCAGAAGAAGATAAAAGTTGATGTATATAAATGGGTCCTCCCCAAGAAAAGATGGTAATATCCTCATTTTGGTTAAGAAGGCAAGAAAATGCATAATTATCTTAGAAATGTTTCCTTCTAAAGCCAACTTTGAGTATGATTATTTGGAACATGTACTTGTCCAAAACCCATCATCCCCTATGGTTCTTGAAAGCTGTATTTCTGGGCCTTCATTTCATTTTTAAATTTCATTTTTTTAAGGCAGAAATAATTCAGTTACTGCATGTATTAATATAAGAAATTATTGAAGAAGTGACCTTTATTTGTCCCATCTGTAATGTATTCAGCTGTTAGAGGACAGGAGATGGTTCTTACTCTAGGTCATTCTAGGCAAGTGGGATTTTTATCCTTATGTAGCAGCAATGTGGGAGGCAGTCTGCATTTTCTGAAATATGTGAAAATTTATTTTAAAGAACATTTGATTTTTAATATAAAAATGTAAATCTTTGGACCAAAGTTTATTCTTGTAATCTTCCCTAACTTACCCCTACTCGTGAAAATATATTTATATGTATGTGCATGTTTCCTAAACAAGCTTTTAGCTTTCTATTGGAAGTATTTCTGGTTTTGTCCTTTCATTTTTAGTTTTCATTCATGTGAAAAGAAATGTTAGAATAGTCTAGGAAAATACATTCCATATTTTGAATGTGGAATGAAGCTTAAAAGTTAGAATTCAGATTCTTTGACATGTTTACAAGGGTTTTGAGCATTTTCAAAAAAATATGTATTGTTTCCGTTTTCAACATTTACTTTATCTTTGAAAGTGTAAAATTACTAGTTTCTTCTGAATTCTTTTAGGACAGTCCATTGGATTGCACATAGTTAAAGTCTATTGAAGTAAGTGTCTGTTAATTTTTTAAAACTTCCATTAAACAATTTAACTCTGTCTCCCTTCAGTCATCATTGCTTACAATTATACAATAACAACTCCACTTAAAATTATGTGATGTGATCTTTTAAAAATAAAACTTAATGGGATTAAATGGATTATTTTCCTTCATGAGAAAATCCCATTACCGAATGAATTTTTTCTGCTCTTTTTATGGAAAGAATACTTCGGGTTAGTATCAAAAAGTTTAAGCAAACACATAGAAATTTTATAAGGTTAACTACTTAGTGCTTACTAGGTAAGACATTTTTGGTAATAATTTCTTGAATTACGGCCCAAAGTGATGCTAAAATCATTGATCCTTGACATTTATATGAGGCAGAAGATAAAGAATCCAGTTTAGTGAGTAGGGATGAGCCAAAGGAAAATTATTGTTATTTATCTGATAATAAACTACAAACAAGACTAGATACTGTCCACCTATGGCACGTTGAAAGACACTGTGTGTGTTCTCTCTGCCTCAGATATATTCATGGTGAATATTTGATAAGTCAATGATCATATTTTAGTGTTACTCTCAATTGAATTCCGTAAACCATTACTTAGAGGAAATCTTGTAAAAAGTAGGCCTATATATTCACTGTTTTAGTTAATTCTTTGCTTTTTATATTTGGAGAAATGGAAAACCTATTTCACATTAGAAAGCTTCCCTCACAACCAACATTTTGAAAAGATGTGATTATATTTAGTTCCTTTTTTCTTCAATTTTCTAAAAAAAGTAGCACAGTGACATTTTGTTTAAATATTTTTAAAATTATTTTGTTGTTGACCCAACTTTACTAATTTTTAAAATTGTATTAACCCTTTATTTTACATTATCCTTGCTGATATTTTTTAAATATAAAACATCTCAGAAACTTAATTATACTATTGGGTCTTTTGGATGAAAGATAATCTTTCAAAACTTGATTTTTAAATGTGTGTATATGCTGACTTTTTTTTAAACAAGTGAAAACAAGTTCATTAACATGTGTACCTTTTGTATATGTGGGAGATATATAGAAACAATGGGTTAACTCCTTGATTTTCAAATTTAACCCACATATCTGTCTTTGGGTTTTCTATAGGTGTCTTAGCAATCAGGCATTATAATCTTAGCACCTGGTCATTGAGAAGAAGAATAATTGCTTAGATTCTAAATTTGTATGTTGGGAAATTAAAAGGTTAACTTCTCAGATCTCTAGTTTCTTGATGTATATAATAAACATAGTTCCCGCATTGTAGGTGTTAAGCAGTATTGTCCTGCCTGTGTACCCAGGTGTTCAAGGACATCGCTATCACTGATGGTTAGAGTAATTTGAACTTTGGACTTCTAATGTCATAAGTCATTATAAAGGAACTATATAGATAAAATGGAAATTTGCCTTTATAAATGTATGTGCACACATACATATACAGATACATATATACACACATACACACACGTACACAGATCTGTACATTGATATGCATACTTATCTATAAATGTAGCTTCTGCCCACCTAGTGGCATTCTGTGCCTCTCCCCAATCTTCGACTCCCTTTTAAAAGTAGGGCACAGGTGCATACTTTAATTTGGATTCCATTAGAAACTAGGAAGAAGGACTTGTGATATGAAAAGATTCTGAAAAGTCTAAATAAATCAGTCTGGAACTAAAATAATCTGTGAAGGTCCATTAGCTTACGTGATCAGTGTGGTTCCTATGCTTAGATTTACAGAAACATGATACTAAACTTTTTAGTGTTCAGTGGTTTTTCACTTGTTGACCATATTTTCTAAATGACTTTTCCAAGTACAGTGGAGCCTTCATAGTTAAGCTTTTCGAAAATAAAGGAAGAGTACAAAGCATGACAGCAGCAAAGAATCAAGTGTTGAGTCCTCTCAAGTCCCCTAAAATCTTAGGAGATTTCTTTCTTTTCAAAAGGTATTTTATTCTTGTAAGAAAGGTTCATAAAGCATAAAAACATTTATTTTTTGTGGATTGGTTGTTTCTTTTTTGACAAGTCCAGTAGGTTTTGTGTATCTCTTTTTTCCATTTTTCGTCTTTTGGATATTACTTACCATATTGTTTTTAAGAAACAGAAGCACAATAACCTTTTTAACTAATGCAGATGAAAGACAAAGAAAATCTATTCTTCTTCTGATAAAGTTTTCATGAAACAATAAATGATAGAATTATGCATGCTGAAAGTTGTCTTCAGTGCTTTGAATAGCAGCAAGATCTAATTTCCCCACCAAAAGCCTTCGCAATTCAAGGCAGCCTTAATGATTTAACAAAACTATTATAATAAAAATATTAAAAGAGATAACATCATTTCTAAAGTCTAAATTCTTTTTATCTAAAAATTATAAAGTTTTTCATCAGATATTTAAATTTAATGATCAATATCAGTGTTTGTTTTATTACAAATAAAACAAATTTACAAAAGACCATCATATTATTATGCATTCAGTCACTTGTCATATAGTCCTTTATTTTGGTTTGCCTGAGAAAACTGTTTCAGGATTCATTTTTCTTAATTCATGGAAATAAAATTTGCCCAACTTTAGATAAACATTTATTTGTTTACAAAGATTTTAGAGGTCAATTAGATGAATAGATGGATAGGAGTAGTATTTTTTAAATCAATTTAAACAAAACAAACCTTTTTTAAAAAATGAAATAACCTTTTTATTCGCTTTGCTCTCTTTAAGTTTTTTTTACATTATTTAGAGTGTGGATGGATGGCCTTTAGACTATCCATCTAGATTAAAATTGGGCAGCCCATACTTCCTCAGTGGCCCACGTGTCACCGGTTTCTGTTTTTGAAGATATTCGGTGTTTCTGATGCTGATTAATTATGTGAGTGTGTGATCAGAGCTAGTGAGTGAGTGATTTTGATCTTGACACTAACAAAATTTATACCTTGATTTTCTTTTCTTTCTTTCTTTCTTTCTTTTTTTTTTTTTTTAACATTTTGGCATTTTGAAGGTTCCAGTAGAGTTGTTTCTCTCTCTGGTGATATGGTTAATGCCATTATACAAGAAGAGCCTTTGCTGTGTACCCTGTTGCTACTAGTTAATTTTGTCATTTGGCTACAATTAAGCACAGATTTTCAAGCACTAAGCACCGATTTAATGCAGAATTAAAGGATGTCCTGGAAGGTAGCTAGAGAGAATCTGAGAGAGTCTGTGTGCTCTGTGCTTGTGTATAGAACTGGCCTCTCTACTTAACTCTCTAGCAAGAATGTCAGCCCTCCAGATCCAGACTATCAGGGGCATATTGTAGGTACCCAGAAGCTAGAATTTCAAAGACTTTCAACTTTGTAGCACTCCCATACATTGGTGCCCAGTGACATTTGACCCTTTTCGGAACCTGTTCAGCTGATGCTCCTGTAAAACCTCCAGTACTACAGCCTCTGAATGATCGGTTCCTTACCTCGTCGTCCCCATCTTGGTGTAGGTAGCACCAACTGTTGTTGAATTTTGCAAGCTAAAACTATAGGAGTTATCCTGGATACCCTTTGCTCCTTCATTTTCCACATCGAATTCATGACTTCTCAATATGCCTTACCTCTGAATTCCTCTCCACCTCCACAGTTTGCTCACCTGAACTGCACCGAGAGCCTCTTCATGGGTATGTAACTTCCATGTTTACCCCTCCAATCCATACTCTATGTAGCAGGTTTTTCTTCTTACTTAGAACTTTTCAGCATCTTTCCATTTCTCTTAGAATAAAAGCTATTTTTCATTCATAGTTCTAAAGTCCCTTACTTGTCCCCCTCCCTGGATATCTCTTTTCCTGGGTATCCGACAACTTCTTCCTCTGGCTCTTACTTCAAGTCTTGATTTAAATGACCACTGTCACTAATCCTGGGTATCTGACAACTACTTCCTCTGGCTCTTACCAAGTCTTGATTCAAATGACCGCTATCACTAATCCTTCCATTACCTCCTATTTTAAAGTGCAGCTGCTACATTGGGCTGCTGGTGATGAGAGCGAAGTGTAGAAGCAGGAAGACAAGTCTGAAGAATTCTTGAGAGTTGAGACTAGAGGTGGGGTGACTTGGACTAGGTTTGTGATATTAGAACGTTCTGGAAGTTTAGTGAAAAGTTGTCACTGATGGATTGGGTTTTAGGGTTGATAAAAGAGAGAGGGTTGTTTGGTCTGGAGCTCCTAAGTAGATGTTGATAGTGTAATGACATAGGAAGACTGTAAGAGGAGAGGACTTTTTACTGGGAAGAGAAATTAAGAGTGTCGTTCTGGGTTTGTTAGATTTAGATGCCAAGTGAAGATTTCAAATTCAAATGCACTAATGGCTATGGGGACCTGTGTTTGGAAATGAAGGTTTCATAGTGAATGTTATATTGACAAATGAGATTTCATAAAAGAGTGTAAACAGAGTAGAGGGTGCAGGACTAACCCTGAGGAATTTTAGTACTGAAAGCTTGAGCACAGTACGTGGAGTCAGTAAAGAAGACTACCAGGTGCACAGGCAAAAACCCAGGCAAGTATGGTGCTCCAGAGCTCAAAAGAAACAAAATACTTAGCAAGTGATTATTCAATGTTGAATCTTATGAAACGTCAAAGAAGATGAAAATAAGCAAGTAAGTAATGGATTGGCAGCAAGGAGATCATTCATTGGTGGTCTTTTTTTTTTTTTTTTTTTTTTAAATCCAGTGTCTTGATAACAGATCTTGGTAGCCAATATTGTGGTCACTGGTTCCATGTGGCTGTTTAAGTTTAAATGTAAATCAATTCAAATAAAATAATTCCTCAGCTGCACTAGTCCTATTTCATATGAGTAATAGCCACCTGGGGCTAGGGGCTACCATATTGGACAGTGAGGATGACTAACATTTTCATCATTGCAGAAAATTCTGTTGGGTAGTGCTGCTCCAGAAGGCAAATGCAGCTCTGAGTGTACTCATCCTCTCTTGGTCTGGCAGACACCTGTCCCTTTGGGGAGGGGGTATGGCCAGAGGAAGACCAGAGCCAGAGCCCTTGAAGCCTTGGATCCAGGATACCCATTCTAAAGGGGATATTGCCTGGTAGAGCAGTGAAAAAGGAAGTATGATTGGTTGAAAGGACAATGGGAGTGATGATACAATTATTTTCTTTTCTTGACTATAAATTCTCAATTATTTTATGCACGTGTGGGAGGAGGTAAAGGACACTGGAGCAAATGGTTTTGGTGGCTTACGTTGTCTGAGAAAACTTGACTGAATCGGCAGTACTTAGGCTGGTAGGAAGATGAATAACATTCAGATCCACAGAGGGTAAGGGGGTACTCTTCTTCTGAGGGAAGAGAAAAATACAGGTACAGTTGTGTTCTAGACATATCAACACATTTCAACCTCAGAACAAGTGTAGGAGGTAGTGTTGTTAATAATCCTCATTCTCCAGATGAAAAAAGAGTTGCATCTTATTCTAAGAAATGAGACTGATAGGTAAACTGAAATTTTGTTTTGTAGAACTTTGAAAACCAAGGAGGGAACTTAAATTTTAACATAGTGTTCAAAGAAGACGTTTTTTTCAACTGTGTTAAATTTGGGGAAGGTGCCCTGGAAAAGTCAGTGCTTTCTCCAATAACTTGTATCTATAATTAAGTTGGCTCTTGGTCCATTTTCTCAGAATTTGTCCTTTAGAGTAGAATAGCTACTCAGTGGGGAATAGGAATGTGGTTTATCTCACCCATTGTCATCTAATACAAGCCCAAATTTTAACTTTTCTAACAAAATTTAACTTTGTCAAAATGTCACTTGTCTCTCAAAGGCAAATATCCTACCTTTTGTCAAATTGTGCCTTGCAAGTGAATTTGCTATGTACATGCCTTTTTTTCACACTGGGTTGGAAGTTCTTTGAGGTAAAGGTGGGTATGCATTTGTTTTACCCTGGAGTGCCCTGACCCAAGTCTTGGCAAATAATTGGATGTTGACTAGATATGGGGTAGACTGAGTTGACTACTGTGTTTCGGCTGCTGAGTCACTTTGGGCCAGCAGTACCCCCCTCCGCTTTCCTTTCATGCATAACCTTACTGTGTCCTTCCCTGTCATATCTCTCCAGTTTACAAAAAAGGAAAAATCCGTAACTATACCACCTTGTATTCTCTGACTGAATGCCATCCTGCTTACGTAAGGCCCTTACTAATTTGGCAAGGATGTTTAAACTTATCTGTCTTCCGGAGCACTGTGCCACACATTCCTAAGGCTGATATGATAAGAGTTGGTGCTTTGTCTTTTTCAACAAAGAGAAACTTTTGAGACTTCGATAGAATCACTCATTTTTTTCTCATGCAAATAACTGTTTTAATTTTTAATGAATTTACTGCTGTTCTCATTAAAGTTGCTTATTAGTAAAAAAGATGTGTAATAAGCCATAATCTTTTATTTAATAGCTAACAACAAACTTCACAAAGAATTAAAAAGAGGAGGCAATGTAATGTTGGTGTTAGCTGTGGTAGTTATTTGGAAAAGGTATTCTTAATTTAGTGGTCATCCTCACACTTACTCTATTAATAATAAATTTTGTATTCAAGGTTGATTTTTTTTTTTCATTTCTCAGAAGACAGTTTACAAAGGCACTAATGTAACAATAGAAATGAAAAGAACCATGAAGGATGAGTATGACCTCCTGCCATAAAGACAGTTTTCCTGAGTGTGAGATAGTTCCTTAGGTGGTTCTACACATGGTCCTTCCATAATTGTCTCCGTTCATCTTAAAATATATATATCTAGGGGTGCCTGGGTGGCTCAGTGGGTTAAAGCCTCTGCCTTCGGTTCAAGATTAAATGAGCCAACAGAACATTACACGAGCCCATAGTTTTTAATTTCTGTTCATTTTTTTGGACAAAGCCATAAATCAGTCTATTTGGAGATGTATGGATGCAGAAGCCTTGGTCACCTGACTTCATCTTATAATATCTTTTATTAATGTCTTATAGGTAAAATAATTCCACACCAACCAAGTTAAGATTTAGTTCCATCCCAGTATTAACACTATAAGTAAAAACCTGAAGAAAAAAATTCATGACCTCATGCAAGGATTAGGATCAGATTTCCAGAGTCATTAGTGAATTAGGATGGGAAAGCCAAGCAGAGAATTTTTTAACTTTCAGTATAAATGAGGTCTTATACACAGTGAACACTTTTACCTTTGCCTATAAACAACTTAGATGAACAACACAGTTTGCTTTTTTTAAAAAAAGTTATAAGGGGGCACCTGGGTGGCTCAGTTGGTTAAGCAACTGCCTTCGGCTCAGGTCATGATCCTGGAGTCCCAGGATCGAGTCCCACATCAGGCCCTCTGCTCATTGGGGAGCCAGCTTCTCCCTCTGCCCCTTGCCCCTTTCATGCTCTCTCTCTCTCTCTCTCTCAAAAAAAAAAGAAAAAAGGTATAAGGAAATGGTATAAGGAAAATGGTATAAGGAAACCACCATGGCGTGCAAAAAACAAAAACAAACAAAAAACCTGGTATCTAATATATACAGAGGAAGCAAAGTTTATATGGCAATGAAACTATTTGAAAATCTTTTCATATGGAACAATAATTCTACACAAAAAAAACTAGAAAATGAAATTCTTTTGACCTTCCCAAACTGTAATTAGAACTGTATTATCCCTTTTTTTGTATTAATTTATTTCCTTAGATTTATAAATCAGGAGAGCTTTGTGTTTGTGTTTGTGTTTGATTACATCGGTTGAAAGTTTTGGGCCTCTCTCATATTAAAAATAAGCAAGAAATGTATCTTGCTAATTAGATAAAAGCAATTATTTTACTGCTTTAAACATTTAGGAAGTTTTATTTGTTTATTTGTTTGTTTATTTATTTATTTTCTCTAGAAAATAGGATTTAATGATTGTGTGTGGATGCCAAAATACAGACATGAAAATGAAATCTATGGCTTTGTAAATAATAGCTTGTAAATCTTGAGTTGTAAAAATGGAATAATTTCCCCTAATATACCTTACATTTTCAAAGCTGCATTCTCTTAATTTCTGTTTAATTTTCACTTGGCAGTGACTCCTGAAATTTGACTTTTGTTATCGCTAGAGAGCATGTTCAGTAATTAATGATTATAAATAGGTACATAAAAAGAGTTCTAATCTATTTTAGACATGAACGTTTTTTAGGGTATCAGCCTTGCTAAAAATTGGGTTCATACTTTATTTTTTAGCATTGTAAAACATCTGTTTGCCAATACCATCAAGCCTATTCTTTTTAAAGGCAGAAGGTCTTTATAGATTTTTTTTTCTTTAAATAGGTCAAGGTACAGTTTTCCATTCTATAATAGGTCAGTTAATTGTACTAGGTTTCTGATTCAAGAAAAACACCATTAAGAACACAGCCAAGAATCTGGAATTTAGAAAAATTGTCTTTGGAAGAGCAGCCCTGTTATGCACCTGTGAAAAAATCCCACAGGTCCTTAAAAGCCTATTTATTCTAATTTTAGACACTAGTTTTACCACATGTTTGTTTTGTTTTCCAGCTCTAAAAGTAGTTTTGAAGCAGCAAATTAGGAAGGGAACGGGTGAGTCATGGCCACAGGCATATGGAAGCAGCTGGAAGTGGCAGAGCAAACCTCCATCACAGGTTGGGGGTAATTCCTCATAAGGACCAAAGACCCTACATTTAAGTTTTATTGGAGTAATTCTTTATGTGTTTTTTCTTAAACTTACGGCATGTAGTCCGTTTACCATGCTGACTGTAATGTGAGACAATGAACTGAATTTGAATTTCCTTCTGACTCACTTAGCTCTCTTCTTAGAGTTAGTCTGGGTGTAACACCAAGTCTGCAAGTTGAAAAGTTTAATATTTGTTCATTTGGAGAAGAAATACCAAGTCCATAAGACATTTCCTTTTCTCAGCAAGTCTAACATTTAATAGGGGTGGCAAGAAAAGAAATAATTACAATCAAGAGAGCTGTGTGTGTGTGAGGCTCCACTCATCTGTGAGTTGCTGTGGACCCAAGAAGGGTCTCTGTACACCCTTAACAGAGAGGAGCATTTCATTAGACAGATGGTCCGAGCAGGGTTTTAAAGGAGGAAAGAGTTTAGCAGGGTAGAGGAGGTGGGGAGCGCCGTTCCAGGTAGAAGGAACAGCACCCATAAGGAACATGATCTATTTGAGAATCTCAAGTAGTTAAGAAGCTTCTGGAGAAGTAGGGTAGAGCAGGGGTCAGCAGACCTTTTCTGAAAAGAACCACCTAGTAAAGATTTTAGATTCTGCAAGCCTTATGGATCATATGGTCTGAAGTCATAGCTTCACTCTGCTGTTGTCCTACAAATGCAACCACAGACAGTATGTAAATGAGTAGACATGGCTATGTTCCATACTTATGGTTTTCAAAAATGGTCTTCTGGGATTTAGCCCAGATGCTCCAGCTTGCCAGACCCCTGGTGTAGAGCTTATGTAAGTCATGACCCTCTACCTCTTTAAATAATTTTCTTGTTGTTTTGTTGATAACTTTGTAGGATTGATCTAGAATGGCAGTGTCGATGGAATTATGGAAAACTTTGATATACTTCCTCTTCAAAATATTTTATTTCTGTGTGTTATGTATTGTGGTTTTACTGTGTTTCATATCTAATATTTGCTTCTATGGAAATTCCAACATTTATTTGCATAGAGTTTTAGTAATTGCCTACAGTGTCTCATTATCTTCATATCCCTTGTTCTGTTTTCTTTTTATTCCAAAGTTTGTGTCACATTCAACGTGTCATGTCAAAAGAGTAGCAGGAAAAATATCGAATATCCCAGGATCATGGAGGTAGGCTTACGAACCAGTAACATTTGAGCTCACCCTTGAGGGATAAGTAGAATTTTGCCAAGCAAGGAAAAAAAGAAATGGTATTTTGGGTATAAGAAATACCATCAGCAAAGATAAAATGACGTGAATGGTGAAGCAGTACTCACTGAGCAGCAGGTAGTCCAGACTCTGAGAAAACCTGGAGGATTTAGGTCTGTCCTCTGTTTTAATGCCTTGATTGACATTCTCAGTAGTTTGGATTTTTCCTACAGTCTGTGGAAAGTTCTTGCTCCTCTGCAGAGTCTGTTATCCTCATCACAGCCAAGATGGTCCTTTTAAACATAACTCAGACCATATTACACCTCTATTCAAAGACTTCTCAAAAAAAAAAAAAAAAAAAAAAAATCACTGCCATTTCCTAAAAGATACTATGTGACCTGATTCCTTACTCCCCTGTCGGAATCATTTTCTCTCATGTTTCCCGCTCCCCCTCCACTGGCCTCCTTAAAACTTCTCAAATATACTTAGCCCACTGCCTGCTCATGGATCAGTCTTCACGGAGTATCTCCCGTATTTTACCCAGGTTTCCAGTCCAGTTTCACTTTCTCAGCCTTCCATGACCCACCCCATCCAAATAGAAGCTTCTCCAGTGACACTCTCTGGCCTCTTCTCCATCTTACCTTTTCTGGTTAGAAAAATGTCCCTTTTTTTGAAAGTTAAATCCAATGTCAGTGGAGAAGTTGGGCTGCAACATAGGAAAGAGCTGTGGGTCAGAGAAGAGAAGGAGAGCCTCGCCCGAGGAATTATGAGAAGTAGACAGCACAGAGTAGTTCAGTCCGGGAATATTTGGAAATAATTAATAGGAGTTCTGCACCCTCTTTACATTTTTATTGTTCTTCATTCCTCTTTTAATTTTGCTTCCTTAGAATAACCCCATAGCATGTCCAAATGAGAAAGTACTTTTATGTAAGAAACATCAAATTTCTAAGGTTAAATTTTATGTCTATTAACCCCTATAGGAACATGAAAAAAAGTTTTTCCCTTTTTATTAGCATCTGTATAATTTTATGTGATTATCCATATAGACTGTAATTTTCCATTGTGACTAGAGATTGTGGAGCAGGTAATTTAATTAAATTTACTTTGAGTTTATGTTTTTCCAGAACCAGGTATAAGGTCAGTATAACTCTTATGATCCATGAGGAGTCTAAGATTTCATGAGAGATATCCATTAACACCTTTGCAGAATGAAGGTCAAGAGAAAATGCCAGTAGAGTTATTACTCTTTTATCATGAAGTCCTTTATGATAGCTAAAACACTAAGAAAATCAACAACTAAATTGCATAATGAGGATTTATTAACTAGATAAACATCTGTTTGAGGGAAAGTACTCAGATCCAAGAAAGGATATCTCGAACAACTATTTTATATCAAGTAAGCAGTTATGTGTACCCGCTGACACTCCCTAACTCCTTCTCTAGCACAGGATAAGGTATGAGAATACCTAGATGAAGCTTAGGAAGCAGTGAATAAATATAGGAGTATTTACCATTATTTTTGGTTGAGCAAACTTTTTTTTTTAATCTTTATGTCCAGCCATATATACGAACAATGAACCATGATAGGGAAACATTTGAGGGAAAATACTTCAGCAGCACATTACTGAATATAAAGTAGTGATTCCCCCCCCCCACTTTTGTTACCTGAATTACATCATTTTGCCTAAAGGAAATTTTGCCTATGATCATTTTGATATTGTGTGCAACAGTTGCTTTGAGGACCTATCTAGCTCTATCAGGCTGGTGAGACTCAGTATGCCGGGTCAGCTCGGTTTTATAATAGGCATGCCCTTTATTCAAAATTGGGAAATAACTTAGCATTATGGGAAATTGTATTACATATGGCGCAAGTTGTGGTAACGAAAAAATCTCTGGGAGTAATGTAGGAAATAACTTCTAGAAAAAAACCCATTGTTAATAAAAATGACTTGATAAATTGTTCCTTGTGGACAGTGCTACTTCTAGTAGTACAGTGTACTGGGAACTCTGAAGAGACATCCTGCTACCAAACAGTTAGAGAAGAGAACAAATAAGGGAGATCTCCAGGTCCTTCTACCATTCCCAGTTGTTCCCTTGCCGGTCAACACAAAGACAAATGCATGTGTGCATGTGTGCATATACACACACATGTTAAAACATGTTGAGGCCATGAACTGGAATTAACATGAGAACAGTGTCTGTATTAGAACTAAGGCTGACCAAGATCCTGAACCAAATAGAATTTTTAAAAATAAACAATATGTAAGTGATTCCATGGATAGGCTACACTTTTGTTAAAACTTAAAAAATGAGGGGTGCCTGGGTGGCTCAGTAGGTTAAGCCTCTGCCTTCGGCTCAGGTCATGATCTTAGGGTCCTGGGATCTAGCCCTGCTTTGGGCTCTCTGCTCAGCAGGGAGCCTGCTTCCCCCTCTCTCTCATCTGCCTGCCTCTCTGCCTACTTGTGATCTCTGCCTGTCAAATAAATAAAATCTTTAAAAAATCCTTGAAAAATGAAAAAAACCTGAAAAATGACAGAGACAAAGAAATTCACAAAAATAGCAGGATAAAGATGTCACTTTACAAAGAAAACACCAAGAGACTGACATCCAACTTCTCAATATTAACAATGGCAGCTAGGAGAAAATGGGGTAACATTTTCAAAATGCTGAGAGAACATGTCAACATAAAGCTGTGTAGTCACTCAGTATAGTTCTGTGAAACATCTTTCAAATATATGAGCAAAGCAAGGATATTTTGGTGAACAAAAACTGAGTACCTAAGTAAAGGAAATTCTAAAATATTCAGCTGAAAGATTCTGACATATTAATTCTTGAGGAGGAAATCAGATTCTAAAAGGATTACCTGAAATGTAGAAAAGATTGGTGACCAAAGAAATTTGTAAATGTTTCATAAATGTACACTTTTCTTCTTAAAGTAATACTATTAGTATTTGATTTGTACGGTTGTTACTAAGTGAGAGAACTGAAATATTGAAGTACAGTAACAGTTAAGTTTGGAGAGAAAATTGGGAGTTAGTTTGATGTTATTTGTCTATGACCTTGTTTATTATGCTTGGTAAGAATTCAGGAGTAGCTACTGAAAGAATAGAGGTACAGTACATAATTGCCCAAACTAGTAGAATGGGGAAAAATTGTATAAGACAACAGCAAACAAAAAAGTGTGTAAGCATCTTTCTTTCTTATACTATACATTTTTTAACATTGAATGAGAACAAATAAAGACAAGACAAATAAAAAGCAAAAACTAAGATGATTTTTTAAAAAGCCAAATATCAATAATCATAATAAGTGTAAATGAGTGTGGTAGGCTGAATTCTGGCTGGCCTCCCAAGATTTTCTGTCTGCCCCACCCTAAGGTACGTGCTAGTTGAACCTGTAAATGAAGGTGTAAGCTACTGAAGCCTTGATTTTAGCCTATGATACCCCATGCAGAGCGCCTCGCTAAAATTTGCTAGGTTCTCAACCCACAGAAACTGCAGGATAGTACAATTCTATTGTTTTGAGCCACTGAATTTTTGATGAATTGTTAAGCAGCACAAGAAAACAGATGCAGTGGACTAAACACAAAACCAAAAGATAGAGATTGTTGATTTGGATTTAAAGACACAATTATATGTGGTTTGTCATAAACACACCTAAACCTAAAAACAAGGATTGAAAATAAAGTAATCATGACAGATTTACCATGGAGATTTATCCATTTTATTTAAGACCATTGAGACTTTAGTACAGAGAATATAATTAGGCAGAGATAGAGTTTCACTACATATTTTATCAGGATGATTTAACAGTTCTAAACTTGTAAGCAACTAAAAAAGCAGCATGAAAATATATAAAGCAAAACTGATTAAACATAAAAAATTGAAAAACTCTCTATGATATGGGGGGAGATTTCATTATACCTTTGTCGGTTGTTTTAATGTCAAATAAAAAAACTAATAAAGATAATGATTTTTTATGTAACATAACTCTTAAGGTAAATGGAATAAACAGAGATTCCTCTATCAACAATTTAGAAAATAAGCATTTATTAAAAAATCTCAAAACTGCAAAAATGTACCAAAAATAGGCAATAAAACCAAGCCTAATTAGATTTCTAGAAATTCCTGTCACACTGACTACTGCATTTAATTAGAAGTCATAAGGTGAAAATATAAATTTTGAAATTTAATATCTTAATAAATAGCTCCTGAATCAGACAAGAAATCATAAGGGAAACTAAAAGAAATATTTAGAATTGTATAATAATGGGAATACTGTATATTGAGATAATGTAGGATGCTGTAAAACTGTTATTTGTAACCCCTACTGGAATAAATGCTTGTATTAGAAAAGAAAAAAGCTGATGATGGGTGTCTATTTATTATGCTTTATAGAGATTTATTTATTGAAATATTTAATTAAATAAATTATTATTTACATATCATGCTTACCTGTATTGTATTTTTTGCATAGGTTAAGTATGTGATAAGAAAAAATTCTTTAATATTGAGTAGTTGGTGGTCTAATTAGTCAATAATTACTGTGTTCTCTTTAAGTATTCTTTTACATATGATATATGAAAAATTAAGATGGACAATTGAGATAGTGGTAGTTTTGGAACAGTAGTTAGTAAACAATACTCATTGTTACTAATCATGTTTTTGTTTTATATTTCATCCTTGAAATCCTTAACCAAAATCTGACATTTAGCAATAGCTCTAGATATTTGCAGCTTGATAAGGGCAAAGAGCTATGGCTCTTAAAATTTTTTTTTATTTAATATTTAATCCAGGACATTTTTGTGAGGTTTTACTTAAAAGAAAGCTATCGCTGTAAACTTTAGAACTAACGCCTGATACTAAAGAAAATAATATAACTATTAAATTGTGATGGTCAGTTGTCCCACATCAGTGACTCGAACTGGTAGCAGTAAATGGTTTTACTCAGAGTAAGCCATTTGCCAAGTTGGTGGGTGGTATGATAGGGTGTGCCTGTCTGCTTCCCAAGTTTCACAAGTACTTTGCTTCTGTATAAAGTCAGTGCTCTGTGCTAAAGAAACAAGTCCATTATCGTGCAGATTATAATTCAGAATAGACTGGCATTGCTGCAGTTACATTTTCCTAAATAACTGAATTTATCGGTACTAAATTTTATTTTAAAAAGGGCATCATGTCATTATATATGACTGTACTGCTTCTAGGAAGATTGATTAATTGATTTATAATCTATTCTAGTTTACTGTAGTGCATAATTGCTTAAACTTATTGAACAGGCATGAAATGTTTCACAGGGGATACCCCCCTTTTGTCTTTTGATAATCTGAATGATTTACCTTTATAGAACTGCCTATTTTCCTCCCATAAAAAGCAATATATCTAGTATCCATAAAATGGTCCCAAGGTCAAATATTCAGACAATTCATAAATACCTTATCTGATATCATCACGGTGTGAACAAAGCTCAGTAATAAAAATTCAGAACTGCTGCTTCCTTAATAAGTAGTTCACAGCTCTGGAGGCTGCACTTGACCTCATCAGAATTCTCCCCTGTGAACAGTCTTCAACCTTGCCTTTTCCTCTGCTATAGTAGCCTTTGGTTCCCTGATGTGACTTTTCTAACCGAGTTCACTTGTGTTCATTTGCATTTTTAATGAATTATTTGCTTCAATGCCTTTTTTGAGTGGTGCCATATGTTTACTATTCACATTATAAATTCTGAATATTTTCTTAATTTAAATGCTATAGTAGGGGTTTTGAATACATAGTGTGAATTATTTCTAGACATTTTGAAACAAAATTCTGATATTCCATAACCCTACATTTTCTTTCCTCTGAGAATAAGGTATTAAATCTTTTCATTTCACATATTTTTACTTGGACCAGAAATAGAACACATTCAAGCTCATGTATTTTTTTTTTTTTTTTAAATAAAATGGTGCACTAAAGAGTTCAGGCTGAGCAAAGGTTTATATAGTTCTTAGAAAAATCTACAAAACAAATGTGAGCATAGGGAAAGAATGATCAATAGGGTTTTAGTAACTCGAAATTTCCGGGTGCTTTGATAACTTAACATTTTGATCAGAGCCTTACACTGATTTTAAGCTGTGTAATAGGTAGTTAATTTCTAAATAGTAAAAACACAACAACCACAACAAAACTAAAGCAAAAGAAAATTGGACAAGTATTTTGAGAATTGCCATCTCTTTTAAAATTAGGCTAGTCATAAAATGATAGAAATCTCAGACCATATTTAATAAAGCTTTATTAGGAAGTTGCTCCTCAATATCTGACAGATGATTCTCTTTGCTCATTTTATGTTTAGGCTTATTCTCCCTTGTGTTTATTTTTAGAGGATGAATCTACTAAAGTGAGTTCTCTCTCTATTGAAGTTCTCACTTAACAGGGAAGCAGAGAGGAGAGCACAATAGGTCAAATTGATCATTGATTAGATTGTTTTAGCAGACTGTTATCAAATGGCCAAAACTAATAAAGATCACTCATTTAGATCAATTGCTGAATGCATTAGAATGTTCTATAGTAAAATTATGTAATGAGTTTTCACCTTTCTTTTTAACATGATTCAACTCACATTTGTTATTACACACATGTGTGCGCTATGCGCACATACACAGACACACAGATTTGACATAATGAAAATTAATGCTTTAAGCTTAAAACCATGAAAATATGATAGATGAAGTTTTCAGTTCAGTGACCAAAGGAGATAATCAAGAAAGAAGCAAATAGGACAAAGGGAAGCATGTAACAACAGCAGTTTCATTTCATTCATTTATTCAGCAAACATTCTGGGTATTGGGGATGGAACAGTGAAGGAAATAAAAATATCTACTCTGACGAAGTTTCATTCATTTCTTTGCCTCTGTTTTGATTTTCACAGCAAAGCCTTTGAGAACTTTGACTCCTAAAGACTTGACTGTTTCCCAGAATGTTTCAAAAATTTATCAGACAATGCTTTTTAAATTCTTTTTTTTTTTTTTTTTTTTTAAGAGAGAAAGAGAGGGAAAACAAAAAAACACAAGCAGGGGGAGGGGCAGAGGGAAAGGGAGAGAGAGAGAGAGTCTCAAGCAGCTTCCCTGCTTAGCATGGAGCCTGATGCAGGGCTTGATCTCACGACCCTGAGATCATGACCTGAGCTGAAATCAACTGACTAAGCCACCCAGGCATACCTATTAGACAATGCTTTTTTTTTTTTTTTTTTAAAGTATAGTTGACCCCACAGTGTTGTGTTAGTTTCAGGTGTACAACAAGTGATTCAACAACTCAATACATTACGCTGTTCTCACCACAAATGCAATGACCATCTGCCACCATACAGCGGTATTACAATATCATTTTCTATATCCTCTGTGTTGTACCTTTTATTCCCATGACTTACTCATTCCATAATTGGAAGCCTGTATACCCCACTCCCATTCACACATTTTGCCCTTCCCCCATCCCCCTTTCCCTCCAGCAACCATCTGTTTGTTCTCTGTATTTATAGGTCTTAGTCTATTCTTTGTTTATTCACTTGTTTTTAGATTCCGTTTATGAGTGAAATCATATGGCATCTGTCTTTTTTGGTCTGATTTATTTCACTTAGCATTATACCCTCTGGGTCCATCCGTGTCTCAAATGGCAAGATCTCATCCTTTTCATCCCTTTTAAAGGCTGTGTAGTATTTCATTTTGTGTGGGTTTGTGTACAGGGTGTGTTTAAGTCGCATTTTATTTATCTATCTACTGATGGGCAATTGGGTTGCTTCCCTTTCTTGGCTATTGTAAATAATGCTGCAGTAAACATATGGGTGCATATATCTTTTTGAATTAGTGTTTTTGTTTTCTTTGGGTAAACACCCAGTAGTGGAATTACTGGATCATATGGTATTTCTGTTTTTCATTTTTTGACTAACCTCCACACTGTTTTCTCAGTGGCTGTACCAATTTACATTCCCACCAGGAGTGCACAAGACTTTCTTTTTCTCCAACTTCTTGCCAACACCTGATATTTCTTGTCTTTTTGATTTTAGACATTCTATCAGAAAATACTTAACTTCCTTCTTTTCCTCATTCCACGTAGTTCTCCCATACTTACTTCTTAAGGATATCTTAGCCAGGTGGGGTATCCAGTAATGGTCCATGGCTTCCTACGATACTCCCAGATTTATAGATTTATACCCTTTTTTTTTAGTTGGTGGAGGCTGACCCGTATTCTGTGTTCTATCTTGGGCACTGGTCCAGGTTCCTGCCAGGGTCTAATCTCATTATCTCCCCACTGCCAGTTCTGTCGAGAGTAATTGCCCCCCTGCTTTATTATACTCTGTCTTCAGGTAAGGCACTGAGGAGTCTTGGTAATCCATAAACTCGCAAAAACTTGAGTGTTCAGAATACTGAACAGATAACAACTTTAATCTTCTAGATAACAACCTTAATCTTCAGATAATGTGCACATGCTTTTGTTTAAAGGATCTGCAGAGAGGTCGAACCTAAGGGGTTGGCTCATGCATTTATTTCTTTTAGCTAACTTTCATTTTTAACTTGATATTATTAAATTCACACAGAAAAGTGCATGAATTTTAAGTGTGCTGTTTGTGAAATTTCTACAGAGTGAACACAGACATGTAACTGCCACCCAGATAAACAAATTCCTAAACAATAGGAATTTATATGTCCTATTCATATCCCATCACTGTCCAATTTAAAGAATCATGACCATCCGGACTTCTAAAATGGTAGTTTAGTTTTACCTGTTTTGCCTGTTTTTGAATTTTGGCAGGTTTTGATAGCAAGTATGCCAGCCTCATAAAATCATTTAGAAATGTGTTCTTTCTTTTTTATTCTTGGGAAGATTTTGTTTAAGATATGGGTTATTTCTTAATTACTCCATAATAATAGGTTTGAAATAATTAATTCATAAAACAAATATGGGCCTAGAGATTCTTTACTCAGAAGGTTAAGTCGATTTCTGCAATAGATACAGGAACCTTCAGGTTTTCCTTTTTTTCTTTTATCAGTTTTGGTAACTTGTACCAAAAAATTTCTTTATTTTATCAGAATTTTAAAATTTGTTAACATTACCCTGTTTATAACTCTATTTATAGCATTCTCTTATTATGTTCTTAATGCCTGTGGGCTTAAATCCTGACATTGTTAATGGCTGCCTTCTCACATTTTTTTAAATCAATTTTGTTGCAAGTGTATGAATTTATTAGTCTATTAAATAACAAGTTTGGGGTTTTGTTGAGGTTCTCTGTTATATATTTCTTTAAGTAGTTTTTCTGTTATGTTTATTATTTTCTTCCTGTTTTTATTTAGAATTAATTTGCTTTTCTTTTTGTAACTCCTTTAGATCTTTAGATCATTGATTGTCAGCGTATTTGCTTTTCTGATATATGGGTTTTTTTTTTTTTTAAGATTTTATTTATTTATTTGCAGGGATCACAAGTAGGCCGAGAGGCAGGCAGAGAGAGAGGTGGGGAAGCAGGCTCCCTGCTGAGCAGAGAGCCCAATGTGGGGTTCGATCCCTGGACCCTGGGATCATGGCCTGAGCCGAAGGCAGGGGCTTTAACCCACTGAGCCACCCAGGCGCCCCCCTGATACGTTTTAAGGGCAAAAATTTTGATCTAATCACACCTTTAATTATGTCTCACAGTTTCACATATCCCATTTTTATTTTTTTTTAAAGATTTTATTTACTTATTTGATATACAGAGAGAACTAGCTAGAGAGAGAGAGAGACAAACAGAGAGAGAGCACAAGCAGGGGGAGCAGGAGGCAGAGGCAGAGGGAGAAGCAGGCTCCCCTCTGAGCCAGGAGCCCCATGCGGGGCTCTATCTCAGGACCCTGGGATCCTGACCTGAGTGGAAGGCAGATGCTTAACTGATTGAGCCACCCAGGCGCCCCCTTATTTTTTCCAATATTTGTTGTAATTTCAGCCCATGGGCTGACTTCAAGTTGTACCCCTTGGTTTCTAAGTACTCCGGAATTTGCTACTTATTTTTTGGTAATTAGTATTTAGCCTAATTCCACTGTGGTCAGAGAACATATGCTGAATAATGATAACTCTTAGGATTTGCTAAGACTTACTTTATAGCTCATGGTATGTTCAAATTCTGATAAGTAGTTTATGAGTACTTAAAAAACACTTTATTGGGAAGATCTTAAGCACATGTTCTAAAAGATCAAATAAAATAAGTTTATTAATTGTATTATCTTTATTAATCTTTATGTTCCTACTCATTTTTTGTCCCTGGTCTTATCAGTTGTTGAGAGAAATGTGTTAAAATCCCATACTTATTTATAGATTTGTCTATTTTTCATTTTAGTCTTTTATATTTTTGCTTTTGGTGGGTATTTTTTAGGTGGATCCAAACTGAGAAT
The DNA here is from genome assembly GCF_002288905.1 of Enhydra lutris kenyoni. Classification (NCBI taxonomy): domain Eukaryota; kingdom Metazoa; phylum Chordata; class Mammalia; order Carnivora; family Mustelidae; genus Enhydra; species Enhydra lutris. The sequence goes on along the minus strand of NW_019154099.1, from coordinate 29,597,669 downwards.
TATTATATATAGAGAGAGGTCATTTTGTCATTACAAGATATCCATCTTAGTTTGTATTAATTATTCTAGTTTAGTATCAACTTTTTTCCTAGTGTTTGTATAGCTGTACCAGCCTTTCATGGCTTAGTATTTTCCTAATTCTTTTCATCCTTTTAGTTTCAACTTTTATATTCTAACATTCAAGATTTGCCACTTGTAGGTTGTTAAAAAATTTAAACTATAAAAATATGTAAAAACCCTAAAAAAGCTAGACTACTTAACTGCAGAATGTGGAATATTTTACATTTACATATACCATCTTACTATATGTTTTTTATTTCCTTTGTTCTGTAATATTTTTTTACCCATCCCCATGTTCTCTGTGTTAATCTCTGAGTTAAAAAAGGAATACTTTAAAGTTTAACTCTGAGTTAAAAAAGGAATACTTTATTTTCCCTTTTATTATTAAACTTTGTAGCTTATCAGTATAAATATTATTTTATTACTTTTAATGGCATTTCCTAGGGATTGCATTGTCCCTTTGACTTGTTAATATCCACGATAGACATTTTTCTTCTTTCTAAATAATGCAAAGATGTTGGGACATTTTAACTCTCTAGATCCCTCTCCCTCTTTGTCCTACATTTTAAACCAAACAAGATATAATTATTGATACAGAGTCATTATTCAGTTAGATTTACCTATCTATTTACCTTTTTATTTTTCTTAATGCTCTTTATTCTTTTCTTTCCATATTTTTATATGAGACAATTTTCCTCAGGGCTGAAGAATTCTCTTTAGTATATCTTTTGGTATTATTCTCCTGGCTATGAATTCTCAATTTTTGTCTAAAAGGTCTTTATTTTGCTTTGATTTTTTTATGACAAGTTATCAGTTATTTCATTTTTTTTTTTTTCTTTTAGCAATTTAAAGATACCCTTCCGTTATCTTTTGGCTTTCACTATTTTTTGTGAAAAGTAGCTCTCTCGTCCTGTAGTAACTTCCTTGCAGGTCATTCTTTCACTGACTATTCTTGAGTATTTTCCCTTGGAATTATATGGCTTGTGATCATAGAGATTGTTGAATTTACAACTTAGTATCTTACCTCAGGTTAGAAAATTCTTGGCCATTATGTTTTTCAGTGTTTCTTCTGCCCTATTCCCTATTCTTGCTCTCCTCCTTCTGGGCCTTCAGTCACATGCACATAGGATATATCCCACATGTCTTTTTCTTTTTAAGATATCATACTATCTGGGGTGCCTGGGTGGCTCCATCAGTTAAGTGACTGCCTTTGGCTCAGGTCGTGATCCTGGAGTCCCAGGATCGAGTCCCATATTGGCCTCACTGCTCGGTGGGGCGTCTCTTCCATCATCTGACCCTCCCCCATGCTCTCTCTCTCTCTGTGTGTCAAATAAATAAAGTCTTAAAAAAGAAAAAAAAGATATCCTACTATCTTACCTAATTCCCCATTCCAGACTTCATTCTGGCAAATTTCTTCTCACTTATGTTTCAGTTCATAATCCTTTCTTCTGCAGTGTCTGTTCTGCTGTTAAACACAGGTATCAAGTTTTCAAAGTCAGGAATTACATTTCTTTTTCTTCTAGAATTTACATTAGGCTTCTGTGTGTAAGTGTAGATTCCAATTTTGGAGTAATATTTTCTTCTTTTCTGTTTTCTATTGTCTCCTAGTAGGACAGTTGATCTTTAAAAAAAAATTTTTTTCTTGTGGTGGGGAAGAGTGAGGGGTAGAGGGAGAAAGAGAATCTTAGGCAGGTTCCACGACCAACACAGAGCTCAATGTGGGGCTCAATCTCACAACCCTGAGATCATGACCAGAGCCCAAATCAAGAGTTGGATGCTTAATTGACTGAGCCACCCAGGTGCCCCAGGAGAGCTGATCTTGTACAAAGTACTCTGCCTTAGAAGAAATGAAATTTACCCCTTTCTTCTCTCATATTTTTTCTGCTATAAATTGTCTAGATCACTTTAGATTATTTTTTATCTTATTGCCTTAGCTCTTACCCATAAAGCCTTTCATGAAAAAATTTTTCAATTTAATACGTGCTTTGAACCAGTGGTGAAAAATGTGTTCAGTGCCTTTTGAGATAATCTGTGGAGCTACTCATATGTTACTTTTTTATTCTAACAACAAGTACAAAGTCCTATTTAAAATTCACCTATTGAATTGACCCTAACATTTGCTTTATTTATAGGTTCCTCTTTTTTTTTTTTTTGCCTTTATTCTTTTTTTTTTTTTTTAAGATTTTATTTATTTATTTGACAGAGAGAGATCACAAGTAGACAGAGAGGCAGGCAGAGAGAGGGAGGGAAGCAGGCTCCCTGCCAAGCAGAGAGCCCGATGCGGGACTCGATCCCAGGACCCTGAGATCATGACCTGAGCCGAAGGCAGCGGCTTAACCCACTGAGCCACCCAGGTGCCCCTATTCTCATTTTTAATTATTATAACAGCATCTATGTCTGTCATCCTGTATTCTCTATTAGGGTTTCCCTCTGCATGAACTTGGACAAATGAAACCTTTAAGCTTGTTGATTCTTATTACACCTTAATGTTAGTTTGAATTGAAAACTGTCGTTCTCAACCAACCTTATGCAGAGTTGTCAACATTGTCTTCTTTGAAATCCTTATTTTTATGATCTTTTTTTATATACCACTTGTATGACACATATATTCCATCATTTCTCTGTGAACTTCTCATGCCAGATATTCCAGAAAATTTACCGCAGCCTGAAGGACAGACTTTTGTGTTGACTGATCTTCCTTTCGAACAGAATTTTTAGCAAGTCTTGCCTTGGCAGTCAGACTAACTTCTGAACTTCTTTGTAATTTAAAACCCTTCTGATTGGATATATTGGATTTATAGTCAGTAATGTTTTCCTCTACTCACAATAAGAATATTCATGTATCAGCGAACAGGATAAACCCTTTCCTTTAATCTTTTACAAATATACATCAAAATGTCATCTTTCTACTTAATCTCAGGGTATATTTGTATTTGTGAGAAAATACAGCGTGAGTCAGGTTTTCTCCCCCTGCTAAGAACCAGCCCCCTTTCCTATCATTGTTCATATTCTGCCTCATCTATTGACCAGTGAAAGCATCACAAAATTAATAGCTTATTAAAACTCAAATCTGATAATTCAGCTCATCAGTAATGTATGGCTTTGAAAGAAATGAATTCCTAATTGAAACACAAGGGGAAAGGGACAGTGCCATCTATATGTCACCCTTCCACAAATCAGCAGATCTGCTGGATCCTTTATAAAATTATGGAGCAATTATTTAAGCCTGATTTACTGTTCAGAGTTGCATTGACAAGAAATTATCCAGGACCATCTTGTGCAAACCAAGAAAAGGATTTGTTTGAGTCTTCAATTATCTTTCCCCAATTGGTAATATTCCAGTCTCACAATCTCTTGTTCATAATTCTGAAATCCTTTAAAGTACTGAAAAATTAACATTTTAAAAACTCATTTAGAATTAAAGCCTGGACTAAACTGATATGTAGATCTCCATAGTGTTCATGTGTCACACAGTGTAAATGCTTAGTTGTTTTACTGCAAAAATACTGGCGTGTCTGAGAACGCAGCTCTACCTCAAACCTGGAGGCTTGGAGGTATGCTGTTACCTTCCTAAAATCCTAAACATTTGAATTCTGAAACATATATGGCCCCAGTGGGGTTAAAACAAGAAATTGTGCATCTCTGATTTTTCCCAGTTAGTTTTGATAGTTATAATACATATATGTCCCCAGATGTTTTCTGCTGGAACAAATGATGGACAGATTTTAACATTTGACCCTACAATGTGTTATATTTGATTCATTGAATAATAAAGGCCATGTCATTTTATGGAAGGTAGATGGACATAAGCTATCAGATGTAAGTAATCTCTAGTTTTAGCACTAGAGTAAAATAGATAAAAGCTAGAACAACAACCAAAAAATACAGCCGCAACTAACTGTGTCAGGCAGTGTGCATTCAATAATTTAACCTTCAAAATTCCCTTCAAATGGTACAAATAGATACAGATGTTAGCATCATTTTTAAGTGAAGTACTGACGTTTAGAAAGATAAGCAACTTGCTTGTGGTCACAGAACTAGTACAGAGCCAGGGCACAAACCTGAGTCTGCTAACATCCATAACCTGTGCCCTTTGCCCCTCTGCTATAGTGTTGTACTGTATCTTTTTGAAATGAATCATATAAGACATTTAATAAATGTGAAATACGATTTCGTTGATCAGCTCTTGATTAGCTCCATGTTGATTACAGGGAAAATGCTAATAGCGAATCAACTACCTTTTGTCATTCAGCGTTTATCTGGGATCTTCCCTTCTGCTGTCACTTGGCTTGTGCTCAGCAAATACAAATGAATTTTAATATGAGCCTGAGAAAAAGAATATAATTATGACGGTAAATCTGCTGGAATCATATAATGAATTTAAAACCCAGCATAAATGCTTTTGGGATTATCTGTCATTTGGGATTATTATTCTGTGATCCCTTGTAAGACTGTAGATAATTGAATGTTGGCTATTTTACTGCAACTGAAAAGTACTGATGCTAAGAAGAAAATGAACCATGTGAATGTGAGCTCGCTTATTTATTTAATAATTAATTTGGGATTTCATCACAGGAATCATTTAAAGCCAAAAAATACCACAGAGTAACTTTATCTCATGGGAATCAAAGTTCTATTATTTGGATCAAAGAAGTGATTAATGTGCCTGATTTTTTCTTTCTTTTTCTTATTTATTCAATAAATAATTGAGTAATGTACAGTTAGTGTTTTCTTAGAGATATTATAAGGAGAACTAATAAAGGAAAAATAATTCTGCTAATATATGTTCATGAAGTCCATGAAAGCTTTCACTTAACCTTTTTGACTTTCTTCTTTATGAAACGATAGTCTTTAAATTGCACAAAATGAAAGGAAAAAGTTTTAAGAGGGGTAATTACAGTGATTTCGGTCTTTCCTGATCTCCTGTAGGCAGACATGATCCAATCAGTCATGGGAATGAGTACTGCATTACCGCCGAGGCCGGGGGTTTTGTTGTCAGAAATGGCTAACGGTGTTCTTCCTGTTGCCACTCAGCACCTGTAGATCCACTGGCACATTTCTTAACCCTCCTCAGCTTCTTTTTTTCTTCCGTAAAATTGGTTAATAATAATTTCCTATATTGGGTTGTTGTGAGGATTAAATGAATATACCATAACGCACGTACTCACGTCTGTGTTAGATACAAATGACGTCAAGCCCTTATATCTGGCGATGTTGATTCAGGTCTGAGGCTTAGATTTAGCTGGTTGAGCCCCAGATCCTTGCTGGAAAGGCAGATGCGTAATGGAGTTGGGCCATCAGTTGCACTTGTGACTTCAGCTCTCTGACCCAACCCCAAGCCCCCTTGGCTTTTACAAATACAAATATAGCTGAATTCTTCTTTTCCCTGTAGCACAAGTATGAAAGCCAAACAAATATTTACAAAAGGAAAGCATATGAGCTCACACATATACAAGCATCTAATCTCTAGATCGTAAACTCCTCAAATTAATTTTTGTGTATATGCTCACTGCATGCACACACTCCCGTGATTTTTAAGTGTACTACACACTAGGAAGTCCTGGGAAGGTGGACATGCTAATGAGCATTCTTACCAATACATAAACCACGCCCACCGAGATGCGCATGCTGATGTTTGCACTATATAAGTACATTTACATGGTAAATACATATGAGGGAATTTGAGGAGGAAAAAATGAGAAGAAAACAAAAGATTCCAAAAAAGGCAAAAACAGGATGGTAGGAGGAAAAAAAAAATAGTTTAGTGTAGGGTTTCTCAACCTCAGCACTCCTGATCTTTTGTCTTTGTAGTAATCTGTCCTGTCACCCTTGCTCTCGATTGTGATCATCAAAAATATCTTCAGACCCCGGGGCCACAATTATCCTGGCTGAGAACTGCTCCTTTAGTGTAAGAACGAACGTCAGGTACGAAGATGAAATTGGCAAACATGGAATGGCGCTAGGCAAAAGTTCTAATCTTCTAAAATTAACATAAGGGAACTGAGCACAGTCAGCAAATAGGGGAAGAGGAGAAAGGGAAGGAGAATAAGATGTATGGAAAACGTGCCGTAGAGTTTGAAGGGAAGAAGGAGCGAGTCAGAGCTGTTGGGGTAGGACATCTCCACAGAAGGGCTTAGAGTAGCATTTTTCATTAATTACTGCAGGATGGAAAATTAACCAGGTTAGATATTTACATTTATCATTGTATCTAATTATAAAAGTTATAATCTCCATTTCATGTATTATTTCCTGATTGACAGAAAAAATACATACAAAAGCATCACTAGCTTTGTGGAGTTTGATAGACATTAAAACTAAATTTTAGAACCAGAGAGAACATTATCCTTTAACTGTTATGGTAATATACCTAGCAAGTCTATCTGTGCATTTTCCAGTTGTCAAAAACAAAAGCCCCAAAAGGAATATACTTCAAATGAACAGAAACAGGAAGTGAGACTCTGGCTTTATTAGGTTTTAGGCCCCCTGGAAGAGTGCATCTTTAATCCCTTCTTTTAAAAATTATTTTGCAGCATCCCGAAACTAGTCCCTTAAAGTTCTATAGTGAGAGGAATTAATAAAATGGCAATTAATAAATTAAATTCTTTTTAAATGAAGGATTGAGCTAAGAGAAATGTTCAACTCTAATATTTGTATATATGATATAATTAAGTTAATGTATTTACTGTTTGTTAAGTTTTAGACATGGGGTAATTTCATAGATTTATTCAATTTTAGAGTTAATAAGGGCTTTAGAAAGCAACTGGAGCTTTACTAATGAGCTTTAATTAAGAGCTTACTGTGGACCAGCGACTGTGATAGATTCAGGGTTGCCAAAGAACTAGAAGAAATGGCGTCTACATGGGCACCCAGGCTGGTTCGAGAAGGATACTTGAAGCTCAGAGTGCTTGGTAGAGGGAGGGCAGGATCTGGTTCAGGATAAGTGGAATCGGGTAGGGCTGGAGGACAGAAGAGGCCCAGGAAGCGGGCAGAAGCATAGTCAGAGTCATTTTCATTAGAAATTAAGGGAAGAGAGACAATAAGAATGGAACCTAAGCTAGAACTCAGGCAAGTGTGCTTTTTATAAAACCCCACTGCCTCTCCCTTACTGTTGTTCTATTTACAAAAGTTACACCTTATTCCACTGCTTTTATCAGGAGATGTGCATCATTGGTCAAAAATAAAATAATGTGGGTTTTTTTTTTTTAATTTTTGAGTATTTGGCTTTAAAGAAAAGGGACAGAAGAAATTCAGTAAACAGCTGATTTATCCACCCCAATTGTGCTACATACAAGTGTTTTTAGGATTTATGATTTTCCATTTTATTCCGTCATGTTTTCTCATTTCTCTCAAACTTACATAATGTACAGTGTGGCCAGGGCACAAACTATTGGATGCTATTCCTGTTAAGAAAGATGTTTCTAGCTGCTGTTATTCTGAGGCTTACTGTGAAAACAAACAGGTGATGAAGTTCTAGAACCTAGGTGAGGTTCGGTGGGCTGAGGTCCGGAGCTGATGACCAAGAAAGAATTCTTGAGACATCTTTGGCGCAAAATGATGGTTTATTAAAGCACGGGGACAGGACCCGTGGGCAGGAAGAGCTGGGGCCCTGGGTTGTGAGGGATGGCAGGTTATGTACCCTGTGGTTGGGGAGAAGGGGAGGGGAAGGGAGGTTTCAATGGAACTTTCATATGCTAAAGAGGGCCTGCAAGGTGTGGAGATACTGGAAGCCTTGCCCTTGTGGCTTGATCAATGTTGTCTTTAGGCCAGCCATTAACATCAAGATAGTTGGGAGATTTTTTGGTGGATGTCGTAATCCTGCTATCAATCGTCTTTGTTAGTGAGATTTAGGACATTTTTAAACCAAGGGAGACTCCTGTCTTGCAGGATTGTGATCTCTGCAAGTTAACTATTTGTTTATCATTCATGGCAGTCAGGGGTGCCTGAGGAATGCTACACATATGAGGGGGAGCGGATGGAGAGGGGGTGCAAGGTGCCAGCTTTTGCTTTGTCTTCAGTCAGCCTCCTGCACCCTCATCACAGGAACTAAACAAGAAATAAACACTGTGATGTGGGTCACTGATATCCGCCTCATGCCATTAAGCTTGTTATGTGCCAAGGATATAGGGAAAGTGAGCGAATGCTTATTACTACACAGGTATCCAAGCAGTGCTCATTTTTCTCCTTTCTTCAGTTGGATATTGCCACATACTGATTTCGCATGAACTGCCTTAAAAAATTTCTCCAGCGAAGACACGAGCTCTCTCTCTCCTTCCCTGTTCCAGGGCTGATAGGGCAGTCCTGGGGAGAAAATTTAGCCTAGGAATTCCTTTTGGGTTTAGATCATACATCCATACGTGGGGCCTCAGAAGATTCTTTCAACTTCCATGACACTGCATTTTTTTCATCTGTAGAACTGAAGGAGAAAATTCTGCCAGATAACATTGTACTAAATATTACATAAATGTTTATTTTTTTCTGCATTTAAAAAAAAATTAAGTTTAATTTATGGTTATAAGGTCTCATACTTCTTTGAAGGTGTACTTGTTTTGTATATACACTGTGAAGAAGTTGATTTAAAGAGCACAGTTTTGTTTCCTCAGATTCACTTTTAATGACCTCCATTTTTTTAAGCACAATGTTGAAATAGTCCTTCTGCACATATATTTCATGTTTTCTGAATGCAATTCACTAAAAAGTGATGAAACGTCGTTAAACCTCTGGGGTTGGGGTCTGGGGAGCAGCTTCTTCCAGGACAGACATTAAAATCCTTCTGTGGGGGCGTCTGGGTGGCTCAGTGGTTTAAAGCCTCTGCCTTCCGCTCAGGTCATGATCCCAGGTTCCTGGGATCGAGCCTTGCATTGGGCTCTCTGCTTAGCAGGGAGCCTGCTTCCTCCTCTCTCTCTGCCTGCCTCTCTGCCTACTTGTGATCTCTGTCTGTCAAATAAATAAATAAAATCTTTAAAAAATAAAGTAAAATCCTTCTGTGGCGTCCTCCCATTTCTCAGACCGCGGTGCTGATTATATACTAATGTTCACTAGATACATATTTATTGAGTGAAGGCTTTTCATCAAAAACCTAAAAAGCTTTGTAGTTCCCATGCATTGGTATATAATTGTTTGCAGTAACTTCTCAAGTATGAAAATGTTTTCCCGGTAAACTGTAATGCAGCAGCTTGGGGTTTCCAGAGAAATCCACAGTGTAAACCCACTGGGTTACTGCCCTCACATACCTTTAGTTTCTGATTGTATTTAGCTCTTGTCTTTAGTTTCATTCCAGTTATGTAGGTAGAGACCCGGTTACGTAGGTAGAGACATTAATTTGTGTAAAATAGCTGTGCTGCCCGTCTTTTCAAAACTGATGGGAGGAACGCCCTTGGCAGATGGGGACTGCAATAGAATTTGTTATTTTCTTCTAACGACATCATGGCTCACTGGAATCTAGGGAAAGCCAGATTAAAAATTAGAAATGCCTCTGTTCCTTTTTTCAAATTTTTTTTCCTGAAAATATATTTTGTACCCTCCTCATAGGTGTATCTTGAAATATAGCACAGTTCTTTTTATTTTTAAAAGTACCACAGGTTCACTGTAGAAAATAAAGAAAACTTGGATTAAAAAAAAAAAAGGAAATCTAGATCACCCACGGATTCACCAAATGGAGAAACTATTATTAATGTTTCCACAGTTGTCTTCTAGCCTTTTTCTTATTTTCATATGTAAGTAAAAATGCTGGTGGAGGCAACAAAATTAAGCTTATTCTTTTATGTAGTTTTGTATCCTAACATTTTTTTAGCTTAACGTCATAGAGAGAGTATCCTCCGTGCCACTGAATATTGTTTCTCAAATCTGGCTCGTCGCTGGAGTCCCGTGTGATGCTTTTAAAACTACTGGCACCAGCGCCGTATCCCAGACTCACCACATCGCTTACCTTTGAAATGTTGCCTGGATGATTCTGTTTTTAGCCAGGGCTAAAGCCGTTGTTTCAGACTTTCTTCCGTTTTTATGCCCAATCTGTTGTTTCTAATGTTTACTCCTACAAAGACAATAATGAGTATCTGTGTGTACCTGTTTGCCAAAATCCCCGATTACTGTCTTTGTCTAACTACAAGTCCCTGTGTTAAGTTATCCCGTTTCCCCAGGAAGAAACTTTTGTACCCAGCTCGAATATATAAGCTCATAAATAGTTTAGCTTTAGCAGTTATCATATCCTAATGTATTAAATTAGTGATAAAACAAACCACACTTCATATGAACTAGTGTATACATTTTAAAATATTGAACTTTTCCGACTCCCCAGTTGTCTCTGATTTCATTCAGTATCTTCACATGCAGCTTTGACATCAGTGCTGGTGTCCTCACGAGGACCAGTTTTAAGTCGTCATTAACTCAAATACCTCATCTTGACCGCTTGACACACAACACTGTTTACATCAGTGGTGATGCTGCGTCTGGGGTTTTTCTCCAAAGCCATCTGAGGTGCTTACTGGCCTGAACTTGAGATGGTTGGCATATATGTAATCTTCCAAACAGAACAACCGTCTTTTGAAAGCTTCTTTGTAGTACCAGCGCTTGAAATCGTGAAGTCATTCCACATCCACATTCCACAGGCATCATGACTAAGTGTGCTGAACTTCCTTCCCTCCTCCTGGCTTAAGGTATATTCTCTCTGGTGATTTCTGAAGGCCAACAAGCCAACACTGGTATTGACTGAAGATTTTGATTCCAAATATTATTCTGTTTTTCCCAAAATACAGTAATTAGAGGTAAGCCTGGAATAGATCCTGAATATAAGGTCACTCCCTCTCAGCTTGGGCGATGTGTTTGTGTGTGTGTATATACATGCATATGTAGAGGAGAGGGTGATGGCAGTGCCCTAGATTCTTAAAAATGTTATATTTGTTTTAAGGTATTTAAGACTCTTGAGGCATAGTTCAACAGCATTCCTGTAAATGTGTACCCAATTACCACGCTAGCCATAAAGTGTCTATTTTACTACATCCTTGACAGCATTACTATTAAGGTTGTTTTTTTTTTTTTTTTTTTTTTCAATCCTTCTCTCATAAATAAGTATCCCATTCATCTCCCAACTGAGGTGTCATCCATTGTCATTATAAGTATCTCCTGATTAGCAGGAGTCCTGGGTGGCCGGCAGGTTCTCTTTTTCAGTCACATGTCTTTCTGCTTTCCAGTTCCCGTCTTTGTCACCTCTGGGCCTCCAGTCTGACCCTTCTCCCCTTTTCCTTATATGCATTTCCTGGTAGGTATAATCAACAGGGGCTTGAAGGACCCGCTGTTGTCCACATGCACGTGGTAATTATGTACACCTGTGTGTGCCCTGTGGCGATTGCAGTTAAATGGGGGAAACACTTATAAAACCCCTGGCCACTTTCATCATCCTTGGACCTGTGTGCATTGAAACCTCATTTCCGGTTTCAATAGGTAGCCGGAAGATGAGGCTAAAAGTGTGTGTTTGTATGAGAGCATTTTAGTGACTTTGTAGTGAGCTGAGATGGAATTAAATCATGAGTAAGTTTTGGGGCATTTCAACTCTCTTACCTGTCTACTTGTGCCATTTTCCCACTGCAGCCGCCTCTGATTCCAGGGATACATGGGAAAAGGTCGATTTCCATTGTCTTTGCCATTAGTCTTGTTTTGGCCTGGTTGGTGATTTCTCTTCATAGGCATTTTCTCTAAGAAGGGGAGAATATGAGGCTATTCTTGCCCACTTGCTTGCTGTAAAGATCCAGGAAGTAAGACCCACATTTTGTAAATATACCCCCTTTTCCTTGAAAAGATGGCATTTTGGCTTGATGTGTTTGTAATGTGTTAGGGTTTCTAGGTGTATGATTTGGCTTTCTCATCCTCTTCAGGTCAAGTTTTCTTATCTCAGAAATTCGGTGCACTCCACCACTGTGAGGTATCATTATGAAATAATGACCAGCAAGGTCCAGCTGGTAGCAGGAAAGACTTATCTATTTGAGAATGGGAAACGTTAGTGCGTATTTTAAAATCCGCAATGAGCACAGGGATGTTTGCCTCAGTACCGGGCATGAGTCTGTAGTCTAGGGTAAAGATTCCAATGAACGTTTTTTCCCCCCAAGAGTCTATCACACATGTTTTCCTTTAATACATTGTGAATGTGAAACTTTACTACTGTAAATCAGTCACTGCATAAAATCAAAGAACAAAAAGAATTCTAGCCATGAGGTAGAAAACATAAGCCTGAAACAGTGACCTCTTTTTTTTTTTTAGATTCACTAATGCTGTGATAATACTTTTGGTTTACTAATTTTTGTGAAGAATGATAAAATATAGACAAAACTGGGTCTCGTCAACAGCATTAATATTGAATTCAGTTTCCTACAAATAATGAAGGGGATTTTTTTTGTTTGTTTGTTTAGTGCAAATTTAGAATTACAGAATAATTTGGCACATTGTACCCAAACATGCCATATTTCTACCTCAGTCCCACCCCTAGTATGGAAGTCTTGTGTTAGTGCAGCACACTGGGGACAGTGAATGACTTAATTCACCTGTATTGATGACGTTAGTACTGTCACTGCATTGAAGCTGTTCACTCTATGCAGTTCTGTGGGTTTTGACAAATGCAGAGCAGCGCCTGTCCATCCGCCACCGTTAAGGTTATGTTATGTTATGTTATGTTATGTTATGTTATGTTATGTTACTGCAGTAACATATAGATGAGTTTCACTGCCCTCAACACCCTTCCCTTACTCGTCCCTCCCCTCCCTTCCTCCAAGCCCCTGGCCACCACTGATCTTTTTACTGCCTCTATAGTTTTGTCTTTTCCAAAATGACATATAGTTGGAATCATATGATTTATTTTTAAGACATCTTTGCATGCTTTGTAAGGTTCAGTGTGACAGCAGTTGTTCAAAAAAAAAAGGGAACAAAACTGACTTCCTAGACTTCATTTTGACCTTTGTTTTAGGGACACTGCTTCTTTTAGATCATTTGGCCAGGGAAATAGGATTTATGTGGCTTAGTATCCTCAGAGCTATATTCGTGCCTAGCAAATGTGATGAGTGTTCACTGATTATGTTATGTGGTAAAACAAAATCTTATTTATTTGCTAAATATCTGTATGTTTACATGTAACACGTAACACATTATGTTCATGTCCAGACATTTCTGTCAGTCTTTTCGTTGCTTCATTTCATCGTCTGCTATTTATTTATTTATTTTTATTTATTTTTTATTTATTTGTCAGACAGAGATCACAAGTAGGCAGAGAGGCAGGCAGAGAGAGAGGAAGGAAAGCAGGCTCCCTGCTGAGCAGAGAGCCCGATGCGGGGCTCGATCCCAGGACCCTGGGATCATGACCTGAGCCGAAAGCAGAGGCTTTAATCCACTGAGCCACCCAGGCGCCCCCATTGTCTGCTATTTAAAAAAAAAAAAATGCATTAACTGGATCTCCTCTATCCTTCCCTACCCTATGGGAAAGGAAGCCTTCCCACCTCCTCCCACCCCAACTTCACAACACACACGAGCCCAGCTGGAGTTTCAGTTTGGTGGTGCATGGTACACATAGCTTCTGACTGCTTTGGATAAATATTATGAAAGTCCTGGGAAATAAATAGGTCATAGAAAAGCATAACAACTAAGAAATAAGGAAAATTTGAGATGAATTTAAATGTGTATTGAATCCCTTTTTAAAGGCTTCCATTTTCTGGGTGGTGGATATGAAGGAGGGCACTTGTTACAATGAACACTGGGTGTTAAGTGACAAATCACTAAATTCTACTGAAACCGGTATTAAAGCATAAGTAAAATTTTGAAAAAATTTTTATTTATTTATTTATTTATTTATTTTAAAGATTTGATTTATTTATTTGACAGAGATTGACACAGCCAGAGAGGGAACACAAGCAGGCTTCCCGACGAGCAGCAAACCCGATGTGGGGCTCGATTCCAGGACCCCATGATCATGACCTGAGCCGAAGGCAGTTAATGACTGAGCCACCCAGGCACCCCTGAAAAAATTTTTAAAAAGAAAAAAAAAAAAAAAAGAATTATCCTTTTCCATTCAAATGCGAAAGCCCAAAAAACGTAAATATAATAGCACACAGTCTATTATGTTATGTGTATGCTCTGAATTTTCTGAAAGAACCAATCACGTCTTAAACTAACACTTGAGATACTGAGGTGACACAGTTGATATTCCTTCAACTTACCCTCCCCCCCACTTGCAGTGGATAGCTCATTGGATACTTTCTGAGCCCAGGTGCATATCGTCATGGTAGAATATTTCCAGTTATTTCCTTTTATTCTCTCATCTGTAGTTTTAGAGGGATGAGAGTTTATCTCTCCTTTTCTTTAGTATACTTTGCTTTCATTTTTTTTGGAGGGTGGTGAGTTTTATAAATACACACTTTGGGGTACCTGGGTGGCTCAATGCATTAAGCCTCAGACTCCTGATTTCAGCTCAGGTCCTGCTCTCACAGCCCTGGGACCATGCCCCGCTTTAGGCTCTGCCCTTATGGGGAGTCAGCTTGAGTTTCTTCTCTCCATCTGGCCCTTCCCCTGGCCCTCCCCCGCAGACACACCCATTTGTGTGGGTGACCACACGCACACGCTCTCTCTTTCTCTCCAAAATAAGTCTTAAAAAAACAAAAAGACACAATTTTATAGTATTTGCATTTAAGAGTTTGCCCTTGAACAGGTGGAGTGAAATAGGGAGATCACTGGGCCGAAAGCAAGACAAATGATGACCAAAAGGGCACGTGTAAGATGAATCTTGAAAAAAAAAAAAGGCTTTCCTTTTTAGGGTGGCTGGGTTACTCGGTCAGTTAAGCATCTGCCTTAGGTTCAGGTCATGATCCCAGAGTCCTGGGATGGAGCCTCCCTCTCTGCTCAGTGGGGAGCCTGCTTTTCCCTCTCTCTCTGCCTGCTGCTCCCCCTGCTTGTGTGTGTGCTCTCTCGATCTCTCTCTCTCTCTCTCTCTCTGTTTCTGTCAATAAATTAAAAAAACTTGAAAAAAAAAGAAAAATAGGCTTTCCTTTTTAGTAAAATAAAATAGAGAAGAAAGTACAGTGTATACCCTTTTCACAAGTGGTTGTTTGGTGACATATACACTCAGAGCAAAAATGGCCAGAGGTGTTTCTTGCTTGCCTTCAGCACGGTGCTCATAACTCTAAAATGTCATTTATTTATGAGGGAAACCAAGGCACAAAAACTAAGACGTGTGTACTGTGTGCTTTGTGTAAAAAAAAATAATGTAGCTCATTAATTAAATGTATTTGCATCTAAAATAATTCTGTATAACTTAAAACTTCCATGACCGAGGATATGGAATCATAGATAGAGCTTATTTCCTTTTTTACATGAAGTGCACAGTACATTTCCTGTTTAAAAAAAAAAATGTTGAATTAATCACCAAGTCAGAGAATGAAACTGACATAAACTAGTTTTCCTTTGAGACACAAGAAGAAAATAATGCTGTGCTGTTTCATTCCATGGTAAGACAGGTCAGCATCCCAAAATAATTAACATAACTATGTATTGTCATAAAGCTAAACTGTGGATTGGTGTAGGTCATTTATATTGTGGAATTAACAAATGAAACCAGTTAATTAAAATGTAGTCCACTTTACAGATCATCCTATGGGTCAATCTAGTTAACCAAAAAAATTAAAAAAAAAAAAAAAAAACCAGTGTCACATGACTGTCTTCTATATTTTAAGAGATGTGTTTGTTTAAAATCACGTAGACCCTAAAAGTCTTATACTATTTTGACTTATTTAGCTACTTTTGTAGTGCATATATCTGTTCGGTCGATTAGTGAACACTGTACCTGTGCAATATAGTGGTTGCATTTCTGAAATCCCGCATCAGAATATCTTTTGTGCGGTGCACTGAGTCAAGTCATTTCTGAGAGTCAGAGTCATTGATTAGGTTGTATTGGGATTTTTAGTTCTGTTGTGGTTTTTTTTTTTTTTCAAGATTTATTTATTTATTTTAGAGATAGAGCTAAGGGAGCAGGAGAGGGAGAGAGAAAGAGAAGCAGGCTCCCCACTGAGCGCCCCAAGGCTGGAATCAGGAGTTGGAGGCTCACCTGACCAAGCCACCCAGGCCCCCCTGGAATATTTAGTTCTGAGAGGGGGAGCTCTTTTGCTCCTGTCCCATCCTAACCGGTATTACTTAAAAGCACTTAATACCCTTAATACAATCTATAAAACAATTATATGAGTTTAGAATTATATTGCTCTTTTGTAGGTAGATAAACTCACACCTAGAGAATTTTAATGATGATATACCAAGATGGCACAGCTAGTAAGTGACAGGGTAAGTCATGAATTCTTTTGTGTCTAAATCGAATTTTCTTTCTTATAATAACCACACTGCACGCTTATAAAGCTAAGGTGATCCTAGCAGTTAAAACATGAGCTATGTAATGTTAGGTGACTTTTATAATCTTTTCTAAAAACTACCATGAGATTATTTCTCAACAAGTTTATAAAGATAAGTTGAGATACAATTTGTTTAAATGATGGCTGGCTGGGTGAATAGATGAGTGGCTAGATAAATGGGTAGTAGGGACACCCGTGTGTGTGTGTGTGTGTGTGTGTGTGTGTGTGTGTGTGTGTGTGTGTGTAAATGCTCTGCTTCTTTAAAAATCCCTGGGGCCATTAAAGATGAAACAGACGGCATGTAAATCTTGGATAACACTTAACAGAATACTGTCTAAGCAGCCCTCAACCATGACTACACATAACAATCTCTGGCGGGTTTTCCAAAGATGAGATTGTGTCCAGACATTTTTTCCTCTCTTGTTAAGATTACCAAGTATTTAAAAGACATGACCAATATTAAAAGCACTTTTTAGTCATTGCCAGAACATAATAAGATTCAGCTGCTGATAACGGCCGACTATAGGAGACACATCCAGTACTATGGGTACCGGCGTTAGGAGATTTTAGATTCATTTTTATATTCACTCAACAGAACACATAAAGCTTAAGTTACCTTTTAAAATATTTGTTCAGGAAAAAGTTTATCTTGTTAGGAAAGCTCACGTGTAATCCCCAGATCACTGAAAGGAATATGTTCTCTAGAATATTATGTATAATATTTTATTGAGTGGATATTATGATTAAAATTGGCTTTTGGAGTTTTGAAGAAAAGACTATGTGACCATATAATCCTGTTTGTATTTATCTTTATAGATTTTCACATACATATTTTATTAAGTGTATTGTTACATTTATCTTGTTGCAGTTGGTGTATATTTAGGCAGTAATTTGTTGAGACATTTTATTAAAAAATTTCTGTCATTACCCTTTCAAGGAATAATATGTAATCCTTTGGAAAGATCATATGTATGTAATGATTTACATTATGAAGTGTTTCTACAGTGATGAATTACACCTCAGCCCTTGGTTTGTAAACCTATGTGGGAATCTGGATAGGTAGGAGAGATAAATTTGTGGTGGAAGTAGTCACTATTTCTAAAATTAGAACTCTAGATATATCTAATACAGAAGAAAAAAAAAAAGAAAAATCAAGACCGTGTTTGATGATAGCATGTTCTTCATGAAGTATTTTGTTCTTTTCATGATAAATCAGTTGAGATACTTCATGAAATTCATTATTCTCATGTGTTTAGGGGTGTTGTTTCTTTTAATGATGTCAAATATATTAAGTGTTTGATCATCATTTCCACACCAGGACATCAACAGCAAAATTCGGCTAAAGTCACCACTCCCAGACAAAAATCTTGGTGGCTTTGATATAAACAAACAACAACAGGGGCACTAAGTTGACCCTGAGATTGAATAGTCCATCCGTGTTGTAGCAAGAATTGAGTGGTTAGTAATCAAGGGTAGAATTTTAGTGTGGAATCCTTTCTTTGTTTTTTAATAGAAGTTTCTCTGTGGTGCTTAAAACTTCTCACTTCTCTTTATTTCTAATCTTTTCAGCATTCCTACCCCTTATGTGTTTCCCGGTAACATGCCATATCTTCTCTCACTTTCTCAAGTATCCGTACAGGCATTCCTCATTGTATCAGCTTTGCTTTGTCATGCTTCACAGATAGACTGGTTTGTTTTCTTTTTCCTTCTTTCTTTCTTTTTTTTTTTTTTTTAAGATTTTATTTATTTTGACAGAGAGAGAGATCACAAGTAGGCAGAGAGGTAGGCAGAGATAGAGGGGGGAAGCAGGCCCCTGCTGAGCAGAGAGCCCAATTGGGGGCTCGATCCCAGGACCCTGAGATCATGACCTGAGCCAAAGGCAAAGGCTTAACCCACTGAGCCACCCACGCACCTGTTTTCTTTTTCTTAAACTGATTAGAGCTTGTGGCAAACCTGCATCTAAGCAAGCCTGTTGGTGCCATTTCTCCAAGAGCATTTGCTCACTTTGTGTCTCTGTGTCACATTCTGGTGATTTTCACAACATTGAAAACTTTTCATTTTATTCAGTTGGTTATGGTGATCTCAGACCGGTGATCTCTGGTGTTACTATCGTAATTGTTTTTGGGGCACCGTGAACTGCACCCATATAGGACAGCACCCTTGATAAGGGTTGTGTGTGTTCTGACACCCACCCACCAACAGCTATTCCCCATCTCTCTCCCTCTGCTTGGCTTCTCTGTTCCCTGAGACACAACAATGTTGGAATTGGGCTAGTTAATAACCCTATTGTCTCCTCTGCGTCTTCAAGTGGAAGGAGCAGGCATACATCTCTCACCGTCAATCCAGAGCTAGAAACGCATAAGCTTAGTGCAGGAGGCTCGTCAAAAGCCGAGACAGGTTGAAAGCCAGGCTTCTTGCACAAAACAGTTAGCTAACTTGTGAATGCAAAGGAAAAGTTCTCGAAAGAAACTGCAGGTGTGAGCCAGTGAATGCACAGGTAGAAAAGTGAAAACAGCTTTATTGCCGATAGGGAGAAAGTTTGAGCACTCTGCATAGAAGATCAAAGCAGCCACAGCAATCCCTTTAGCCAAAGCTCAATCCAGAACAAGACCCTAACTCTTGAATTCTATGAAAACTGAAAGAGGTAAGGAAGCTACAGACGAATATTGGGAAGCTACATTGGTTCATGAGGTGTAAGGAGAGAAAGAAGCTGTCTCCAGAACATAAAAGTGAGAGAGGAAGCAGTGATTGCCATGGAGAAGCTGCAGGAAGTTCTCCAGAACATCGGGCTCGGATGATTCATGAAGGTGGCTACACTGAACGACCAATTTTCAACCTAAACAACCTTCTGTTGGAAGAAGATGCCATCTGGGGCTGTCATAGCTGGAGAGGAGAAGTCAGTGCCTGGCTTTAGAGGACAGGCTGACTCTTTAGTGAGGAGCTAATGCAACTGACGACTCTTAAGTTGAAGCCTATGCTCAGTGACCATTCCGAAAATCCGAAGGCCCTTGGGAATTCTACTACACTACTGTGTCTGTGCTCCGTAAATGGAACAACGAAGGCTGGATGACAGCCCCTCTGTGTACAACATGGTCTCCTGAAGCTTTTAAGCCCCCTCTTGAGACCTACTAGTCAGAAGAAAGATTGCTTTCACAAGATGACTGCTCATCGACAGGGCACCTAGTCACCCAAGAGCTCTGAGGGAGATGTGTAGAGATGAATGCTGATTGTATCCCTGCTAACACGATGTCCATTCTGCAGCCCATTGATCAAGGAATCATTTCAACTTTCACATCTTATTATTTAAGAAATACATTTTGCAAGGCTGCACCTGCCGTAGACAGCGATTTCTCTGGTGGATCCAGGCTAAATAAATCAAAAACCTTCTGGAAGGGTTCCACCATTCTAGTTGCCCACACATTCGTGATTCATGGGAAGAAGCATCAACATTCACAACAGTTTGGAGGAAGTTGATTCTAACCCTCATGGATGACTTTGAGGGGCTCAAGTGGAGGAAGTAACTGCAGATGAGGAGGAAATAGCAAGAGAACCAGAATTAGAAGTGAAGGTTAGCATTTTTTTTTTTTTTTTTAGCAATAAAGTATTTTTAAATTCAGATATGCACATTGTTTTGTTAGATGTAATGGTATTGTGCACTTGGGAGACTACAGCTGTAGTGTAAACATAACTTTTCGAAGCACTGGAAAGCCAAAACATTCACTTGACAGGCTCTATGGCAACATTTGCTTTATTGCCACGGTCTGGAGCTGAACCCACACAGTATGTCTGATGTACGCCTGTAGTCCTTTTATTTAATTTCTAGCTGCTCCAAATACCTCTCATTTGATGTTTTCCTCGGTCTCCCAGAACTCTTGTTGTTGCTCTTGGCTGTGCGCTCTGTTCCCATCACCTCACGCTGCTGCGTGTAAATGGATTCACCTCAGAACTGATGCATTTCAATCTTCACCTTTCAGGAAATGAATTCCAAATGATGATTTCAGGATCTAGTCTTTCAGGTCTTTTCTCTTTCCTAAAAGAAGGAGTGGAAGTGGGCCACAGATGTTTCGAAACCATTTTGAAGTGGTATTGCTAGCTTCCCACCTGTGGATGTGCGGCCCGAAGCTACAGGGGGGCTTTACCTGCCGCCTCTCAGTAGGAGAGATACATATGGGCTGTGAGGATGTAATATTATGTCAATACCGTAAACAGGTGAATGGTACAATAAAGACTTTGTTCTCTTTCTACTGACGAGGCATCATTTGGGGACATCCTGGCTGCATTTCACCTGCTACGTGGGAAGAAGGATCCGATACACGCCTCTGTGATGGTGGTCCTTGTAACTTCATGCATAATGTGGCCAGCGTTCCAAAGATAATGTGTGTGGTCCTTGTGTTGGATTTATCCTTGCTAATTATCATGACCATTTTCTATATTTTGGCTTAAGCTCATGTAAAAGCTAAGTAGTTCTCACATGCTTGAAAATACCTAGAGACTCTTAATATTTGGTCCTTCATGGCTTTCCTAGGATATGCAACAGAATTATAAGAGGGACACTCTGCTTCTGTTGTTATAAAACAGTTTAAGGAATAAATTTGTTTCTGAGGGAGGGAATAAGCAGAAACAAAAGGTGAACTCCTGTTCATAATCTAGAAAAGTCGAAGCCATTCGCAAAGCTCAGTGACACTTGATGTCTCAGAAGCCATCTCTACAAATAAGCCCCATCTTTCTCAGCTCTTATATTGTCACAGTCCGTTAGTCTTTCATTTATATTATGATATGTTGCTACAGTGATGACTTACACCTCAGCCCTCAGTTTGTAAATCTGCATAGAAACCTTTTGTCTAACGAGACAGAAAAATCGCTGTTTCTGAAATTAGAATTCCGGATGTAGTTAATACAGTAGGAAGAGAGAAACTAATCAAGCCTATATTTGAAGTCAAACCGTGTTTTGTAACATGTATTTAATGACATATTTTATAATTTTAATGACAAACCACTTGGGATATTTTATAAAAGCAGCCTCAACGAAGAATTTCTATGTGGGTATAACACACTAGTAAGAAATATCTTAGATTGTTCTAAAAAGAAATTAAATGATGATGCTGGGAATCAATTGAAATACTGTTCTAGTTAGAAGAGTAGATAATGCTAATAGCTTTTTTAGAAGTAACCTGGTTTATGGTATTTGTGGGGGTTTTTTGTTTTGTTTTGTTTCTTAATGTCTGAAAAGATTTAAAGAGTTATTTCTCAGTTTCAATACAAAGAATGAAATCTTGGCACTGAGAATTTCATGCAGTAGATTGGATGGTTTATTTTTATATTTTCTAATTCTCTTCTTTTTTGTGTGTAAGTAACCATCTTAGCTTAGGAAAAAAAAAAAACAACAATAAAACATCAACCCGTTTCCCTTTTTAGTTGATCTGGTACCATTGTTGACTTATTATCTTGTTGAATAGAATTCCCTTTCACTACTGCCTATTGTATGTTTTGAATGGAGCTATAATTTATATTCTATAAAGAAAGGTTTTAAGAAACATGTTTTGTTCCTTTAAGTGTATGCTCAAATTTTAGGGGGAATAGCAAACTAAGATCTTTTATTAAACAAAGAATGAAATGAACCAATTTAATATAATTTTAGACATTGTTGTTCTGATGCCATAATGAAGCTGAAAAAAAAGTTTTTGGTCTTTGTATAATAGAACATCAGTGCCTATGTTAGCCTAGCCAAATTAGATATAACCAAAATAATCTGTCACAGTCTAATTTTCTATGGTAAGGCTAGCCTGGCACATAACAATAAAATTGTAAGGCCATTTTGTTAGGCCTTGGAGGTGGGCATTCAATGAATACTTGTTGAATTTCTGAATGAATAAATATAAGGATAAATCATATTTTTATCTGGTAATAAAAATGTTGAGTCCATTAGTCTGGGTAGAATCTTGGATTTATTATTATTATTATTTAAAATTTGCTCATTAAAACTGAAAAGTATAAAAATGAACTCGTACAAAATTATCTTTATGTTAAGTTAAATAAAATATTCATAAACAATTTAAAATTTTCAGAATAAGTTTTTTCTAAAATTATTTCCTAAAATGTTTGTTGTGGTAGTTATGTACATTATTTTGAGAAGAAAAATGTTGCTATCATTAGGAGCTAAAATATAAACCAATTGTTACAACACATTTATATTTAATAATGTAGCAATTGTGCTCCTTTTCAGTGCTTGTCATGAGAATGATATGGGAGCTCTTGCACCATATATGAAAGTTGAAATATAGTGATTTTCCCCAAAATTATTGCCAGGTACTTTTATGCCTCCAGATTATGATAGTGTTGAGTAAGGGTTAGAATCACGAAATTGTAGAATTGCAGTGTTGGAAGGGTGTTTAAGTTTCTCTCCTCAAGATTCCCATCACTTTACAACTGAGGAAAGTGAGACTCACAAATGCAGAATGGGTCAAGCCAACAACATGAATGCTTTTAATTAGAATAATTGTTATTTTAAATAAATAAGTGGTTGTATTTATATAGTTTTAAGTAGGTAATGCTTTGTATACTGCCCTTGTCTTTTAGAGATCTTATGTACAATTGCTGTTCATTTTGGGGTTCTTGTGGCCTCTTTTCTCCTCCATGGAGTACTTCTTTCACTGATTTTAACAACTGTGTCTGTCTCTCCCAATAGGATGAAAATGTCCTTATAGGAGAGGCCTTGTCTTACGCTGTTTTGTACTTTTGTCCTCTCAATTCTAATCATGATGACTGTCACTGAGCAGATCTTCAAATATTTGGGGAACGGGTAGTGTCTCATAGCAATAAGGGAAAAATTAATAAGCACTCCAGTCATAAATCTTGATGTCTCTTCGGTATGTGATTAACAAGGATCCGTATGTGTCCCCTTTTTCTCCCCACAGTCTCCAAACGTCCACAACTACCCCGATATGGAAGCTGTTCCCCTGTTGCTAAATAATGTGAAAGGGGAGCCCGTGGAGGACTCGTTATCTGTAGATCACTTCCAGACACAAACTGAGCCAGTGGACTTGTCAATCAACAAAGCCAGGACATCCCCCACCGCCGTGTCATCCTCCCCGGTTTCCATGACAGCGTCCGCCTCCTCGCCTTCTTCAACTTCAACCTCTTCATCGTCTTCTAGTCGTCCAGCCTCCTCCCCGACCGTTATCACATCAGTATCTTCAGCATCATCTTCGTCAACAGTATTAACTCCAGGGCCCCTCGTAGCCTCCGCGTCCGGGGTGGGCGGCCAGCAGTTTCTGCACATCATTCATCCCGTCCCGCCTTCAAGTCCCATGAATTTACAGTCTAACAAACTGAGTCACGTTCACCGCATCCCCGTGGTGGTACAGTCGGTGCCTGTTGTCTACACAGCTGTGCGGTCACCTGGAAATGTGAACAACACTATCGTAGTGCCGCTTTTGGAGGATGGGAGAAGCCATGGCAAAGGTAAGGGGACCCAATGGAAGCCTTGATTTCTTTCAGAGTGAGGGGTAACTGTGCCTTTATTGAGTGAGCTGCCCCTGAATCGTGTGCAACACACCACATCCAAAGAGGTTCTGTGCACCACGCAGACGTGAGCCGATGAGCGCGGTCAACCGCGTGTTGGCATTGGTATTTGCTTCCGTGTTCTTCAGTCTATATTTTTACATATCGAGTCATTTAGTGTTGGAATTCAAATGTCTTCCTTTGCAAAATGCTGTTTGCCTTCAAAGGCTCAAACGGAAAGGATAATCTGTATTTAGCATAACTGCTTATAAGTTGAGTCGCCAGTAAAATAATTCTAAAATGAGGTGTTTGACTACAAAAGTCTCATGTAGCTTGAGGTCTTATCTTAGTGGAAGCTACTGTCATTTTAAATACTGATATGATTTGGTATGATGCAGTATTTCAAAATGCAATATTAAAATTCCCTTCCAGGATTTAGAAGGCAGGAAATGCTTTTCTACATAACTCTATTTAATAATACCTGGTTGCCTAATTTTGTATATAGCAGTTATGCAGTTGATCATGAAGTTGCTTTCCTACTTCTAAGCTCTTATTTTTTTTTTTCAGTTTTTACTAGAAGGAATTAAAGTAGCATCACGCTGTCGATTTGGTCTTCCTTTATCATGAATCTACAATATAAGCCATCCTTCTGTGGAAAAGGAAAATGCTCGTAATCATAGACTCGTTCCCTCTAAAACTAAACACGTAGGCATGTGTATTGTCTTCAGGGCCCAGAAATGATGAGGGTTTAAGATATGTTGTATTCCTTTTGCGTTGATATCGTATTACTACTGAGGCCCATCATTAAAATATGATTGATGAATACATAAACACATTGCCTTCTCATAAAATGCTAGTAAGCCTGGATTTTTATAATCCTATAAGGTAGGATTCAGTGCCTAGAAACAACAGTTGATTGTGAAGTTAGAGAGATTTTTGCAAACAGACTCTACAAAACTGCATCTGTCTTTGGCAAGTTATTGTCTTAGCTGCATTGAGTTTTTTCATAGCTCACGAAATGAATTGGACCTTCTTAGTATTACCAACTGAAAAATATCACCTGATTTACAGCACTAAGAGGTTTTAGTGTGCAGACTTGGGCTGTAGCGTTCTGTGCTTAATGTGGAGACCCCTGTCTTTTGTGCTGTTTCGGGCAAAGGCCTGAACTAGTCCCACCACCATCTGAGTGACCAAGTAGACGAAAAGGAGGTATGAAGTAGTCTTTGCTTGGATTTTCCTTTAGTTGAACCCTCTCTGATGTTACTAACACTTCTGATCAAAAGGAGCTAACTGATTTGAATAATAGCATAACTGAAGGCCACTTTATGTGATTTTATTAGGTTAGGTATTTATCTTTAGTAATTTAAAGATGTGTTCACAATTTTTTTAAGAATTAGGAATTAACAAAAAGCAAAAGTGGAAGCTTGCATATTGCATTACTTTATGTGTATATGTGTATACCACAGAATCCAGTCCTTGTACCACTCCCCTCAAGGGAGATACTGCTTTAATTGTGAAGATGATTGATGAAGATTTTAATGTTGTTCATGACTTTTTTTTTTTTTTTTTTTTACAATTTTGACATACTAATGAAGGCAACAAAAGAGATACCTCTTTTATTTGACATTATCCTTCTAAGGGAGAAGTTATTTTTATTTAAGGGGATTGATACTGAAAGTATATTGCCAAAATTTAATTTTCTGAAAACTATGTCTCTGCCGAAGAACTTTGTTACGACTCGTGCTATAATTTGCTCTCAAGTGTATTTGTTAGTTTCATGCCATGTTTTTTATTCAGCAGTTTTCTCTTGCCCAGAATAAAAATTGATATAATCATAAATCCCCTGGACTATGATATGGACATTTGGAGCATGAGAGTCAGAATCAGGAATCTGAGTTAGACTTAGTCCATTCACTTACAGTTTTGGACTGGGAAGTGTTATTCAAAGATTAAATGGGGATAATAACATGATCTATCCTTGAAGATTATTGAGGAAATTAAGTAAGAGCTTAATGTCTGGGTTAATCAACTATCAATAAAATGTTTGTAATTATTTTTTATCTCCTTCCCAAGGTACTTGAAGCAGTAATGTTCAGAAATTTTTTCTCTGTCGTATAAAAACAAAGTTGGAAGGAAAAAAACATACTGAATTTACAAATGAAAAACTGCTCCCAAGAAGTTAGTACAGAAATGCTTCTCAAAATTGTTACTACAAGTTATAAGGGATGAGAGTTTACTATGAGAAATTATCTGGAAACATCCCATATTTTCTATTTTTATTAGTTTGTATTATGTTTTTATAATCACCATATTATACAAATATTGCTATAGCATTTTATAAGTTTTTTTTTATTGTTTAACTGATTACTTAGATGATGGTAAAAGTGTCTAGTAGAGGAGGCCTGCCTACCTCACAGAATGAATAAAAGAAAGGGCATTTCGGTAATTCTTTAAGTCTTTATTTTGCACATGTGCTGCTGGGCACTGGGCCAACAATGAAATGGCTAAGTGATAAAGGGAGCCCCTATTCCATTCCCATGTTGGACTTGTATATCTGATATGGATAAGCAAAAGAAAATATGATAGGGGAGTTGGATTTTCAAAATGCTAACAATAAAATTATAAAACTAACCCATATAAACGCAGATGAATGTACTGGCTAATTATTTTTAAAGTTGTTATAACACATCTGGTCTCTGGTAGATAAATCGTTTACCTTATCTGTCATGTACATAAAAACCTGTGAACGTACTCATCCATGTTTTAAGATGACATATCATGTGAATTGAGTCATTTGTCCATTCAAGTCTTTATTGAGCATCTGTTATGTAGTGAGTATTTTATTGGTCCAAGGATACAGTGTTGAACAAAACAGATGCTGTTTCTATCTCAGGGTGCTCATAGTCTACTGGGAAGTATCGACATTAAACAAACAAACAAAAAAATCATATAATTAACTGATAATTGTGGACATTCTGTGTTTCAGTTGGATTAGAACATAGACTACGCATGGATTTTTGCCCAGGAGAGAGAGTTTAATTATAATTGCAGATGGAGAAAGTTGTATTTGATAAAAGTATTTTCACAGTGGGTATTATATATGGTTAGAAATGTTTCCACTGTGATGCTCGGGGGAGGTGGTTAGGGTTTGGGGATGAGGTAGGGTGAAATGTCCACGTGAGTATGCTTGACTAACGACAGAAGGAAGTGAGAAAACTTTCCAGTGAGGATAGAAACTCAGCCCATTCAAGTATTTGAAGAATATTGGTCTAAAGGAATGACAAGCTAGGTCTGTGCACTGACATATCTCAGTTTGGCCTTGAACGTGATATGTGATCTGAAGAAAACAGCAGGATACTCTGGACAAACACAACTTGAGCTAGAGCTACAAGAGGGAGGATGTCAGAGAAGGTCTCCCAAGGAAGACATTTTCCCTCTTGATACCAAAAGGACAAAGTGGCAGTTAGCCCCCAAAATGGTTGTGCTGAGAAATGGGAGCTCTCTATGTAGAGGGAACAGCCAATGGATTGATCTGGCCCGAGTTTTGTTGCTATGTCACCTGAGACACATTATTTATAAACAAGACCCTAAAGGGATTATTTGACCTTATAAAGGAGTTTCAGTCCAGCCTGGGGAAGTTTTTGGTAGGTTTCCCAGGAGATATTTTCATTAGTTTTTACAGATACTTAGTAGCAGAAAAGCGTAGGAGTTATAACAGATCACAAGCAAAGTTGTTCATGGTTTGTAATTGCCTGGATGAAAGCAAGTTTTGGGATCTCCCTCCCTCCCTTCCTTATTTCCCTCCTTCCCTTCTTCCTGTAGACATACTATATGCCAAGTAAAATTCTGAGAATTGAGGTTCTAAGATGAGCAAATGTCTACTGTAATGGCCTTACTTTCTAGTGTAAGAGGCAAAAGCAATTTATGGCAGATGGTCTAAGAGCTATAATGAAAAATAAGCCATGGTAAGGGAACGGGAAGTCAAAAGACAGGAGTGCAGTTTTAGGTACAATCTGGCCTACCTGAAATGTACGTTATGATAATAATACCTGGGGAAGACCTTTACAGAAAGAGAGAACTGCAAGTTCAAAGACCCTGAAGCATGGAGGGTGCATGGTTGGTGTGAGGAACAACTACAGGGCAGCTGGTGGAACAGGAGGGGAATGAGCGATGGCAGAGCAGTGGGATATGAGACCAGAGGGGTGAGTAGGACCGGATCATGTACGGCCTCAAAGAATTTGGTTACATTGTTTGTTTTTTTCCTATCTATGGTGGGAAGTCACTGAACTGGACCTTTGAGCAGGAAAGTGACATGACTACTTTTTACATTCTTCCTTTCACAAGAATCGCTGAATCACTGCTTCATGAGGACTGAGAATTGGGAATCTGGCAGGGTGCAGTTCACTGGTGACGGTGACAGTGTGTCAGTGGAGTCATGGGAACAAAGGACTGACTGAAGTGAGTTTGCGTTCAGCTGGGAGGTGAGGAGAGGAAGACCAAGAGTCTAGGAAGCTCTTTGGAATAACTCTGCAGGAAAGAGTCGTACAGAGAAATGGATGGCGGGAGAGCGTTTTAGGCTCTCAAGGGAAGGATTTAAAAAGAGGGAGATATTATAACCCATTTGTATGGTATCAAGAATAATCCAATAGAGAGCTGAAAGTGGGTAATTCTAGAGAGGAAAGAGCTGTAGAAGCAAAGTCTTTCATTGCACGTTCGTTGCTTATATGATACTGTGGAAGTAACCTACATTTCGCAGTAATTTATCGGAATTCTAAAGTCAACTTATCAGATTGACAAAGTTTTTAGGGGAAAAAAAAGAGACACGATGGAAATTAAAGGAAATACAAAAACAGCAGATAATCATCCAGGGTTGATAATGAAAAGCAAATAAATTAATGTTCAATAAAATTGGGTCCATTGAGAGTTATAAAAGTGCTACCAGAATTAATGTAAGATCAAACATTTCTCATTCATCACCATAGAGTAGTTGAAAACAAAATAAACCCAAAACACTTTGCATTGGTCCTTTAAAACTATTTTTTATATCTGAGTAATAATGAATGTTATGTTTTAGAAATTCAAAATACTTAAAGAGCAATGCCATAACCAGTCTGTGACCATCCAGCTGATGAGCTAGGAAAAAAAAAAAATGGACTCATCTCCTCCCTCCCATACTGAGCTGGTCCTTTCTCTAGGTAGCTGAAGGAACAGGCAATTGCACCTTGATGCCCAGGAATGAGGCTCAAGCAAGAGCATGACTGATCAGTGGCTTTGGAATAATCAGAACTGAAAAAGCCTAAGGGCAGCAAGGGTGGCGTTCCTTAACCACCATCCCATTCTTCTGTCCCTGTGACTTTTGTAAAATGGATTGCCTAGAGGGCCAGTGTTCAGCTCCAGGTTCCTATACAGCCACTTTTTCTTCCATGAAAATGCAACCCCAGCAGCCTGGTCTACCAGAATTGTATAAAACATGTTTATTGCATTAAGACTCTTTATTACAATGGTGTCATACTTGAAAAACAACTCCCTATGGGTTCTGAGTGCATTATTCCAGACTTAAAACAATTATGCTGTTAGATCCTTGAGTAGAAAGTACTTTTTTCCCCCAAGATATCTGACGAGAGCATGTTGATACTGCTGTTAAGAAACCAGCCCCATTTGGGCATGTAATTCCTTTGGTCATCTTTTTTAGGAATGTTGTGGGTTTTTTAAAAATTATATTTAGATGAAGTGAAGAATCCTCCAAAAATATACCTTATTTTCATAACGCTCATTCAGGAGTTTCAAAGGGATGTGGTCGTGGGCAAATTTGAAATACTCACACCCCATTTTCTTCCCTCCAGGCTGTTGCTTTTCTCAGCAGCCAACAGGAAGAAGCCACAAGTGTATTTTTAGTCCTGTGCCATTTCTATTTGTGAAAGGAAATACGGTCATTGCAGTGATTGCCGCAGTGCTGGCTGGAGACGAGGGCTCTAGCTCTGGCTTCTCCTGACCATGGAGTGTGGCTATGGTTTTGCTCGCGAGAAGCTCCCCCCTTCCTCTATTGTCTTCTGCTGTCAGCTCTCTCACTTGTGGATGTTAAGGATGCCTCATTTCCGGTGATGTTCCTTCTGTCACCGACTCACTTCCTCTGTCTCCCTTACACATGCCTGTCCTCCTTTAGTTCAGCGTTCAGTGGAATGCTGGGGTCATCAGTCCATATGACAGGATAGTCCCAGGCAGTTGACCTATGCTTATGTGTATGGTTGTCTTTACTTTTGGAGTCATTGAACTACTGCAGCTTCCTTTGGTAAATTTATTCTTCGACTTACACTTAATTATGAGAACTTCCAAACATAGTTGACATTTTAGGCCTCCATTTGGTTTTTATTGATAAACCATTTACTTACTTATGTTCTTTCATTAAAAAAAAATTTTTTTAATGCTGCCTTTTGGGAAGTGGGACTGGAGTGTTGCTGACTTTGGGTTTACACTTCTGAAATATGGACTTGCTAGGACTTGAGTGTTTCAGTACTATCATCATAAAGCAAAGGCAGGAACTTGTTAAAAAGTGAGAAAGCCAGTCAGCTAAGGTTAATGAAAAATGGAGTTTTAAATAAGAGTTCAGAATACTTTATGGAGAGATGCATGGGGCACTTGTTGCATTTACCTGATTTGCAACAAGGAGAAGAAATTTATTGGTGTCTTTTCACTTCTGGACATGTACAAGAAGTTGAATAGTTTGCTCCAAAAAACTGGCTTCTTGAGTTCTTGTTCATCTGCAATACCTTTAATTTGTTAATTTCTCTGCTTCATCTAGCATAAATTGGTTTAGTTCAAAGATTTGATGATAATAACTGGCTCAGAGAGGAGACAGAAGTTATCTGTATTGTGCTGAGAGAATTAGCAGAAAAGAGAGAATTCTAGATAAGCTCCTTGTAAACTGTACAATGTCAAAGAATGAGTTTAATTGGCTTCCCCCCCCCCACACACAGTTAAATATTAAATAAAAGTACAAAGCACGAAAGAAGAGAAAAAGAAGAACATAAGGACGGTAGATGGAATCCACATTTAGAGAGAGATGATACTTCATTCAGAAGTAGATATTACCCAAGGAGGAGAAGATGTAGATGAGGAAAATCTATTTATTAGAGAAAGTAGTTAAACAAGAGTTTAACAAAATGGCCTCTGTATTCATTCTGTTGTAAATTGTTAGCCACCACACCAGTTTAACTTGTTGGAGAAGTTCCTCCTATAGTTAAAAAAAAGATTGAATTTATGTATAAATAAATATATGCTTATAAGTGATATTTTACTAATAAATATTCTGATGTAGTTGCTACATTCATTTTTCACCACACCTGAGAACTTTCTCAGGTGATACTTAATACATTGAACATTACATGTTGTATTTTTGGAATATAATATCTTTCATTTCCTTTGTGGTTTTATTTTTTAAAAACGAACTTTTTCTTTCCTGAAAAATATAAATTATCGTAAATAAGATACAAATTTAGTTCTTGCTTACATATAAATTTCACATAGTACAGGTGCTATTATGCTATAAGGAAATTTTTACTTTACTTAATACATCGCAGGTATTTATAGAATTATTTTGATGATATTTGGATATATATACACATTGTGAGAGACCTTTGGAAATCTAGCATCTCTGTATTAAATGAGCATTTGCATATCAAATGAGCATTTTATCCAATGAGTCTTAAGACCTATAGGAACAAATGAAAGAAGGAAGACTCTAAGATCCAAGAGGGAAACTCAGTCTTAGAATCATTGCTAGCATTATTTTAAATTAGCCTCTTAATTATTTACAACTCTCTGGCTGCGCTTTCTGTTCCCTATTTGTTCTTATTCCCTTAACTCTTTTTCTGTTCCAAACTATTGAACTATTGAACTATTTTCTCAGCTCTTTCTATTTGCCTGTATTCCATTGTTAGTGGAGAATTTCTTTAACTGGTATTCTACTTTGTGTTCTTTAGAAAAGAACAAGTTGATAGTCGTCTATCTGAGAAATAAAAGAAAAGCTATCAATTTACAGAGTCACCATCATATACTTGATTTTTTTTTTTTTTTCCAGACACCTTTACATGGAGGGAATGGTGCCCCGATCACTGGCCAGTTCGTGTGTTTTTCATGACCCGGTGGCTCCACCATCTTTTTTCTTCTGTTAATTCATTTATTCAACAAATGTTTATTGAACTGATCCTATGGCCAAGAGTATCCCCTGATCCCCGCTGTGGAGATTTTTTAAAATAAAACTCCCCTTAAAAGGTAGCTTTAGTTTACAGTATAATGAAACAATATTGTTCATACTCTGGGATTTTTTCCTGTTGAATCTTAAAATCGATTTGGTAGCTTAAAATGGGCAATTTGAAAGAAATTAAATAAAATTGTGACTTAAGTATATCACCGAAATAAGTATTACATAGTGAAACTTTTGTTCAGCAACCTATTTATTGACATACATGCAAATGTGGTACTGGGAGAGAGAGAGTGAGTGAGTGTGTGTGTGTGTATACTGAGTCATGCTGAAATATGCATTTCTTGCTGTTGTTCCTGCCCAGAAAAAGCCTGAAAAAGGCTACATTGCGGTTCTCACCCTTGCTTCAGCCCCTCCGTCTTCCCTTCTCCTTCCTGCGCCTCCCTCTCAAAGATCCGCCTTGGCCCCGCCTTTTTTCTCTCCCTTCTCACTCTTCACCTTCCTTCCATTTGATTATGTTCTCCCTTCTCCTGGTTGGCCTTCTCTGTGTCCCTCCACCCCTCACCATTCTACCTACTTTTGACTCTCAATTCCGTTTTCTCTTCCGTGTCTCACCAAATCTCCTATCCTAGAACTAATGTAGTACTATGGAACTAAGCCACTTGTGTTGAAAATGACAGTCTTTGTACTGCCATCTAGTGGTAGAATTTTAAAGCAATGCAAGTGTTGGTAGTCTAGTTTCTCCCATGGCTTCCAGATTTTCCCCGCTAGTTTAGGGTTGTAAGGGAGTACAGGGAATATGCCCTTTTTACTTGAACCTAAATTTGAAATATAACTTACCTGCTTCATTTTTAGAGCTCTAGTATATTATATATATGTGTGTGTGTGTGTGTGTGTGTGTATACATATATATGTGTATATATATATTTGTATATACATATATATATGTGTATATATATATTTAGAAAAGACTATATTTAATTTGGACCACACACACACACACAAAAATGTATAACTCCTACTCATTTGTCCCACTTTCCATCCTGTATATTTGTTACTTCTGTTTAGCAGAAAGAAAACATTACTTTCTGTGTATCTGTTCTTGTTTGTTTTTTTTTTTAAACCATGGTTTATGTTTGTTGGATAAATAGAAACATATATAAACATATATGCCAACTTGTGGGCTAGCTAACAAGTGTTGCTAAATGTCATTGAAAAAAAATAAAAGATAAATGGAGACTTATTCTCCACACAGCAAGAACTCAGAAAATAGGAGAATTTGGGTGAAACTGGAATAACTTGGAGAATTCATCAGAAGAACTACCTCCTTAGTTAGCTGGGGGCTTACGAGAAGGAGGTTCAGTAGAAACAGGGTAGCATTAGAAAGACAGTCTCATGATATATGGGTTTCTCAGTTTCCTGGAGGAAAGAAAGACAGTGGGAGAGTAAGCTTCTCTGTTGACAAAAAGTGTAGCTGTTGTATGTGTTATAAATGCTTATATAAACATATGTCTATATGTAGGATACATTGTTATAAATCTCCACTCCAAGATTAAAATATATTGGGGTCTCCCAAAATCCCTGCAAGCTTCAGTAACTACTGTTTCCCCAACACATAGCATCGTGCTTGACATTGGTTAATGCTCAATAAATATTTATGGGTTGAAGATATGAACAAATTAGTCAATTAATGTAGTCTGGTAAAGGTACAATGTTTCATATGAGATGTTTAGGAATGCTATGGCAGTGTTGGTCTATAGACCTAAACTCTAACCTTTAAAGGATCTTTCTCTTACATGGTAAAGGAGATGAAACAATGTAAAATGATAACCAGCAAGGCTCCTCATATCCTCAGTTTGGCTCCTTCCATCCCAGTCTGTTCCCATTCTGCCAAATATGTCTCATGTCCCAGATACAGTTTCCATTGCTTTTCACGATGACTCTTCTACTTTTACCCATAGACTTTCCTTTTCCTGGAAAACCCTTTCTTTCTCTGGCAAAAGACCTGGGGGAAAAATGTCTTTTTTTCCTACAAAGGGAAATACTACATTAAAAGGCAATATATGAAATTTTATTTCTGTGTGTGTGTGTGTGTATAGGCTCCATATATTTGGCTCAATACATAATATGTAATATATAATTATAATATCTATATCATGCATTGTTTTATTGCCTTATCAGTGTCTGGGACACACTGAATACTAAGTGTCTGCAGAATGAATGAAAACCATTCCTCGAGCTGTTAACTGTTTGATGTCATTGAGCCATCTGTAATTCCCTGGCATTCTTGCGTGCATTGTTTCTGTTTTATTTCATGGGACTTAATATTGAAGAATGATATTTGGTGGTACATTACAGATGCTTGCTATGATTTAGATTGTAATCGTCTCTGGAGTTTAACCCCCGTGGGTGAAAATATTCTTATGACTTTGAAAGGGTCTTAATGAAAAGATATTGCCATGTGAAAATTATAGTCCTTATTTATCCTTTCACCCTCAAGTAAAATATTTTACCTGTGAAACTAGGATAAATAATGGCTTTGATTGGATTCAGGCAATTAATAGAGTCTGGTATAGGCTTCTTATATAACAGTAACACCAATTTCCTTTCCTAGTCAGGATGAAACAATTATGCCTCCTACCCTACTCCAGTTAACTGCGTCAGCATTGTAGTACCATAAAATCTCAATAAAATCTGAAAACTGTGGAGTATGGATAATCCCACTATAAATTGTAAAAAAAATTACCCCTCCAGACTCTATATTCTCTCCATTAAGTTCATAGACACTGTCTCTTTGTACATAAAGTTTTATGAAATAAATCGACCAGTCCTTCTGTCCTTACTAGATAGCAAGCTGTTTTGATTTAAAAGCTGATAATGGTACAATCAGATTTTGGTGTTTGCAGTGCATTTTAAAAACATAAATTTCATCTAACGAACCTTAAGTAGAGGGAAAATGCTACTTTTATTTGCACTATGCAGTGAATGTCTCTGTGAGAAAGAATAAATGACATATTTCCCATGGTGGGCCTATTTGTTGCAGCCATAAAATAAAGATTTGGTTTCCGTCCACAGACCTCTAATCTTAAAGGTACATGAAGCAAACCTAAGCACAAATCTGAAAAGAGCTCTGTCTGAGTCATTTCAAATCTTCTGTGTTTAGAAGGAATTGTCAATTTTGTGATTGCATTTTTGTCTCTCCGCGCTATATCCAAGGGCTCCCTCATCATCTCTGGTGTGGCCTTTGTCAAGAGTGGATGTTTTAAATCAGTCCTCTATAAACACAAGGCCCTTTAAAACAGAGGAACCCTTCTAGAGACCGAGGTTGTAAATCCTCGGAGAACACGAATTAGACTCTAGAGGAAGTCATATGTTACAATGAAGGTAGAGTAGGTGGCATTTGAGGTCGAAAGTTAAAGAAGCATAAGATTTTGCTACTCAGAGGAGGTAGAAGCATTCCAGACCAGGAAGAGAGTGAACAATGAGGGCTTAGGATGGAGAGTAAATAAAGAATGAAAGATGGTGTGGTTTTCACTGAATTGTAGGCTATAAGGCACTCACACACACATTCACTGCATAGAGTGTAAAACAAAAACTGTTTGCATGATATATACTAGGAATCACTTACAGGAGAGGGCCAGAGATCCTTGCCCTGAAAAAGAATGCCTTTTGACTCTTAGTTTAGATAAACTTCTTAATTCTTTCAGAAAATGATTTTCCAGCTGTGCATAGAGAGAAACTAGTGAACAAGATCTGCAAAAGAAAAGGAGCCAAGAGGAGTAGATCTCCATGTTTTACTTTATAACTTGGGTCCCCTAGAATGTTGTCTCGTTAGATGTTTTTATGTTTTCCCAGTAGCCACAAAAATTGTGGAGCATTTCACTTTCTGTATGTTTCCTTACTGTCAGAAAACAGATCTACTGAGTTTGCGTTACCAGGCTACAAAAGCTCTGCTATCCCCCCTGCCCGAATTAGGGAACTCCCTTTAGTCAGTAGGCTGAAAGCAAAAAGTGACAGCTAACAAAGAAGGTGTCAAAATTATTATTAAAATAAGACCCGAAAAATCATAGCAGGGTCTTTTGGGATTAGAGTAAATAAGCTTGCACAGCTCTTTAGTCCTTGGAGATAATACTTTATTACAGCACAATAATTGCTTTTGAAATAATGACCATTAGCAATGAAAGAAAGGTTAAATTATGGTCAGTCTATTTGAAGTAGGCAACAAAGAAAGTATGTAATAAATCTCATACAGATATTTATTAAAAATCATTCAAATAATTAACCTTTATCGAATGCCTGTATGTTCTCTGTGCTTTACATACATCATCCGCAAGTCTTAACAATAACAGACATGGGGGTGTTATGGCCTTTTTTTTTACAGAGAAGGAAACTGAGACCCATGTTACTTCCTCTACTCCTTATAAGGACAGAGCTTCTTAGTGATAGAGTCTTCAATAAAATCAACATTTCTTAATACTCTAAAGCCATTTGCCATACTTGGACTTGATGTTTAAAGGGGTATGCCTTAGTTACGTCGAAAATTTGTCAGGTTTTTTTTTTTCTTTTTTTTTGAAATTTTGTCAGTGTTGATCCAATTCCAGATTTCTTTGAATTAGATATATTGTATTTTTAAATCATTTTATTTTATTGTCAACGTTTAAAATTCGTGATACATGAAATTTGTATATCTGTATCTGTCTTTCTATCTGTAAATTGCATGAAATAATTCTGTGTTGCTAAATATCGGCTTTATGGTACCTTATTATGTATTTCCATTTCTCCAGCGTCTTGCAGCATTAAAAACAGCCTCAAGCTGTAGGTTAACATTTTTAGGTGTAGGGAAATTTTGTCAGAGTGTGCTTCACTGAGTTTCAGGGATCGACATCTGTGTCATTTTTAGACATATCTGGTCTCTGCCTGGAGCTCTCTTGAGCCGAGAATTGGTTGGACAGACATACACAACACAGACGTGCCTGTTCTATCTTGCCTCATTTGGGTAGTGGTTATTTTCTGAAAAACACAAGTGGAAACCACAAAGTAAAAACACAGCCAGCATTTATTATCACTGTTATAATTATATTTATTTTTCTTAGATTAATGAGTTCAATAAAATTCTGAGCACTAGCCAATAGCTAATAATCATTATAACGTTACAGTTTTAGAATTATCCTAGCTTATATAGCGATGTTCCAAAATGCCTTCTTTAAAATTGGAAAATGAATTCCATAAAATGTGTCTTTGGTTACAGAGAATAGCTTCATAGTAAGATCTGACATTTTCCAGTTTTCGTTTCTCTTTGGAGTCTCAAATAGTATCTTTTCTGTGTTTTTGTAGTTCTCATGTTCTTACATTTCTCAAAGAGTAACATACCTTATATGCTGTCCAAAGTTGATTGGCATCGTGATACGGGATGTTTTCCAACACGTTCTCAAAGTCATGGCTATAATGAAATAGAATCAATCGATTCATCATCCTACAAATGAGCGCTAACTGGTGAGGCACTGCTTGCTTAATGGCATTGTTGTACCCATTGGTATAATCTATAGTAATCAAGGTAGTATAACCTCCAATTATGTGTTTTATTATCTCATTATCCACCTTGCAAGTAAAATAACTACTGACAGGCCTGTTTCTTTCCTTCCTTGGCCACTTGTGATCATTTTTTATAGTAATCATCATCACAAGCCCCTCACACT
This sequence comes from Enhydra lutris kenyoni, assembly GCF_002288905.1. NCBI lineage: Eukaryota > Metazoa > Chordata > Mammalia > Carnivora > Mustelidae > Enhydra > Enhydra lutris. The sequence continues at coordinate 29,559,846 of NW_019154099.1, read as the reverse complement.
GAAAAATAACCCCCCTTTCAACTATAACTTAAACCAGTTTTAACTGTATAGTCTTGCATATCTGATATAAAGGGAAGATTATTGCTTTTTCAGTTTACAAGTCTAAATAAGCCATTGGATGGTTTATGGCTATTTTTCAGTGTTGGGCTCTGTATTTCTAATTATGGCAAACATCAAGAGTAAAATTATCCTTACAGACAGCAAGCACAAGCCATCATGGGCTCATATTCTACTTGATAAGATTACTCATACCATATCTTATTCCAGAGGAGATGTAAGGAGCATCAGCTATATTATTACTGTATGCCAGTGGGTGGTTTGTTTAGGGAGATCTCACATTTTTGTAAGGTACAAGATGCAGTGGCCATATCTGGGCATGGTAGAGTTTGCTCAAAGAAGAGCTTGGTACCGTGCCTTATTTAATGCATGAGTGTATCAATACACACATGAACATGCACAGAGACATGTGTTCATATATATTCACATTTTAAAAAGGATACTACCTAGAAATTGTCATACTTAATAAACTGACTGAAATTAGTTGATTCATTATAAACTTATTCCCTATATTATACCATTTAAGTGGGGGAAAATTTTCATATTTAATATTTAAACAAATGGGATGATTGTAGCACCCGTTTATTTTCTTTCTTGCTTTCTTTTTCTTTTATCAAAACCCTGGAAAAAACCTTGAACCACCAGTACTCTTACTGAACAGAAATAAGAACATTTGAAATATTTTTATTTAAAAAAACTTTAAGCCTCACTTTTTTAACTTTTTGCCTTATCCAGGAATTTCCTGATATTTTCCTTTCTATTTACTTATGCATTTGATTCAGTGCACATTTATCATTCAGCCGTCTTCTATACTGTGCACAGATGTCTCCCAGAGGAAGCTCATAGTTGAGTGAATGGAGGAGGCAGAGCAGCTTTCCTGAGAAGCGTCCTATAACACAGATAAGTGTAGACTCACAGAGGTAGGTCACAAAGGAAAGAGCACAAAGCTCAGTGCTTGGGAGGGGTTGGTGATGATTCAGGACAAGGATGCTTCTCACAGTAAAATGTTTACTTGCATTATCCACATAGATATGAGGAAGGAAAGGCAATTATTTTAAAAAGGTGAAAAATCCTAGAAATATGAAAGAACACAGTGCATTCTGGTAGAGTTCTTGTCGGCCACGTCTGTAGTAAGTGAATGCTACAGGGAGACAGAGAAAGCTTGTAAGCTGGTGAGTTATCATAGGAAGGCAGGCGAGAATTCCTAAAGGCGGGTGCAGAGGCAGTAGGAATGGAAATCTGATAGGCAGAACTTGTTGCCCAAATGGATGTTGAGGACAAAGGAAAAAATAAATATAGATAATTCCTAAGTTCTTGTTTTGGCAACTGCCACATGTTGAAAAATTCTAGTGGAAGATTATATGAATTGAAAGACAGTACTGAGAATTTTACCCAGAAAACAGTGTAAAGTGAAAAAAACTGACAAAAACATGGAAGAAAAGATGCGAGACATGAATTGACATGTTCCAAAATATACCTGAAAGGATTTCTATAAAATAGGAGTAGATAGAATGTGTTATACAGAGAAGCAATATTCAGAGAAATGTCTGGGTATTTTGGAAAATTAGGGAAGCCATGAATCTTACAGTATAGATGACTCAGTAAAAATAGATCTGCATCTAGACACACAGCAGTGAAATTGTCAGGCATGAGTCATAAAGAAAAATCTCAACAGCTATCTACAAAAGAGTTAAAGAAAAACAAAGACTGTCAACAATAAGAAATGCCAGAAAGCAATGCAGTAGTCTCTTCAGAGGACTGAGTGAGGGATCCTAGAGTTTTGTTCTCAGCTAAATTCAATCAACAGTAAAATAAAATTTATTTAAAGCATATATTGACTAAGAGCTTACCACCCACACAAATTTTCTGAAAGATCTAAAGAATATGCTTTTTGGGGAAAAAAAAAAGAAAAAAAGAAAAAGGAAGAAGAACCCAAATGGAAAGGTGAGCTTCGAACTGGTTTTAAAAGTATAGGTAGGGGTGTTTGGGTGGCTCAGGTGGTTGAACAGCTGGCTCTTGAATTCGGCTTAGGTCATGATCTCAGGTGCTAGGGTCCAGCCCTGAATCATATCTGCAAAAGGAAATAAATTTTAATTAACTCTTGGTGGTGAAACATGAATCAAAATTCTGAACTATAATGAATAAGAACATGGGGAAGATGGGAATGTTCCTTGGGTGGTTATCACATGCTAAATCCTTCTTGTGTTTGGGAGGAGAATAGATACACAGAATGACTTTAGACTTTAGAAAAATTTTAAATGAAAGAATGTAAATAAATCTCTAATGTTAAATGAAAATAATTGTAGAATATGATCTTATATAGTTTTTAAAAGAGCAAAACTGTATTCATTGTTAATTGATATCTGTTTAGTTAAAGCATAAAAACTCTATAAATACACCAGGATACTATGGAAGAAGGAAACAAACAGTAAAATAAAACAAAAAAAAGGTCAGCTTTTTCTGTAATATTTTACCTTTTTTAATCACCTGAAAGAAATACTGCAAATGTTAAGGTTTTTTTTTTAATCTTTTGGGAGAATAAATAGGTATAGAATTCCATATATGTGGGGGAATTTTTTTTACATAAAAGTGACATGAAAGAAGAGCTATAAATAATTTACCTCAATTTTTATAAGCAAGTTTCTGAGAAAGAAAATACTGGAACTTGTGTTGAATGGTTCTTCATATTTTATCTTTCACATTATACATTGTTGGGTGTGAGAGACAATAGGAGGAAAACATTTTCAAGATTTGGCATGGTTGAAAGAGAAAAAGGAATGTAAATGCTGAAGAGTTAATTTGGCCTCTGACATCTTATTTAATTGATGGTATAAATGTGGTAGACACCAAGGAAGATCTTTCTTATTAGCATGTGAACTTGCATGGATTATAATGAACCATCCTGGCCTCTCAGATCCGTGCTTGGCCTCAGGGACAGCTCATGCTTAGTGTTGAGGAGGTGACTTGGCAGCTTTGGTTATGGAAATCAGCGTAAATGATGTTCAGAATGCATATTATTAGGGCACTATCAATTTTAAAGTATTCTAACATAAATGTTACTGGTTTTTACCAATTAAAAAATTATTTTTCTTTATTACCATGTTCAAAGAAAACACATCAAATTTTGTGTTTATTACCTAAATACACTGACCCGAAGCATCACCCAATCCACCAGACATTTGCTTTAGGAAGACCCAAGACCTCACTCTCCATGATAGCTCTTATATTCAGAAACTGTCTTTTCTCACAGAACCTAGACAGTCATTCATAGAGAAGTTAGTTGTAAACCCAGTTTAAAGTTAAGAAAGCCAAAAAGACTAGTGTGTGCTTCCTATGCCCTCTCTCAACGTAGCCTATGTTATATAGTGCTCTCGAAACACTCATGCCACCTGGCCTGACTCTAGGCAGAATTACAATTTTGGCCTGCTTCTTCCAGAGTCATTTCTGGAGACTGCACCAGCTGCCTGTGAGGGCTCCTTCCCTAACCTATGTCCAGGGTTTGCATCTCTGAGCTCAGGAAAGGGTCTGAGCAAAGGAGCCTCAATGTGACAGATGTTCCTGAAGCCAAAGGAAGTAGGATTCCATTTCCAGGTGTAAGGATCTCATCAGCTTTCTTAGAGACTTAGGTAATTTATCTTCTCTAGGGGAAGGAGGGTGGTTAGCAAAGTATCAAAATAACGTCTCTTTAAAAACAAGTCAGAAAACAGACAGTGCCTCTTAGGGAATCCCTCTTAGGGATTGAGGGAAACACAGAATTATCATTTCTTACAGAAGCATCCCAGACAGACTTGATAGGGAAAATACTTTTAATCCAATTTTACAAAGCAAATTTCTCTCTTTGCAATTTGCATAAAATTAGGCCAGGAACTGGCATGTCCTTCAACCTGGATTGGAAACAGAGAAAAAAATGTAGCAATACTAGCTTTTTGGCCCAAAGATCTATATAGGTCATTTTTGAGTGCTTATTCACCCCGCGTTAGGATGACGCCAAAGCAACACATTGGAAAGAGAAGGGTCAGCACCGACTTTTGCTCTCATAAAGAAAACTTACCTTCTGTGATTTCAAAAGTAGCCTCTGCTGGCATTCACAGGTATAACATCTAAGATTTGTGTTTCTCAAGTGTCCCCCAGAAGTCTGGTAGGTAGTATAGATATTTTGCTCAGTTATAGGTTAGAGTCACAGGAATGTGAGAGACTGAGCCTCCAAACTACAGGATTCTTCTCAGTGCTGCTTTCGTGTCCTCTGCTTGTGGCCCACAGAGTAAGGCTTGTGAGCTCTTTGTGGGCAAGGGTGTGTTGGGGAGGGGCGTGTCAATTACCCACTGAACGAGAAAGAAAACTTTCATAATCTTTTTTTTTTTTTAAAGATTTTATTTATTTGACAGAGAGAGATCACAAGTAGGCAGAGAGGCAGGCAGAGAGAGAGGAGGAAGCAGGCTCCGTGTGTGTGTGTGTGTGTGTGTGTGTGTGTGTGTGTGTGTGTGTGTGTGTAAATGCTCTGCTTCTTTAAAAATCCCTGGGGCCATTAAAGATGAAACAGACGGCATGTAAATCTTGGATAACACTTAACAGAATACTGTCTAAGCAGCCCTCAACCATGACTACACATAACAATCTCTGGCGGGTTTTCCAAAGATGAGATTGTGTCCAGACATTTTTTCCTCTCTTGTTAAGATTACCAAGTATTTAAAAGACATGACCAATATTAAAAGCACTTTTTAGTCATTGCCAGAACATAATAAGATTCAGCTGCTGATAACGGCCGACTATAGGAGACACATCCAGTACTATGGGTACCGGCGTTAGGAGATTTTAGATTCATTTTTATATTCACTCAACAGAACACATAAAGCTTAAGTTACCTTTTAAAATATTTGTTCAGGAAAAAGTTTATCTTGTTAGGAAAGCTCACGTGTAATCCCCAGATCACTGAAAGGAATATGTTCTCTAGAATATTATGTATAATATTTTATTGAGTGGATATTATGATTAAAATTGGCTTTTGGAGTTTTGAAGAAAAGACTATGTGACCATATAATCCTGTTTGTATTTATCTTTATAGATTTTCACATACATATTTTATTAAGTGTATTGTTACATTTATCTTGTTGCAGTTGGTGTATATTTAGGCAGTAATTTGTTGAGACATTTTATTAAAAAATTTCTGTCATTACCCTTTCAAGGAATAATATGTAATCCTTTGGAAAGATCATATGTATGTAATGATTTACATTATGAAGTGTTTCTACAGTGATGAATTACACCTCAGCCCTTGGTTTGTAAGCCTATGTGGGAATCTGGATAGGTAGGAGAGATAAATTTGTGGTGGAAGTAGTCACTATTTCTAAAATTAGAACTCTAGATATATCTAATACAGAAGAAAAAAAAAAAGAAAAATCAAGACCGTGTTTGATGATAGCATGTTCTTCATGAAGTATTTTGTTCTTTTCATGATAAATCAGTTGAGATACTTCATGAAATTCATTATTCTCATGTGTTTAGGGGTGTTGTTTCTTTTAATGATGTCAAATATATTAAGTGTTTGATCATCATTTCCACACCAGGACATCAACAGCAAAATTCGGCTAAAGTCACCACTCCCAGACAAAAATCTTGGTGGCTTTGATATAAACAAACAACAACAGGGGCACTAAGTTGACCCTGAGATTGAATAGTCCATCCGTGTTGTAGCAAGAATTGAGTGGTTAGTAATCAAGGGTAGAATTTTAGTGTGGAATCCTTTCTTTGTTTTTTAATAGAAGTTTCTCTGTGGTGCTTAAAACTTCTCACTTCTCTTTATTTCTAATCTTTTCAGCATTCCTACCCCTTATGTGTTTCCCGGTAACATGCCATATCTTCTCTCACTTTCTCAAGTATCCGTACAGGCATTCCTCATTGTATCAGCTTTGCTTTGTCATGCTTCACAGATAGACTGGTTTGTTTTCTTTTTCCTTCTTTCTTTCTTTTTTTTTTTTTTTTAAGATTTTATTTATTTTGACAGAGAGAGAGATCACAAGTAGGCAGAGAGGTAGGCAGAGATAGAGGGGGGAAGCAGGCCCCTGCTGAGCAGAGAGCCCAATTGGGGGCTCGATCCCAGGACCCTGAGATCATGACCTGAGCCAAAGGCAAAGGCTTAACCCACTGAGCCACCCACGCACCTGTTTTCTTTTTCTTAAACTGATTAGAGCTTGTGGCAAACCTGCATCTAAGCAAGCCTGTTGGTGCCATTTCTCCAAGAGCATTTGCTCACTTTGTGTCTCTGTGTCACATTCTGGTGATTTTCACAACATTGAAAACTTTTCATTTTATTCAGTTGGTTATGGTGATCTCAGACCGGTGATCTCTGGTGTTACTATCGTAATTGTTTTTGGGGCACCGTGAACTGCACCCATATAGGACAGCACCCTTGATAAGGGTTGTGTGTGTTCTGACACCCACCCACCAACAGCTATTCCCCATCTCTCTCCCTCTGCTTGGCTTCTCTGTTCCCTGAGACACAACAATGTTGGAATTGGGCTAGTTAATAACCCTATTGTCTCCTCTGCGTCTTCAAGTGGAAGGAGCAGGCATACATCTCTCACCGTCAATCCAGAGCTAGAAATGCATAAGCTTAGTGCAGGAGGCTCGTCAAAAGCCGAGACAGGTTGAAAGCCAGGCTTCTTGCACAAAACAGTTAGCTAACTTGTGAATGCAAAGGAAAAGTTCTCGAAAGAAACTGCAGGTGTGAGCCAGTGAATGCACAGGTAGAAAAGTGAAAACAGCTTTATTGCCGATAGGGAGAAAGTTTGAGCACTCTGCATAGAAGATCAAAGCAGCCACAGCAATCCCTTTAGCCAAAGCTCAATCCAGAACAAGACCCTAACTCTTGAATTCTATGAAAACTGAAAGAGGTAAGGAAGCTACAGACGAATATTGGGAAGCTACATTGGTTCATGAGGTGTAAGGAGAGAAAGAAGCTGTCTCCAGAACATAAAAGTGAGAGAGGAAGCAGTGATTGCCATGGAGAAGCTGCAGGAAGTTCTCCAGAACATCGGGCTCGGATGATTCATGAAGGTGGCTACACTGAACGACCAATTTTCAACCTAAACAACCTTCTGTTGGAAGAAGATGCCATCTGGGGCTGTCATAGCTGGAGAGGAGAAGTCAGTGCCTGGCTTTAGAGGACAGGCTGACTCTTTAGTGAGGAGCTAATGCAACTGACGACTCTTAAGTTGAAGCCTATGCTCAGTGACCATTCCGAAAATCCGAAGGCCCTTGGGAATTCTACTACACTACTGTGTCTGTGCTCCGTAAATGGAACAACGAAGGCTGGATGACAGCCCCTCTGTGTACAACATGGTCTCCTGAAGCTTTTAAGCCCCCTCTTGAGACCTACTAGTCAGAAGAAAGATTGCTTTCACAAGATGACTGCTCATCGACAGGGCACCTAGTCACCCAAGAGCTCTGAGGGAGATGTGTAGAGATGAATGCTGATTGTATCCCTGCTAACACGATGTCCATTCTGCAGCCCATTGATCAAGGAATCATTTCAACTTTCACATCTTATTATTTAAGAAATACATTTTGCAAGGCTGCACCTGCCGTAGACAGCGATTTCTCTGGTGGATCCAGGCTAAATAAATCAAAAACCTTCTGGAAGGGTTCCACCATTCTAGTTGCCCACACATTCGTGATTCATGGGAAGAAGCATCAACATTCACAACAGTTTGGAGGAAGTTGATTCTAACCCTCATGGATGACTTTGAGGGGCTCAAGTGGAGGAAGTAACTGCAGATGAGGAGGAAATAGCAAGAGAACCAGAATTAGAAGTGAAGGTTAGCATTTTTTTTTTTTTTTTTAGCAATAAAGTATTTTTAAATTCAGATATGCACATTGTTTTGTTAGATGTAATGGTATTGTGCACTTGGGAGACTACAGCTGTAGTGTAAACATAACTTTTCGAAGCACTGGAAAGCCAAAACATTCACTTGACAGGCTCTATGGCAACATTTGCTTTATTGCCACGGTCTGGAGCTGAACCCACACAGTATGTCTGATGTACGCCTGTAGTCCTTTTATTTAATTTCTAGCTGCTCCAAATACCTCTCATTTGATGTTTTCCTCGGTCTCCCAGAACTCTTGTTGTTGCTCTTGGCTGTGCGCTCTGTTCCCATCACCTCACGCTGCTGCGTGTAAATGGATTCACCTCAGAACTGATGCATTTCAATCTTCACCTTTCAGGAAATGAATTCCAAATGATGATTTCAGGATCTAGTCTTTCAGGTCTTTTCTCTTTCCTAAAAGAAGGAGTGGAAGTGGGCCACAGATGTTTCGAAACCATTTTGAAGTGGTATTGCTAGCTTCCCACCTGTGGATGTGCGGCCCGAAGCTACAGGGGGGCTTTACCTGCCGCCTCTCAGTAGGAGAGATACATATGGGCTGTGAGGATGTAATATTATGTCAATACCGTAAACAGGTGAATGGTACAATAAAGACTTTGTTCTCTTTCTACTGACGAGGCATCATTTGGGGACATCCTGGCTGCATTTCACCTGCTACGTGGGAAGAAGGATCCGATACACGCCTCTGTGATGGTGGTCCTTGTAACTTCATGCATAATGTGGCCAGCGTTCCAAAGATAATGTGTGTGGTCCTTGTGTTGGATTTATCCTTGCTAATTATCATGACCATTTTCTATATTTTGGCTTAAGCTCATGTAAAAGCTAAGTAGTTCTCACATGCTTGAAAATACCTAGAGACTCTTAATATTTGGTCCTTCATGGCTTTCCTAGGATATGCAACAGAATTATAAGAGGGACACTCTGCTTCTGTTGTTATAAAACAGTTTAAGGAATAAATTTGTTTCTGAGGGAGGGAATAAGCAGAAACAAAAGGTGAACTCCTGTTCATAATCTAGAAAAGTCGAAGCCATTCGCAAAGCTCAGTGACACTTGATGTCTCAGAAGCCATCTCTACAAATAAGCCCCATCTTTCTCAGCTCTTATATTGTCACAGTCCGTTAGTCTTTCATTTATATTATGATATGTTGCTACAGTGATGACTTACACCTCAGCCCTCAGTTTGTAAATCTGCATAGAAACCTTTTGTCTAACGAGACAGAAAAATCGCTGTTTCTGAAATTAGAATTCCGGATGTAGTTAATACAGTAGGAAGAGAGAAACTAATCAAGCCTATATTTGAAGTCAAACCGTGTTTTGTAACATGTATTTAATGACATATTTTATAATTTTAATGACAAACCACTTGGGATATTTTATAAAAGCAGCCTCAACGAAGAATTTCTATGTGGGTATAACACACTAGTAAGAAATATCTTAGATTGTTCTAAAAAGAAATTAAATGATGATGCTGGGAATCAATTGAAATACTGTTCTAGTTAGAAGAGTAGATAATGCTAATAGCTTTTTTAGAAGTAACCTGGTTTATGGTATTTGTGGGGGTTTTTTGTTTTGTTTTGTTTCTTAATGTCTGAAAAGATTTAAAGAGTTATTTCTCAGTTTCAATACAAAGAATGAAATCTTGGCACTGAGAATTTCATGCAGTAGATTGGATGGTTTATTTTTATATTTTCTAATTCTCTTCTTTTTTGTGTGTAAGTAACCATCTTAGCTTAGGAAAAAAAAAAAACAACAATAAAACATCAACCCGTTTCCCTTTTTAGTTGATCTGGTACCATTGTTGACTTATTATCTTGTTGAATAGAATTCCCTTTCACTACTGCCTATTGTATGTTTTGAATGGAGCTATAATTTATATTCTATAAAGAAAGGTTTTAAGAAACATGTTTTGTTCCTTTAAGTGTATGCTCAAATTTTAGGGGGAATAGCAAACTAAGATCTTTTATTAAACAAAGAATGAAATGAACCAATTTAATATAATTTTAGACATTGTTGTTCTGATGCCATAATGAAGCTGAAAAAAAAGTTTTTGGTCTTTGTATAATAGAACATCAGTGCCTATGTTAGCCTAGCCAAATTAGATATAACCAAAATAATCTGTCACAGTCTAATTTTCTATGGTAAGGCTAGCCTGGCACATAACAATAAAATTGTAAGGCCATTTTGTTAGGCCTTGGAGGTGGGCATTCAATGAATACTTGTTGAATTTCTGAATGAATAAATATAAGGATAAATCATATTTTTATCTGGTAATAAAAATGTTGAGTCCATTAGTCTGGGTAGAATCTTGGATTTATTATTATTATTATTTAAAATTTGCTCATTAAAACTGAAAAGTATAAAAATGAACTCGTACAAAATTATCTTTATGTTAAGTTAAATAAAATATTCATAAACAATTTAAAATTTTCAGAATAAGTTTTTTCTAAAATTATTTCCTAAAATGTTTGTTGTGGTAGTTATGTACATTATTTTGAGAAGAAAAATGTTGCTATCATTAGGAGCTAAAATATAAACCAATTGTTACAACACATTTATATTTAATAATGTAGCAATTGTGCTCCTTTTCAGTGCTTGTCATGAGAATGATATGGGAGCTCTTGCACCATATATGAAAGTTGAAATATAGTGATTTTCCCCAAAATTATTGCCAGGTACTTTTATGCCTCCAGATTATGATAGTGTTGAGTAAGGGTTAGAATCACGAAATTGTAGAATTGCAGTGTTGGAAGGGTGTTTAAGTTTCTCTCCTCAAGATTCCCATCACTTTACAACTGAGGAAAGTGAGACTCACAAATGCAGAATGGGTCAAGCCAACAACATGAATGCTTTTAATTAGAATAATTGTTATTTTAAATAAATAAGTGGTTGTATTTATATAGTTTTAAGTAGGTAATGCTTTGTATACTGCCCTTGTCTTTTAGAGATCTTATGTACAATTGCTGTTCATTTTGGGGTTCTTGTGGCCTCTTTTCTCCTCCATGGAGTACTTCTTTCACTGATTTTAACAACTGTGTCTGTCTCTCCCAATAGGATGAAAATGTCCTTATAGGAGAGGCCTTGTCTTACGCTGTTTTGTACTTTTGTCCTCTCAATTCTAATCATGATGACTGTCACTGAGCAGATCTTCAAATATTTGGGGAACGGGTAGTGTCTCATAGCAATAAGGGAAAAATTAATAAGCACTCCAGTCATAAATCTTGATGTCTCTTCGGTATGTGATTAACAAGGATCCGTATGTGTCCCCTTTTTCTCCCCACAGTCTCCAAACGTCCACAACTACCCCGATATGGAAGCTGTTCCCCTGTTGCTAAATAATGTGAAAGGGGAGCCCGTGGAGGACTCGTTATCTGTAGATCACTTCCAGACACAAACTGAGCCAGTGGACTTGTCAATCAACAAAGCCAGGACATCCCCCACCGCCGTGTCATCCTCCCCGGTTTCCATGACAGCGTCCGCCTCCTCGCCTTCTTCAACTTCAACCTCTTCATCGTCTTCTAGTCGTCCAGCCTCCTCCCCGACCGTTATCACATCAGTATCTTCAGCATCATCTTCGTCAACAGTATTAACTCCAGGGCCCCTCGTAGCCTCCGCGTCCGGGGTGGGCGGCCAGCAGTTTCTGCACATCATTCATCCCGTCCCGCCTTCAAGTCCCATGAATTTACAGTCTAACAAACTGAGTCACGTTCACCGCATCCCCGTGGTGGTACAGTCGGTGCCTGTTGTCTACACAGCTGTGCGGTCACCTGGAAATGTGAACAACACTATCGTAGTGCCGCTTTTGGAGGATGGGAGAAGCCATGGCAAAGGTAAGGGGACCCAATGGAAGCCTTGATTTCTTTCAGAGTGAGGGGTAACTGTGCCTTTATTGAGTGAGCTGCCCCTGAATCGTGTGCAACACACCACATCCAAAGAGGTTCTGTGCACCACGCAGACGTGAGCCGATGAGCGCGGTCAACCGCGTGTTGGCATTGGTATTTGCTTCCGTGTTCTTCAGTCTATATTTTTACATATCGAGTCATTTAGTGTTGGAATTCAAATGTCTTCCTTTGCAAAATGCTGTTTGCCTTCAAAGGCTCAAACGGAAAGGATAATCTGTATTTAGCATAACTGCTTATAAGTTGAGTCGCCAGTAAAATAATTCTAAAATGAGGTGTTTGACTACAAAAGTCTCATGTAGCTTGAGGTCTTATCTTAGTGGAAGCTACTGTCATTTTAAATACTGATATGATTTGGTATGATGCAGTATTTCAAAATGCAATATTAAAATTCCCTTCCAGGATTTAGAAGGCAGGAAATGCTTTTCTACATAACTCTATTTAATAATACCTGGTTGCCTAATTTTGTATATAGCAGTTATGCAGTTGATCATGAAGTTGCTTTCCTACTTCTAAGCTCTTATTTTTTTTTTTCAGTTTTTACTAGAAGGAATTAAAGTAGCATCACGCTGTCGATTTGGTCTTCCTTTATCATGAATCTACAATATAAGCCATCCTTCTGTGGAAAAGGAAAATGCTCGTAATCATAGACTCGTTCCCTCTAAAACTAAACACGTAGGCATGTGTATTGTCTTCAGGGCCCAGAAATGATGAGGGTTTAAGATATGTTGTATTCCTTTTGCGTTGATATCGTATTACTACTGAGGCCCATCATTAAAATATGATTGATGAATACATAAACACATTGCCTTCTCATAAAATGCTAGTAAGCCTGGATTTTTATAATCCTATAAGGTAGGATTCAGTGCCTAGAAACAACAGTTGATTGTGAAGTTAGAGAGATTTTTGCAAACAGACTCTACAAAACTGCATCTGTCTTTGGCAAGTTATTGTCTTAGCTGCATTGAGTTTTTTCATAGCTCACGAAATGAATTGGACCTTCTTAGTATTACCAACTGAAAAATATCACCTGATTTACAGCACTAAGAGGTTTTAGTGTGCAGACTTGGGCTGTAGCGTTCTGTGCTTAATGTGGAGACCCCTGTCTTTTGTGCTGTTTCGGGCAAAGGCCTGAACTAGTCCCACCACCATCTGAGTGACCAAGTAGACGAAAAGGAGGTATGAAGTAGTCTTTGCTTGGATTTTCCTTTAGTTGAACCCTCTCTGATGTTACTAACACTTCTGATCAAAAGGAGCTAACTGATTTGAATAATAGCATAACTGAAGGCCACTTTATGTGATTTTATTAGGTTAGGTATTTATCTTTAGTAATTTAAAGATGTGTTCACAATTTTTTTAAGAATTAGGAATTAACAAAAAGCAAAAGTGGAAGCTTGCATATTGCATTACTTTATGTGTATATGTGTATACCACAGAATCCAGTCCTTGTACCACTCCCCTCAAGGGAGATACTGCTTTAATTGTGAAGATGATTGATGAAGATTTTAATGTTGTTCATGACTTTTTTTTTTTTTTTTTTTTACAATTTTGACATACTAATGAAGGCAACAAAAGAGATACCTCTTTTATTTGACATTATCCTTCTAAGGGAGAAGTTATTTTTATTTAAGGGGATTGATACTGAAAGTATATTGCCAAAATTTAATTTTCTGAAAACTATGTCTCTGCCGAAGAACTTTGTTACGACTCGTGCTATAATTTGCTCTCAAGTGTATTTGTTAGTTTCATGCCATGTTTTTTATTCAGCAGTTTTCTCTTGCCCAGAATAAAAATTGATATAATCATAAATCCCCTGGACTATGATATGGACATTTGGAGCATGAGAGTCAGAATCAGGAATCTGAGTTAGACTTAGTCCATTCACTTACAGTTTTGGACTGGGAAGTGTTATTCAAAGATTAAATGGGGATAATAACATGATCTATCCTTGAAGATTATTGAGGAAATTAAGTAAGAGCTTAATGTCTGGGTTAATCAACTATCAATAAAATGTTTGTAATTATTTTTTATCTCCTTCCCAAGGTACTTGAAGCAGTAATGTTCAGAAATTTTTTCTCTGTCGTATAAAAACAAAGTTGGAAGGAAAAAAACATACTGAATTTACAAATGAAAAACTGCTCCCAAGAAGTTAGTACAGAAATGCTTCTCAAAATTGTTACTACAAGTTATAAGGGATGAGAGTTTACTATGAGAAATTATCTGGAAACATCCCATATTTTCTATTTTTATTAGTTTGTATTATGTTTTTATAATCACCATATTATACAAATATTGCTATAGCATTTTATAAGTTTTTTTTTATTGTTTAACTGATTACTTAGATGATGGTAAAAGTGTCTAGTAGAGGAGGCCTGCCTACCTCACAGAATGAATAAAAGAAAGGGCATTTCGGTAATTCTTTAAGTCTTTATTTTGCACATGTGCTGCTGGGCACTGGGCCAACAATGAAATGGCTAAGTGATAAAGGGAGCCCCTATTCCATTCCCATGTTGGACTTGTATATCTGATATGGATAAGCAAAAGAAAATATGATAGGGGAGTTGGATTTTCAAAATGCTAACAATAAAATTATAAAACTAACCCATATAAACGCAGATGAATGTACTGGCTAATTATTTTTAAAGTTGTTATAACACATCTGGTCTCTGGTAGATAAATCGTTTACCTTATCTGTCATGTACATAAAAACCTGTGAACGTACTCATCCATGTTTTAAGATGACATATCATGTGAATTGAGTCATTTGTCCATTCAAGTCTTTATTGAGCATCTGTTATGTAGTGAGTATTTTATTGGTCCAAGGATACAGTGTTGAACAAAACAGATGCTGTTTCTATCTCAGGGTGCTCATAGTCTACTGGGAAGTATCGACATTAAACAAACAAACAAAAAAATCATATAATTAACTGATAATTGTGGACATTCTGTGTTTCAGTTGGATTAGAACATAGACTACGCATGGATTTTTGCCCAGGAGAGAGAGTTTAATTATAATTGCAGATGGAGAAAGTTGTATTTGATAAAAGTATTTTCACAGTGGGTATTATATATGGTTAGAAATGTTTCCACTGTGATGCTCGGGGGAGGTGGTTAGGGTTTGGGGATGAGGTAGGGTGAAATGTCCACGTGAGTATGCTTGACTAACGACAGAAGGAAGTGAGAAAACTTTCCAGTGAGGATAGAAACTCAGCCCATTCAAGTATTTGAAGAATATTGGTCTAAAGGAATGACAAGCTAGGTCTGTGCACTGACATATCTCAGTTTGGCCTTGAACGTGATATGTGATCTGAAGAAAACAGCAGGATACTCTGGACAAACACAACTTGAGCTAGAGCTACAAGAGGGAGGATGTCAGAGAAGGTCTCCCAAGGAAGACATTTTCCCTCTTGATACCAAAAGGACAAAGTGGCAGTTAGCCCCCAAAATGGTTGTGCTGAGAAATGGGAGCTCTCTATGTAGAGGGAACAGCCAATGGATTGATCTGGCCCGAGTTTTGTTGCTATGTCACCTGAGACACATTATTTATAAACAAGACCCTAAAGGGATTATTTGACCTTATAAAGGAGTTTCAGTCCAGCCTGGGGAAGTTTTTGGTAGGTTTCCCAGGAGATATTTTCATTAGTTTTTACAGATACTTAGTAGCAGAAAAGCGTAGGAGTTATAACAGATCACAAGCAAAGTTGTTCATGGTTTGTAATTGCCTGGATGAAAGCAAGTTTTGGGATCTCCCTCCCTCCCTTCCTTATTTCCCTCCTTCCCTTCTTCCTGTAGACATACTATATGCCAAGTAAAATTCTGAGAATTGAGGTTCTAAGATGAGCAAATGTCTACTGTAATGGCCTTACTTTCTAGTGTAAGAGGCAAAAGCAATTTATGGCAGATGGTCTAAGAGCTATAATGAAAAATAAGCCATGGTAAGGGAACGGGAAGTCAAAAGACAGGAGTGCAGTTTTAGGTACAATCTGGCCTACCTGAAATGTACGTTATGATAATAATACCTGGGGAAGACCTTTACAGAAAGAGAGAACTGCAAGTTCAAAGACCCTGAAGCATGGAGGGTGCATGGTTGGTGTGAGGAACAACTACAGGGCAGCTGGTGGAACAGGAGGGGAATGAGCGATGGCAGAGCAGTGGGATATGAGACCAGAGGGGTGAGTAGGACCGGATCATGTACGGCCTCAAAGAATTTGGTTACATTGTTTGTTTTTTTCCTATCTATGGTGGGAAGTCACTGAACTGGACCTTTGAGCAGGAAAGTGACATGACTACTTTTTACATTCTTCCTTTCACAAGAATCGCTGAATCACTGCTTCATGAGGACTGAGAATTGGGAATCTGGCAGGGTGCAGTTCACTGGTGACGGTGACAGTGTGTCAGTGGAGTCATGGGAACAAAGGACTGACTGAAGTGAGTTTGCGTTCAGCTGGGAGGTGAGGAGAGGAAGACCAAGAGTCTAGGAAGCTCTTTGGAATAACTCTGCAGGAAAGAGTCGTACAGAGAAATGGATGGCGGGAGAGCGTTTTAGGCTCTCAAGGGAAGGATTTAAAAAGAGGGAGATATTATAACCCATTTGTATGGTATCAAGAATAATCCAATAGAGAGCTGAAAGTGGGTAATTCTAGAGAGGAAAGAGCTGTAGAAGCAAAGTCTTTCATTGCACGTTCGTTGCTTATATGATACTGTGGAAGTAACCTACATTTCGCAGTAATTTATCGGAATTCTAAAGTCAACTTATCAGATTGACAAAGTTTTTAGGGGAAAAAAAAGAGACACGATGGAAATTAAAGGAAATACAAAAACAGCAGATAATCATCCAGGGTTGATAATGAAAAGCAAATAAATTAATGTTCAATAAAATTGGGTCCATTGAGAGTTATAAAAGTGCTACCAGAATTAATGTAAGATCAAACATTTCTCATTCATCACCATAGAGTAGTTGAAAACAAAATAAACCCAAAACACTTTGCATTGGTCCTTTAAAACTATTTTTTATATCTGAGTAATAATGAATGTTATGTTTTAGAAATTCAAAATACTTAAAGAGCAATGCCATAACCAGTCTGTGACCATCCAGCTGATGAGCTAGGAAAAAAAAAAAATGGACTCATCTCCTCCCTCCCATACTGAGCTGGTCCTTTCTCTAGGTAGCTGAAGGAACAGGCAATTGCACCTTGATGCCCAGGAATGAGGCTCAAGCAAGAGCATGACTGATCAGTGGCTTTGGAATAATCAGAACTGAAAAAGCCTAAGGGCAGCAAGGGTGGCGTTCCTTAACCACCATCCCATTCTTCTGTCCCTGTGACTTTTGTAAAATGGATTGCCTAGAGGGCCAGTGTTCAGCTCCAGGTTCCTATACAGCCACTTTTTCTTCCATGAAAATGCAACCCCAGCAGCCTGGTCTACCAGAATTGTATAAAACATGTTTATTGCATTAAGACTCTTTATTACAATGGTGTCATACTTGAAAAACAACTCCCTATGGGTTCTGAGTGCATTATTCCAGACTTAAAACAATTATGCTGTTAGATCCTTGAGTAGAAAGTACTTTTTTCCCCCAAGATATCTGACGAGAGCATGTTGATACTGCTGTTAAGAAACCAGCCCCATTTGGGCATGTAATTCCTTTGGTCATCTTTTTTAGGAATGTTGTGGGTTTTTTAAAAATTATATTTAGATGAAGTGAAGAATCCTCCAAAAATATACCTTATTTTCATAACGCTCATTCAGGAGTTTCAAAGGGATGTGGTCGTGGGCAAATTTGAAATACTCACACCCCATTTTCTTCCCTCCAGGCTGTTGCTTTTCTCAGCAGCCAACAGGAAGAAGCCACAAGTGTATTTTTAGTCCTGTGCCATTTCTATTTGTGAAAGGAAATACGGTCATTGCAGTGATTGCCGCAGTGCTGGCTGGAGACGAGGGCTCTAGCTCTGGCTTCTCCTGACCATGGAGTGTGGCTATGGTTTTGCTCGCGAGAAGCTCCCCCCTTCCTCTATTGTCTTCTGCTGTCAGCTCTCTCACTTGTGGATGTTAAGGATGCCTCATTTCCGGTGATGTTCCTTCTGTCACCGACTCACTTCCTCTGTCTCCCTTACACATGCCTGTCCTCCTTTAGTTCAGCGTTCAGTGGAATGCTGGGGTCATCAGTCCATATGACAGGATAGTCCCAGGCAGTTGACCTATGCTTATGTGTATGGTTGTCTTTACTTTTGGAGTCATTGAACTACTGCAGCTTCCTTTGGTAAATTTATTCTTCGACTTACACTTAATTATGAGAACTTCCAAACATAGTTGACATTTTAGGCCTCCATTTGGTTTTTATTGATAAACCATTTACTTACTTATGTTCTTTCATTAAAAAAAAATTTTTTTAATGCTGCCTTTTGGGAAGTGGGACTGGAGTGTTGCTGACTTTGGGTTTACACTTCTGAAATATGGACTTGCTAGGACTTGAGTGTTTCAGTACTATCATCATAAAGCAAAGGCAGGAACTTGTTAAAAAGTGAGAAAGCCAGTCAGCTAAGGTTAATGAAAAATGGAGTTTTAAATAAGAGTTCAGAATACTTTATGGAGAGATGCATGGGGCACTTGTTGCATTTACCTGATTTGCAACAAGGAGAAGAAATTTATTGGTGTCTTTTCACTTCTGGACATGTACAAGAAGTTGAATAGTTTGCTCCAAAAAACTGGCTTCTTGAGTTCTTGTTCATCTGCAATACCTTTAATTTGTTAATTTCTCTGCTTCATCTAGCATAAATTGGTTTAGTTCAAAGATTTGATGATAATAACTGGCTCAGAGAGGAGACAGAAGTTATCTGTATTGTGCTGAGAGAATTAGCAGAAAAGAGAGAATTCTAGATAAGCTCCTTGTAAACTGTACAATGTCAAAGAATGAGTTTAATTGGCTTCCCCCCCCCCACACACAGTTAAATATTAAATAAAAGTACAAAGCACGAAAGAAGAGAAAAAGAAGAACATAAGGACGGTAGATGGAATCCACATTTAGAGAGAGATGATACTTCATTCAGAAGTAGATATTACCCAAGGAGGAGAAGATGTAGATGAGGAAAATCTATTTATTAGAGAAAGTAGTTAAACAAGAGTTTAACAAAATGGCCTCTGTATTCATTCTGTTGTAAATTGTTAGCCACCACACCAGTTTAACTTGTTGGAGAAGTTCCTCCTATAGTTAAAAAAAAGATTGAATTTATGTATAAATAAATATATGCTTATAAGTGATATTTTACTAATAAATATTCTGATGTAGTTGCTACATTCATTTTTCACCACACCTGAGAACTTTCTCAGGTGATACTTAATACATTGAACATTACATGTTGTATTTTTGGAATATAATATCTTTCATTTCCTTTGTGGTTTTATTTTTTAAAAACGAACTTTTTCTTTCCTGAAAAATATAAATTATCGTAAATAAGATACAAATTTAGTTCTTGCTTACATATAAATTTCACATAGTACAGGTGCTATTATGCTATAAGGAAATTTTTACTTAATACATCGCAGGTATTTATAGAATTATTTTGATGATATTTGGATATATATACACATTGTGAGAGACCTTTGGAAATCTAGCATCTCTGTATTAAATGAGCATTTGCATATCAAATGAGCATTTTATCCAATGAGTCTTAAGACCTATAGGAACAAATGAAAGAAGGAAGACTCTAAGATCCAAGAGGGAAACTCAGTCTTAGAATCATTGCTAGCATTATTTTAAATTAGCCTCTTAATTATTTACAACTCTCTGGCTGCGCTTTCTGTTCCCTATTTGTTCTTATTCCCTTAACTCTTTTTCTGTTCCAAACTATTGAACTATTGAACTATTTTCTCAGCTCTTTCTATTTGCCTGTATTCCATTGTTAGTGGAGAATTTCTTTAACTGGTATTCTACTTTGTGTTCTTTAGAAAAGAACAAGTTGATAGTCGTCTATCTGAGAAATAAAAGAAAAGCTATCAATTTACAGAGTCACCATCATATACTTGATTTTTTTTTTTTTTTCCAGACACCTTTACATGGAGGGAATGGTGCCCCGATCACTGGCCAGTTCGTGTGTTTTTCATGACCCGGTGGCTCCACCATCTTTTTTCTTCTGTTAATTCATTTATTCAACAAATGTTTATTGAACTGATCCTATGGCCAAGAGTATCCCCTGATCCCCGCTGTGGAGATTTTTTAAAATAAAACTCCCCTTAAAAGGTAGCTTTAGTTTACAGTATAATGAAACAATATTGTTCATACTCTGGGATTTTTTCCTGTTGAATCTTAAAATCGATTTGGTAGCTTAAAATGGGCAATTTGAAAGAAATTAAATAAAATTGTGACTTAAGTATATCACCGAAATAAGTATTACATAGTGAAACTTTTGTTCAGCAACCTATTTATTGACATACATGCAAATGTGGTACTGGGAGAGAGAGAGTGAGTGAGTGTGTGTGTGTGTATACTGAGTCATGCTGAAATATGCATTTCTTGCTGTTGTTCCTGCCCAGAAAAAGCCTGAAAAAGGCTACATTGCGGTTCTCACCCTTGCTTCAGCCCCTCCGTCTTCCCTTCTCCTTCCTGCGCCTCCCTCTCAAAGATCCGCCTTGGCCCCGCCTTTTTTCTCTCCCTTCTCACTCTTCACCTTCCTTCCATTTGATTATGTTCTCCCTTCTCCTGGTTGGCCTTCTCTGTGTCCCTCCACCCCTCACCATTCTACCTACTTTTGACTCTCAATTCCGTTTTCTCTTCCGTGTCTCACCAAATCTCCTATCCTAGAACTAATGTAGTACTATGGAACTAAGCCACTTGTGTTGAAAATGACAGTCTTTGTACTGCCATCTAGTGGTAGAATTTTAAAGCAATGCAAGTGTTGGTAGTCTAGTTTCTCCCATGGCTTCCAGATTTTCCCCGCTAGTTTAGGGTTGTAAGGGAGTACAGGGAATATGCCCTTTTTACTTGAACCTAAATTTGAAATATAACTTACCTGCTTCATTTTTAGAGCTCTAGTATATTATATATATGTGTGTGTGTGTGTGTGTGTGTGTATACATATATATGTGTATATATATATTTGTATATACATATATATATGTGTATATATATATTTAGAAAAGACTATATTTAATTTGGACCACACACACACACACACAAAAATGTATAACTCCTACTCATTTGTCCCACTTTCCATCCTGTATATTTGTTACTTCTGTTTAGCAGAAAGAAAACATTACTTTCTGTGTATCTGTTCTTGTTTGTTTTTTTTTTTAAACCATGGTTTATGTTTGTTGGATAAATAGAAACATATATAAACATATATGCCAACTTGTGGGCTAGCTAACAAGTGTTGCTAAATGTCATTGAAAAAAAATAAAAGATAAATGGAGACTTATTCTCCACACAGCAAGAACTCAGAAAATAGGAGAATTTGGGTGAAACTGGAATAACTTGGAGAATTCATCAGAAGAACTACCTCCTTAGTTAGCTGGGGGCTTACGAGAAGGAGGTTCAGTAGAAACAGGGTAGCATTAGAAAGACAGTCTCATGATATATGGGTTTCTCAGTTTCCTGGAGGAAAGAAAGACAGTGGGAGAGTAAGCTTCTCTGTTGACAAAAAGTGTAGCTGTTGTATGTGTTATAAATGCTTATATAAACATATGTCTATATGTAGGATACATTGTTATAAATCTCCACTCCAAGATTAAAATATATTGGGGTCTCCCAAAATCCCTGCAAGCTTCAGTAACTACTGTTTCCCCAACACATAGCATCGTGCTTGACATTGGTTAATGCTCAATAAATATTTATGGGTTGAAGATATGAACAAATTAGTCAATTAATGTAGTCTGGTAAAGGTACAATGTTTCATATGAGATGTTTAGGAATGCTATGGCAGTGTTGGTCTATAGACCTAAACTCTAACCTTTAAAGGATCTTTCTCTTACATGGTAAAGGAGATGAAACAATGTAAAATGATAACCAGCAAGGCTCCTCATATCCTCAGTTTGGCTCCTTCCATCCCAGTCTGTTCCCATTCTGCCAAATATGTCTCATGTCCCAGATACAGTTTCCATTGCTTTTCACGATGACTCTTCTACTTTTACCCATAGACTTTCCTTTTCCTGGAAAACCCTTTCTTTCTCTGGCAAAAGACCTGGGGGAAAAATGTCTTTTTTTCCTACAAAGGGAAATACTACATTAAAAGGCAATATATGAAATTTTATTTCTGTGTGTGTGTGTGTGTATAGGCTCCATATATTTGGCTCAATACATAATATGTAATATATAATTATAATATCTATATCATGCATTGTTTTATTGCCTTATCAGTGTCTGGGACACACTGAATACTAAGTGTCTGCAGAATGAATGAAAACCATTCCTCGAGCTGTTAACTGTTTGATGTCATTGAGCCATCTGTAATTCCCTGGCATTCTTGCGTGCATTGTTTCTGTTTTATTTCATGGGACTTAATATTGAAGAATGATATTTGGTGGTACATTACAGATGCTTGCTATGATTTAGATTGTAATCGTCTCTGGAGTTTAACCCCCGTGGGTGAAAATATTCTTATGACTTTGAAAGGGTCTTAATGAAAAGATATTGCCATGTGAAAATTATAGTCCTTATTTATCCTTTCACCCTCAAGTAAAATATTTTACCTGTGAAACTAGGATAAATAATGGCTTTGATTGGATTCAGGCAATTAATAGAGTCTGGTATAGGCTTCTTATATAACAGTAACACCAATTTCCTTTCCTAGTCAGGATGAAACAATTATGCCTCCTACCCTACTCCAGTTAACTGCGTCAGCATTGTAGTACCATAAAATCTCAATAAAATCTGAAAACTGTGGAGTATGGATAATCCCACTATAAATTGTAAAAAAAATTACCCCTCCAGACTCTATATTCTCTCCATTAAGTTCATAGACACTGTCTCTTTGTACATAAAGTTTTATGAAATAAATCGACCAGTCCTTCTGTCCTTACTAGATAGCAAGCTGTTTTGATTTAAAAGCTGATAATGGTACAATCAGATTTTGGTGTTTGCAGTGCATTTTAAAAACATAAATTTCATCTAACGAACCTTAAGTAGAGGGAAAATGCTACTTTTATTTGCACTATGCAGTGAATGTCTCTGTGAGAAAGAATAAATGACATATTTCCCATGGTGGGCCTATTTGTTGCAGCCATAAAATAAAGATTTGGTTTCCGTCCACAGACCTCTAATCTTAAAGGTACATGAAGCAAACCTAAGCACAAATCTGAAAAGAGCTCTGTCTGAGTCATTTCAAATCTTCTGTGTTTAGAAGGAATTGTCAATTTTGTGATTGCATTTTTGTCTCTCCGCGCTATATCCAAGGGCTCCCTCATCATCTCTGGTGTGGCCTTTGTCAAGAGTGGATGTTTTAAATCAGTCCTCTATAAACACAAGGCCCTTTAAAACAGAGGAACCCTTCTAGAGACCGAGGTTGTAAATCCTCGGAGAACACGAATTAGACTCTAGAGGAAGTCATATGTTACAATGAAGGTAGAGTAGGTGGCATTTGAGGTCGAAAGTTAAAGAAGCATAAGATTTTGCTACTCAGAGGAGGTAGAAGCATTCCAGACCAGGAAGAGAGTGAACAATGAGGGCTTAGGATGGAGAGTAAATAAAGAATGAAAGATGGTGTGGTTTTCACTGAATTGTAGGCTATAAGGCACTCACACACACATTCACTGCATAGAGTGTAAAACAAAAACTGTTTGCATGATATATACTAGGAATCACTTACAGGAGAGGGCCAGAGA
Source organism: Enhydra lutris kenyoni (assembly GCF_002288905.1). Taxonomy (NCBI): domain Eukaryota; kingdom Metazoa; phylum Chordata; class Mammalia; order Carnivora; family Mustelidae; genus Enhydra; species Enhydra lutris. Next base: position 29,536,202 of record NW_019154099.1, on the reverse strand, counting down.
TCCTTGCCCTGAAAAAGAATGCCTTTTGACTCTTAGTTTAGATAAACTTCTTAATTCTTTCAGAAAATGATTTTCCAGCTGTGCATAGAGAGAAACTAGTGAACAAGATCTGCAAAAGAAAAGGAGCCAAGAGGAGTAGATCTCCATGTTTTACTTTATAACTTGGGTCCCCTAGAATGTTGTCTCGTTAGATGTTTTTATGTTTTCCCAGTAGCCACAAAAATTGTGGAGCATTTCACTTTCTGTATGTTTCCTTACTGTCAGAAAACAGATCTACTGAGTTTGCGTTACCAGGCTACAAAAGCTCTGCTATCCCCCCTGCCCGAATTAGGGAACTCCCTTTAGTCAGTAGGCTGAAAGCAAAAAGTGACAGCTAACAAAGAAGGTGTCAAAATTATTATTAAAATAAGACCCGAAAAATCATAGCAGGGTCTTTTGGGATTAGAGTAAATAAGCTTGCACAGCTCTTTAGTCCTTGGAGATAATACTTTATTACAGCACAATAATTGCTTTTGAAATAATGACCATTAGCAATGAAAGAAAGGTTAAATTATGGTCAGTCTATTTGAAGTAGGCAACAAAGAAAGTATGTAATAAATCTCATACAGATATTTATTAAAAATCATTCAAATAATTAACCTTTATCGAATGCCTGTATGTTCTCTGTGCTTTACATACATCATCCGCAAGTCTTAACAATAACAGACATGGGGGTGTTATGGCCTTTTTTTTTACAGAGAAGGAAACTGAGACCCATGTTACTTCCTCTACTCCTTATAAGGACAGAGCTTCTTAGTGATAGAGTCTTCAATAAAATCAACATTTCTTAATACTCTAAAGCCATTTGCCATACTTGGACTTGATGTTTAAAGGGGTATGCCTTAGTTACGTCGAAAATTTGTCAGGTTTTTTTTTTTCTTTTTTTTTGAAATTTTGTCAGTGTTGATCCAATTCCAGATTTCTTTGAATTAGATATATTGTATTTTTAAATCATTTTATTTTATTGTCAACGTTTAAAATTCGTGATACATGAAATTTGTATATCTGTATCTGTCTTTCTATCTGTAAATTGCATGAAATAATTCTGTGTTGCTAAATATCGGCTTTATGGTACCTTATTATGTATTTCCATTTCTCCAGCGTCTTGCAGCATTAAAAACAGCCTCAAGCTGTAGGTTAACATTTTTAGGTGTAGGGAAATTTTGTCAGAGTGTGCTTCACTGAGTTTCAGGGATCGACATCTGTGTCATTTTTAGACATATCTGGTCTCTGCCTGGAGCTCTCTTGAGCCGAGAATTGGTTGGACAGACATACACAACACAGACGTGCCTGTTCTATCTTGCCTCATTTGGGTAGTGGTTATTTTCTGAAAAACACAAGTGGAAACCACAAAGTAAAAACACAGCCAGCATTTATTATCACTGTTATAATTATATTTATTTTTCTTAGATTAATGAGTTCAATAAAATTCTGAGCACTAGCCAATAGCTAATAATCATTATAACGTTACAGTTTTAGAATTATCCTAGCTTATATAGCGATGTTCCAAAATGCCTTCTTTAAAATTGGAAAATGAATTCCATAAAATGTGTCTTTGGTTACAGAGAATAGCTTCATAGTAAGATCTGACATTTTCCAGTTTTCGTTTCTCTTTGGAGTCTCAAATAGTATCTTTTCTGTGTTTTTGTAGTTCTCATGTTCTTACATTTCTCAAAGAGTAACATACCTTATATGCTGTCCAAAGTTGATTGGCATCGTGATACGGGATGTTTTCCAACACGTTCTCAAAGTCATGGCTATAATGAAATAGAATCAATCGATTCATCATCCTACAAATGAGCGCTAACTGGTGAGGCACTGCTTGCTTAATGGCATTGTTGTACCCATTGGTATAATCTATAGTAATCAAGGTAGTATAACCTCCAATTATGTGTTTTATTATCTCATTATCCACCTTGCAAGTAAAATAACTACTGACAGGCCTGTTTCTTTCCTTCCTTGGCCACTTGTGATCATTTTTTATAGTAATCATCATCACAAGCCCCTCACACTGAAAAATAACCCCCCTTTCAACTATAACTTAAACCAGTTTTAACTGTATAGTCTTGCATATCTGATATAAAGGGAAGATTATTGCTTTTTCAGTTTACAAGTCTAAATAAGCCATTGGATGGTTTATGGCTATTTTTCAGTGTTGGGCTCTGTATTTCTAATTATGGCAAACATCAAGAGTAAAATTATCCTTACAGACAGCAAGCACAAGCCATCATGGGCTCATATTCTACTTGATAAGATTACTCATACCATATCTTATTCCAGAGGAGATGTAAGGAGCATCAGCTATATTATTACTGTATGCCAGTGGGTGGTTTGTTTAGGGAGATCTCACATTTTTGTAAGGTACAAGATGCAGTGGCCATATCTGGGCATGGTAGAGTTTGCTCAAAGAAGAGCTTGGTACCGTGCCTTATTTAATGCATGAGTGTATCAATACACACATGAACATGCACAGAGACATGTGTTCATATATATTCACATTTTAAAAAGGATACTACCTAGAAATTGTCATACTTAATAAACTGACTGAAATTAGTTGATTCATTATAAACTTATTCCCTATATTATACCATTTAAGTGGGGGAAAATTTTCATATTTAATATTTAAACAAATGGGATGATTGTAGCACCCGTTTATTTTCTTTCTTGCTTTCTTTTTCTTTTATCAAAACCCTGGAAAAAACCTTGAACCACCAGTACTCTTACTGAACAGAAATAAGAACATTTGAAATATTTTTATTTAAAAAAACTTTAAGCCTCACTTTTTTAACTTTTTGCCTTATCCAGGAATTTCCTGATATTTTCCTTTCTATTTACTTATGCATTTGATTCAGTGCACATTTATCATTCAGCCGTCTTCTATACTGTGCACAGATGTCTCCCAGAGGAAGCTCATAGTTGAGTGAATGGAGGAGGCAGAGCAGCTTTCCTGAGAAGCGTCCTATAACACAGATAAGTGTAGACTCACAGAGGTAGGTCACAAAGGAAAGAGCACAAAGCTCAGTGCTTGGGAGGGGTTGGTGATGATTCAGGACAAGGATGCTTCTCACAGTAAAATGTTTACTTGCATTATCCACATAGATATGAGGAAGGAAAGGCAATTATTTTAAAAAGGTGAAAAATCCTAGAAATATGAAAGAACACAGTGCATTCTGGTAGAGTTCTTGTCGGCCACGTCTGTAGTAAGTGAATGCTACAGGGAGACAGAGAAAGCTTGTAAGCTGGTGAGTTATCATAGGAAGGCAGGCGAGAATTCCTAAAGGCGGGTGCAGAGGCAGTAGGAATGGAAATCTGATAGGCAGAACTTGTTGCCCAAATGGATGTTGAGGACAAAGGAAAAAATAAATATAGATAATTCCTAAGTTCTTGTTTTGGCAACTGCCACATGTTGAAAAATTCTAGTGGAAGATTATATGAATTGAAAGACAGTACTGAGAATTTTACCCAGAAAACAGTGTAAAGTGAAAAAAACTGACAAAAACATGGAAGAAAAGATGCGAGACATGAATTGACATGTTCCAAAATATACCTGAAAGGATTTCTATAAAATAGGAGTAGATAGAATGTGTTATACAGAGAAGCAATATTCAGAGAAATGTCTGGGTATTTTGGAAAATTAGGGAAGCCATGAATCTTACAGTATAGATGACTCAGTAAAAATAGATCTGCATCTAGACACACAGCAGTGAAATTGTCAGGCATGAGTCATAAAGAAAAATCTCAACAGCTATCTACAAAAGAGTTAAAGAAAAACAAAGACTGTCAACAATAAGAAATGCCAGAAAGCAATGCAGTAGTCTCTTCAGAGGACTGAGTGAGGGATCCTAGAGTTTTGTTCTCAGCTAAATTCAATCAACAGTAAAATAAAATTTATTTAAAGCATATATTGACTAAGAGCTTACCACCCACACAAATTTTCTGAAAGATCTAAAGAATATGCTTTTTGGGGAAAAAAAAAAGAAAAAAAGAAAAAGGAAGAAGAACCCAAATGGAAAGGTGAGCTTCGAACTGGTTTTAAAAGTATAGGTAGGGGTGTTTGGGTGGCTCAGGTGGTTGAACAGCTGGCTCTTGAATTCGGCTTAGGTCATGATCTCAGGTGCTAGGGTCCAGCCCTGAATCATATCTGCAAAAGGAAATAAATTTTAATTAACTCTTGGTGGTGAAACATGAATCAAAATTCTGAACTATAATGAATAAGAACATGGGGAAGATGGGAATGTTCCTTGGGTGGTTATCACATGCTAAATCCTTCTTGTGTTTGGGAGGAGAATAGATACACAGAATGACTTTAGACTTTAGAAAAATTTTAAATGAAAGAATGTAAATAAATCTCTAATGTTAAATGAAAATAATTGTAGAATATGATCTTATATAGTTTTTAAAAGAGCAAAACTGTATTCATTGTTAATTGATATCTGTTTAGTTAAAGCATAAAAACTCTATAAATACACCAGGATACTATGGAAGAAGGAAACAAACAGTAAAATAAAACAAAAAAAAGGTCAGCTTTTTCTGTAATATTTTACCTTTTTTAATCACCTGAAAGAAATACTGCAAATGTTAAGGTTTTTTTTTTAATCTTTTGGGAGAATAAATAGGTATAGAATTCCATATATGTGGGGGAATTTTTTTTACATAAAAGTGACATGAAAGAAGAGCTATAAATAATTTACCTCAATTTTTATAAGCAAGTTTCTGAGAAAGAAAATACTGGAACTTGTGTTGAATGGTTCTTCATATTTTATCTTTCACATTATACATTGTTGGGTGTGAGAGACAATAGGAGGAAAACATTTTCAAGATTTGGCATGGTTGAAAGAGAAAAAGGAATGTAAATGCTGAAGAGTTAATTTGGCCTCTGACATCTTATTTAATTGATGGTATAAATGTGGTAGACACCAAGGAAGATCTTTCTTATTAGCATGTGAACTTGCATGGATTATAATGAACCATCCTGGCCTCTCAGATCCGTGCTTGGCCTCAGGGACAGCTCATGCTTAGTGTTGAGGAGGTGACTTGGCAGCTTTGGTTATGGAAATCAGCGTAAATGATGTTCAGAATGCATATTATTAGGGCACTATCAATTTTAAAGTATTCTAACATAAATGTTACTGGTTTTTACCAATTAAAAAATTATTTTTCTTTATTACCATGTTCAAAGAAAACACATCAAATTTTGTGTTTATTACCTAAATACACTGACCCGAAGCATCACCCAATCCACCAGACATTTGCTTTAGGAAGACCCAAGACCTCACTCTCCATGATAGCTCTTATATTCAGAAACTGTCTTTTCTCACAGAACCTAGACAGTCATTCATAGAGAAGTTAGTTGTAAACCCAGTTTAAAGTTAAGAAAGCCAAAAAGACTAGTGTGTGCTTCCTATGCCCTCTCTCAACGTAGCCTATGTTATATAGTGCTCTTGAAACACTCATGCCACCTGGCCTGACTCTAGGCAGAATTACAATTTTGGCCTGCTTCTTCCAGAGTCATTTCTGGAGACTGCACCAGCTGCCTGTGAGGGCTCCTTCCCTAACCTATGTCCAGGGTTTGCATCTCTGAGCTCAGGAAAGGGTCTGAGCAAAGGAGCCTCAATGTGACAGATGTTCCTGAAGCCAAAGGAAGTAGGATTCCATTTCCAGGTGTAAGGATCTCATCAGCTTTCTTAGAGACTTAGGTAATTTATCTTCTCTAGGGGAAGGAGGGTGGTTAGCAAAGTATCAAAATAACGTCTCTTTAAAAACAAGTCAGAAAACAGACAGTGCCTCTTAGGGAATCCCTCTTAGGGATTGAGGGAAACACAGAATTATCATTTCTTACAGAAGCATCCCAGACAGACTTGATAGGGAAAATACTTTTAATCCAATTTTACAAAGCAAATTTCTCTCTTTGCAATTTGCATAAAATTAGGCCAGGAACTGGCATGTCCTTCAACCTGGATTGGAAACAGAGAAAAAAATGTAGCAATACTAGCTTTTTGGCCCAAAGATCTATATAGGTCATTTTTGAGTGCTTATTCACCCCGCGTTAGGATGACGCCAAAGCAACACATTGGAAAGAGAAGGGTCAGCACCGACTTTTGCTCTCATAAAGAAAACTTACCTTCTGTGATTTCAAAAGTAGCCTCTGCTGGCATTCACAGGTATAACATCTAAGATTTGTGTTTCTCAAGTGTCCCCCAGAAGTCTGGTAGGTAGTATAGATATTTTGCTCAGTTATAGGTTAGAGTCACAGGAATGTGAGAGACTGAGCCTCCAAACTACAGGATTCTTCTCAGTGCTGCTTTCGTGTCCTCTGCTTGTGGCCCACAGAGTAAGGCTTGTGAGCTCTTTGTGGGCAAGGGTGTGTTGGGGAGGGGCGTGTCAATTACCCACTGAACGAGAAAGAAAACTTTCATAATCTTTTTTTTTTTTTTAAAGATTTTATTTATTTGACAGAGAGAGATCACAAGTAGGCAGAGAGGCAGGCAGAGAGAGAGGAGGAAGCAGGCTCCCTGCCGAGCAGAGAGCCCGACGTGGGACTCGATCCCAACCCTGAGATCACGACCCGAGCCGAAGGCAGAGGCCTAACCCACTGAGCCACCCAGGCGCCCCTTTCATAATCTTTTTTTAGTGGGATGTGGGGATATGCACAAGAAATCTATACCTCCAGATGGAAATGTGTTCTAGGGTGTGAGGACAAGTGTGCATGTTCCTGTAGCCAAGAAAGAGAAATTCTTAAGAAGAGGCCAGAAGTGGCTGTGAAAAGAGATCATGAGCAACCTTGAAAACTATAAAGAGATTCAATGGCATGTGGGCATAATTCACAGATGTGAGGATTTTTTACGGTCTTAGAACACGTCTTCAAGAATTCCAAGGGTCGACTGCATGTCTTTAGGAGGACAGATGAGATCACTATTACATATTAGGACATACTTTTAATTTAGCTAGTTTAAGAATATTCTAAAATGAGGCATGGAGAACACCTTCTTTGAAGAGGGAGAAGGGCAACAGCAACGTTTGTTCTAAATGGGCCACAGTACTTCTGCATGCCACCTTTTTTTGTTTCCTGCATGCCATGGCACCTAAGACAAGGGCCATGATTCAGTGGTCCTTAAAATTATTATAGCAGATGTCAGTCTATGTCTTGAAAGATTCCATTTTATCCAGTCTATGGACCAGAAAACACAGATAACGCAAAAAGACCAAGTGAAATTAGAAAAGTGAATTAAAAGGCCGTGGATTATTGCCTAAAATCATCTCTCTGCATTACACATGAAAATGAGTTTGGTGATTTCATTATTTACCATATGCACTCACCACAAAATCACTTTATTATTAAGTATTTAAAATCATCTCTGCTTAAAGTGGATTCACTTCTGAATAAATCAATCAGGGCAGGTTAGCTTGGGTTTTGAGCAGTTGTAATGAATTGACAAAATGGAAAGGAACAGGAAATAGTGGTGTAGTCATATCTCAGAGGGTTCCTTGAGTTCAAGGCTCTTAGCTGACTCTGGAGAGTTGTATAAGGTTACCAAGCATAGTGTAAAAGCCCACTTATTAATGGAAAATTTTATGAACTCTTTAATCACAAAAGCCTTTTGTGCTCGAAGACGTGCTTCCAGTGAACACAAGACAATTGCAAATCTGTGTTCATTTTCTTTTTAGAAACAAGAAAAATAGTTTTAGTCATGATTCTTTAGAAAAATGAAACCCTAGTTGCTGTTGTGATAATCTCAACAAACATTCATTTTAAGCTGTATTTTAAATGATTAAATTCCTTACCGAAGTTTCCAAGCAGTAACTCATATTCTAGAGATGGTAAGTATGTTGAACTATTTAAAATATTTTCCTAAAAGGAAAGAAAAGCCTGTTAAATGTAATTTAGCTAAAAAGCGAATAAAAATTATTAACATTTCCATTCCTATGTCATTCACTGGCCTATTCAGACCCAAAATATAATTATCTAGGACTTTCCTGAGTCGTAGAAATGTAATGATTGTAACTCCCCTCCCCACAATGTTAATATTAAAATATAAGCGAGAATGTGATTTTTAAAATAAAATGTGATCTAGGTCCTCTCATCATTATATTGCAGAATCTTTTGCCAACTAAGAACTACTGTGACCATTTCAAACAGAGACCTGCATTTGTTACCATCATCTTCATCAGCCAATGTTATATTTTACTGTGTACGAGAGTATAATGGATATGGCTCTCCTACTCAAGGAGTAGACAGAATCATGAGGCATATAAAATAAATATATGCTTAAGTATAATTCAAAATTATGCACAGGTATAAAAATATATAAAATACAAAATATGGATGTTTTTTGGAATCAAAAGATTGCGTTGCATTAGAATATGAAAGGGAGCTTCATGAAGGAAGGTGCCCTTCAGTAGGAAGGGGAGATTTTGTTGACTAAAAGCGGATGGAAGGAAATAGCCAGATACAGCTGGATTAGGGAAGAAGCCTTGAGGGTAAGACTCCTCAGAGTTCCAAATGAAAAAAGAACTCTGGAATAACCGGAGAGGACTGTTGAACCTTATTTGTTAGATGGTGGGAAAAATTCAAGGTTTTTAGATATGGAATCTTTTGAGGAAAGCCCTGCATCCGTTCAGTTCCTGGAGAAGTTCCCTATGAAACAAATGTACGTAGCAGTATCTTGAGAAAGTTCACTGAGAAGTAGTATAAAAGGGACGGGAGGAGTTCCAGAAAAATCGTGGGGTTGAAGCAAAGCAATAGTTGGTGAATCATACTCATTTAAGGGGTACAAATGAAATGAATGAATTCACTCATGAAATGAATGAATCTGGGTGACCACGGAAATGATGGGTAAAATCAAGACTCTAGAGAAGAATAGGGTTTAGTTTGAAATGACTTTGGAATGTTCCGGTGGACCGGGATGCCAGAAATAAGAGACTGGAGTTTAGGGGAGTGATCAGAGCTGGGAACACGAATTTGGTATTCATTTCCTCTGAGACTGTAGAATTGTGGGATTGTGTGCCATTAATGAAAAGCTCACCATTAAAAAGAGGCAGAAGAGGGTAAGTAGTGGAAGCTTAAGGGGAAAAGGAAACTTTAGATGTATGCAGAAAGAGGAGATGAAAGGTAAAAGAGAGGAAGGGAAGGATGTTGGGGGAGGGGAGAGGGAAGAGGGTTAGGGGATGAGGGAGGGAGGATCCAACTCACCCAAGAAAATTAGTGTACAGTAGAGTCAGTAAATGCTTTCTCTAAAGGGCTGCCAGAGATACAGCAGATGAGTGTGGTCAAATAAAACTTTATTTACAAAAACAGTGACAAGGCCCACAGGCCTTAATGTGCCCATCCCGAAACCAAGGGAGGAGAGAATTTTAAGAGACTGGAAGTGAAAATGAAGCGAGATAATCAGCAGTCTTGAAAGCTGTGGAGAGGACCAGTAGCATTATAACTGAGATGCGGTGCTTGCACTAGAGAATTATAAGAACATTATGAGGTTATTTTTTAATATAATGGGAGCAGAAGCCATTACCCTGTCAAGTGTGGGTGTAGGAATTGGGAAAAAATGAATAAATTGCCTATTATATCTACACAGTACCAACATCCCAGGATTTACATAATTGATTACATTTTTAAACCTGCATTTGGGATTATGTAGACAATCACAGTTGCCATTGTGCAAAGGCATACAGTTTCATTAGCAGTAGCAAAAGTAAAGAAAGTAAGAAACAGATTTTAGTTCTTCAGTAAGCAACGTGGGGCCCTGGAGAGCTGATTCTAATCTTGGAGTTCACCCTACTCTGGGGTAAATTTTATTTACTAATGAGTAAAATCAAAGATCATGATAGGCTAGAAAAATCAGGCATCTATTTGAACAATTGATATTCCGAAAGCAAAGGAGGTCAGGATAGCCATTGTATGACTATATTATGGAGAACATACCTCCCAGGTCTTCGAGTGGTAACGCCCTGAGTTTTCACTGATTGCTGTATGTGCGTCCAGCATAAGGTGGCCAAAGAGAAAACAAGCTAGTGAGATTTTCAGAGAATATTAATGTCCCTGATGTTCCTCACGCATGTCCCTCTAGCTGGATCTCCCCTAGTGCTTCAGACTCAGGAGTTGGGCTGATTCTTCTCAGATGGCTTCCCTTCCCACTCTGAGCAAAAGCTCAGAGTCTTTGCGTGTACTGTGCACACCTTCCTCTGTCTGGCCTCATCCCCTCTGCTGTCCCATTTTCAGTTCCAGAAATGGAACAGCCTCCTTGTGGTTCCTTGGGCACAGAACACCCTTTCCCACCTTGGGAGTTCTTAGCCCTGTTGTTTGCTTTGCCTGGAATGCACCCCCCTCTCCAATCTGTCTCTGCCTCCCCCACTCCCCCGCCCCTCACTGGCCCCTTCAGGTCCTTGCTGTTATTTTCTCCATGAGACCTTTCTGGCCACCCCCCTCCTGAATTGTCCACCTTCCTCTTAGCAGCCTCCAGCGTCCCCCCCCCCCCCCCCCCCTCCCCCCCCCTTTTTTTCTCTTTGGCCCTTCCCATTATCTGACTGAGTATTTGTTTTTCTTTTTTTTTTTTTTTCCTCTGTCCCCCCCCCCCCCCCCCAGGGTGAAGGCACGAGTTTGTATCTGCCTTGTTCACTGCTCTCTCCACAGAACCCAGAAGAGTGCTTGATTCCTCATAGTTGTCCAGTAAATATCTGTTGGCTGAATATATAAAAGAATGTTTGGATCAAGAGGAGTAGCGGTTTTATATATTATCCAGTATATATTCTGCCTCGGTGATGGTGCTTTCAGTTTAGGTACATTTCAAACAAAAAACTGCCTAATTTAAACAGCCCAGGAGATGGGAAGGGATTTCGCAGCAATGTCCTAGAAGGGATGGTGGGAGCGGCAGTAAGTTTCCTGCCCGGATGCCACCAGATGGTGATGCGCTCCTTGGTGCCAGGCGGGGTAGTAAGTGTTCTCAGTGTCTGATCTCATTTACCCCTCAAAACCCCAACGGTGAGGAGGAACGGAGGAGGAGGGGTGGGAGATCAATGGCCCAAGGTCAGAGGGCTGCAAGGGACAGGGCCAGACGTCCCACCCATGTCTCTGAAGCCAGAGCACTGTCTTTCTCTTAAACATGGCAGCTGTCGTTTTTAGAGCAATTCTTGCTGGAAGGTGATGGAAGACGACTCTTATTCTGTGATGCTATGCATGTTCCCCTGCACATTCTCCCTGCCCCCCACCACCATATACTCCTTTTCCCTCTCCCTGTTCCTCCCCATTCTCCCATTGTTCTTCATGTCCAGAAGAAAGCAGCAGCTCTCCTGGAAGCCAGTGTTTCTTTAACTGGACCTGAGGAGAAAAGAAAGGCTGGCAGTATGCAGCCCCTCCCCATCGGCTGCCTCATGCCCTTCCGACCGTGGACACCCCCCACCCCGCCTGCCCCAGTGGGCCAAGGTGAAAGGCATTGCACAAACCCTTCTGCGAGTCATTCTGGCTAGGATGTGGTAGTCTTAAAGTCTCCGTGTATGTTCATAGATCATTACACTGTTTGCATTTCCTATGGTGACCGACGAAAGGACTTCCTTTCCTTGAAGAAGAGCTGAATGGGCCAGTTTAGATAAGATAGAGCCTTTAATCTTTGGACAGTGCCCAGGCTGAGCTGGACATGGGTGCTGCTGTGTCTTGTGTCAGTCTGCTGATAGTGTGAGGGAAAGTAAAGTGTAAATGCCTGGTGAGTTGAAGAGAGGCAAACATACAAAATCTGGCTTTGAGTAGAGGATCCCACCATATGAGCCTCCTTTCAACTACGAGCTTGAGGAAAGGGGTAGAAAAGCTTTGTTCACCCAGGTGACAATACCAATGATGGCCTCTTCCAGGAGAAGCCTGACTGAGGCAGGACAAGGACCAAAGAAAGGTGCCTGTAAAGCCAAAATAACTGTCAATACATTTTGAATCTTTTGGATTGAGAAGTAAATAATAAAGAATATAAGATGTGACTTTTAGTTTCCATATTTATATTGATGGCCCACTTAAATTTATGCTGCTTAAGGTCAGGTTGCCTCTTGGGAGGAGAATAGAGAGGAGTATGACAGGCTGTAGCAGTTTTCCACATCATTGCCTGAAATCTCCGAAAGAATCTGAGAGAGTGCATTGATTTTGTATTGCTGAGAACAAATCATCCCCAAATCTAGTAGATTGATACAGTAACTTTTTTTTTTTTTTTTTGCTTATGGTTCTGTGAGCCAAAAATTTGGGATGGGTTTAGCCATGCAGCTCTTATGGTAGTCTCACTGTGGTCACTCATACAGCTGTAGTCTTCTGGCGGTGAGAAGGTGACCGGTCATGCTAAAATGAGTCACTTACCTCAGTCAGGGTCGGCTGCCAGCAGAGCAACATGTATTTTAGGCTTTCTTGGGTTCCTTCACATGGTGGCGAGGTTCTAGAAACAGTGAGCAATTGAGGGGAAACCCAGTATGCAAGTGCTTTTCAAGCTTTTGACTTTGTGTCATGTTGGCTGGTAGTCCACTGGCCACGTCAAGTCACGTAGCCTGGTCTGGAGTCATCCTGGGATGCAGCCACATGAGGGCATGGATGGATAACTGGAGACATGATTCATTGTAGCGATGTTTGCAGGAGAGTTTATTGTAGGTACATATTTGAAAATTAGAGTAGATATGTTGGACTGCAGGTGTTCTACCTTCACAGGGATTTTGTAACATACGGGAATGAAACTTATCAAGTATCATCATCCCCACCCTGCGGCCCAGCCCCCTCTCCCCCCTGCCCCGCTCAGCAATGAGCTGGGATACCCAAAGCTATCTCATCCCTTTCTCATTCAAAAGGAACAAAATCTCAAATATAAATTCTTTCCAGATGCTTATACTTGATTTGCTGCTCTTCCTTAGGAAGTAAATGATGTTTTTAGTTCTGGTGCCTAGGTAATGTTTCCATTTTCTCTAAGTGGGTGCCCCCAGAGAATCAGTTGCTTCTGAAATGACTGAGGAACTCAAAGACTAATGGAGGTTAACTAGGGGAGATGCTCCTATCCCACATTTAATAAAAATAGAGTAGAGTTATGCAAGTATGTAGATAAGCTAATCATCTGACCTAATCAGCAATGCAGATTTTAAAAAGCCTTTCTAATTACTTCCTCAGCTTGGCTGAAGGTATGGGTAAAAAGAGTTTCCCAGCATGCTGGTAGCAGATGTATTTCATAATATTTATTGAAAATATTGGAAAGAAATCCTCAATTATGATGATCCTGAAAAGTACATCAAAAAAGATATCATATTTAACATATTTTAAACTTTCATTAAGATATAAACATAACATATTTTAGATCATCAACTCTCCCACCAGTTATTTGGAATCATTATTACAATTAGACTTCAGCTCTCAGAGCCAGATTGCTTATTGGTTAACTGCCTGTGTCTTCTCTGAGTTGTGTTACTTATCCATGAAAGCTCTAGTTCTCTTGGACAAAATGGGACCACCGCAATAGTCTCCGTTCTTTAGCTGTTTGTTAATCTGGTATCTTGGCAAAAGAGTCCTAGTGCATGATGTTTCAACAACTTTAAATGTTAAGTTGCTGACATTTACAGGCATATGTAACACCACACAATATGTGATTTGGAAGCCTAGATAGATCTGATACTCATTTTCTTGGCAGAATTTGAGTAGTCATGAATGACTGTCAAATAAATCATTCTACAATAGAGTTGCCCAAAAAGAAGCTATCTACGAATTCCTGGTTGAAATGCCTATGTCATTCCTGTGTGCTGTGCTCCTTGAGGGACAGTTTTTCATCTTTACCTTCCATTCTGTGAGCTGCTCGGTATCTTTCCAGCACATTCTGTGTAATATAACATTGGCCTGAGTGAGTTGCCATTGCCCACAGTCAAAATAAATCTTAAATGAATTGGTCCATTAGTGCCTTTGGAGTGACTGAATGCTTCAGTAGCTCCCTGTTATCAGATGCTGTGGACCTGGTTACTGTCCTCTACAAAGCGCTTCTCCAACATCCGTCTTCTAGGGAATCTTCTTCAGAGATCAGATGGAAAATTAACAGTGTTTTGTGCCAGACAAAGACAACATTCAAAAACTCTTAATGAATGTCCCTGCGTGATTCCTGGCATTTGGGAAAGTGAATGCTGCGTTTTGGAGAAGCGAGTGCTGAGTCATAGGACGGTGACTGGTTTTATTTGAGGACAAGGCCAGGAAATATAGATAATCCAATATACAGTTTACTTTATTGGCTAGTGACTTTGAAACTACAACATGTCATCAACTGGAAGTCATAAGATGTGACACTCTTGTATGCCCAGACTGTTAAATCTCTACATCATAGCTTCTCAACTTGGGTGCTTTTGGCATTTCAGACTGGATAATTCTCTGTCATGGGGGACTGATTATCCTGTGTATTGTGGGATGTCTAGCACCGTCTTTGACTTGTACCCCCTGGATGCCAAGAGCATTTCCTTTCCGTGGAGTCACTACAAATCAGATTGTCACAAGCCAGACATTGCCAAATGTCTCCTGGGGGAAGGGGGGCAATTTTGTCCTCAGTTGAAGACCACTGCTTTAGATTATTTGAATGATTTTCTCTTTCAGCTAACATTTATGAGGTACTTCTTTGTTAAAAAATACATTTTGGTATGTTTATATTTACAGACATAATATATGTCAGATACACTAAAGCAGTGGGTTCAACAGATGAAAGTTCCTTCCTGACCAAGTTTAGTTAGAAATATGTGGAAACTCTCTTGGTTTTTCTTTTTGTATTTTACGTATTAGGTAGAATCACGAGAAATTTTCTTTTTGTGGGTTTAAAAAAAAGGTAAAATATCACCATTTCCCAGTGTTTTTACCTAATGTATAATTTATAGTAATAATGATTTGAGAAAAAAAATTATAAGCGTACCCAGATGTCATCATGGTTACCATGATTTTAAGTGTATTTTGCTTTCCTTTGCAAGCAGTGATGGTTTTAGAAATTTCTTCTAGGCAGGTTTGAAGAGCCAACAGTCTGGCTGCCGCTGGCTGGGGCTGAAGTCATATATTTTAATAATGTGATTGCGTAGCTTGTGCAATACTTCTAATTTAGAAGCTGTGCTTATTTTGTGCTTGAGGTGAGGGCTAATGGAAATCTTAGACGGCGGTGGATACTAAAACTGTTCATTGGGAGGAGGAAGTGGAAATGAAATCTAAATTTTAAAAATATGCATTCACATATTAAATGTTGATGGTAATCCTTTCATTTGAAAGGATCTGATGGTCTCAGTCAACAGGGGTCATAGAACATCAGGCTATTTCTTGCTTTGTTGGCAAGTTTATGGTGGGAGGAGAATTATATCTGGAAATGCCTTTCTGAAAAATGAAATCGAAATGGAGATGAACACTTTCTAGCACATAAAACATAGCCGCTGTCATTTTTGTGTGCTCTAGATCTCTACTTAGAACAGTAATGAACTGTGAGACAGTATTCATTGAAGTATGAAAAATACCTAAAACTTTATGTTAGTCTTGTAAACCTTGTTCTTCCTTAAGCTTATTAAGAAAGCTGTAGGCAGATAAAATCTCCTCTCCCTTGGCTCTCCGACCTTCCAGGGAATGCACTAACCAGTAGTGAAATGGCCAGAACTCTGGCAGCAGAAGCAAGAAGGAAGAGCCAGGGGGTTGCAGAGTAATTCAAGAGCTACCTAATCAGCTTCTGACCACTCAAAAGTTGGTAATGTTGTAGATTTTGTAGTTCGTATTCTGTAATCGTCCCCTGAAACTGTGGAGAGCCGACGGAGGTTCTGTAAATCAAATGAACAGGAAAAAAAAAGAAAAGTCCATAAATGCTCAGTACATAAAATGCACCACTTTCATGAATTCCTGGGATTTCTAGAGAGTTCCCTGTGCGTGATAGGCATAGAAGAGAGATGCCATGCTTGATGTTGGTCCAGGACAAGGTGAACTTTGTGCACACTAATTTTAATTCATTATATATGCCTTTTTTTCCCAGCACAAATGGACCCCCGAGGCCTATCTCCCAGACAGAGTAAAAGTGACAGTGACGATGATGACCTGCCAAATGTGACCTTAGATAGCGTTAATGAGACTGGATCTACGGCCCTTTCCATAGCCAGAGCAGTACAAGAGTAAGTACCACGTTCTCAGGATGAAATGAGACTCGCCGAGGTGTGCAGTGGGTAATGGAAGCAGCAGTACCTCCTGTTCCCAGGACTTGCCCCTCTCACTCGCGACGGGCTCGCGCGTCAGCATCCTTCCACCCCGGCTTACGTTCTCTGGGAGCAGGTTAGGCATGAAGTATTTTGCGTAGTTGAAAATCTGTGCGTTTATTAGAAATGAGGCGCCTGTGCATCTCTGCTAATACTTCCTACCTCTTCTCCTTAACTCTGAAAAAAATACATTGTTCTTTTTGAATGTTGCCATCCAATTACTGCCCTCATTGTTATCGTTCATTTACAACAGTCGAGAGAAATAAAATATGGCAAGTATGATGATCTTGTTTTGATAGGAGAGTGCAGAACAGCTTTTCTGAAATGATAAATTTGGAAGCTGATGTCTCACCACTTTGAAAAATCAGAATCGTGTGTGATTTTTGAAAAGATCTTTTCTCTCTCCTTATATCTGGACCATCGAGTTAGATTTCATCCTTGTTAATCAAAGATAGTTGCTTTTCCATCATTGTTGATTCCGAATCTAGAATCGAACCGGTGGCTAGTCCTTGTATATTTTTTCTCTGGAGTAATTTTTAATAACATAATCTTACATAAGAGTAGGACTTAAATCGCCACTGCTGTAGCTGGCACATGAGTTATCGGGTCACTGAAAATGATCTTAGTCACTTTCCATATTTTAATTCCTTTTCCCAAATATTGACTAAGTTGTGACTCTGCTCTGTGCCTTAGTCTTTGAAATCTTTAAAACACACACACACACACACACACACACACACACACACACGACTATGACATTTTAGAATTTAGAGCATATGTGTGTGTGTAAAGTGAATAATATGTTTCTATGTTCCATGGGTCATACATAGTATATATTTATGTGATATATGTCTGTGCACACATACAAATACATATGGTATGTTAGGGGAAGTAGGATATAATGGATCTAAAATGAAATTTAGAGTCAGAAACATTTGAATTCAAATTTACATTTAAGCTCTTAATGGTTATGTGACTTTGGCAAGTTATTTAACCACTCTGAGATGTTTCTTCATCTGTATAAGAAAATCAATATACTTACCTTGTAGCCTGGTATGAGGATGTAATATAGTTATAAGATATAAAAATCAAGTCACAGAATTTTGGTACATAGAAGGCTTCAATTGACTATGGAATTAGTATTATAATTATATAATAGTGTGTAGTATATGACAGTTAGGAAATTAATGTGTGGCAAATGTTGTTATTCTAATTGTACAAATGAAAACACTCAGAATCAGAGAAGTTAAATGACTCCTCCAAAGTCCTATAATAAGTTGTAGTAAGACAAAAGTTTGGACTTCTGACTCCCAAACAGAGCTTTTCCTAACAGTACCTGTCGTGTTTGTTTCCAGTAATATTCTTGTACTTCAACACCTATAGAAAGCATTGTTTCAGTCAAATAACTGGTTATAGTCACCTAGTTTCTCCAAAGCAAATGTTCATTTGCCAGGATAGGCATGGAATCCAAGGGGTTGCTGAAATCATGTTTGAAAAGATGGCACGCTGAGTCACCTCATTGCTCATTCAGTGATCAGCACAGTTTAATATGGTTTTGTGTGACCTAAATCTTAAGATCCATCTTTAAAATTAGACTCAATGATGACAGGCTTCAATCCTAAAATGAATAGTACGTTTCAGAGACATTTTAGTCATATTGTTTTCCTATATCATTATAATACATGTATAATTTCTGTGTGTGTGTGTGTATGTGTATGTGTGTGTGTGTGTGTTTACAGAGGTGGGTGTGTTTTTTTTTTAGTTCAAACTTTAAAGTTGGGAACTATAATTACGAACATCTAAATTATGTTTACTTTATTTGGGACTTAGCATATAATGATATTAACTTTTTAAACATAACTTTTTTTTTTTGCTTTTAATATTATGTGCTTATAATATGTAGTGTATTTTAATGTGAAACGTTTAATAGCAGCCTCAAGAACTGGAGCCTCATTTTCAGCCTAACCTCTCAGCCTTGCTTTGTGAAAAAATTTTCAAGGCACAGTAGCTTGTATAACTGCATATGCCTGCCTTTATTACTGTTTCAAAAGTTGCCTGTGTATCTAGGGAAATGCCAGATTCGTTATTCATGTAAGTGTTTTCATTAAACGATTAGTAAAGAATACTGAGCCGTCACCTGGGAAGCCCAAGAACGCCAGGACCCATCAATAGTTAATTAAGTCTCATTCAAGACGCAGTGTGTATATGCAAACACCAGGAAGTGAGAAGATAGTGTTAGATGAAGCAAGAAGAATGCTCTGCAGAGACCTCTTACATATGGGTGTATTTCAAAACTTACAGTAATACATTGAGGAAAATTTTATTCTGGGACAAATAAAGATATAATCCTTGTTAGACACATTTAAAAAAAAAAAAATCTGTACTTAGGTTTACCCGAAGTTAACTTTCAGTGTACATCTTTCTGCTTCTTAGTTTCTCCTTGATTCTTTAATGCATATTACTGTTGGTGATTTTCTGTTTTCACTTTTCCTGTTTGCCTTTGGAACTTGATGCCTTCTGTTAATTCAAAAGCTATCAAACAAAAATTCCAGTGTACTATGGTCAATAAAACAATGCATTAATAATCGTGTAAAACATTAGCTTGGCATATACAAGATGAAAGGATTTCAAAAGACACCCGTTGACCTCTTCCCTGTACTTGCAAAACTTTCTTGAGAGAGTTAGATTCAGAAGTCTATCTACAGATAGAGAGGCAATGGTATCAAAGGGTTATGTTTATTAGAGGTAGCATACTTTCAAAGCCTTGGGCAACCAGGACACAGTTGGCTTTCCCATCAAAGGGAAAAGGAATCATGGTTTAGAAAGTGTTCCAAGGTGGGCCTCTTAATTCATTGGCCGCCAGTGAAGTGTTAATCAAGGAGGAGAAGAAGATGAGGAAGGAGGATATTAGGGAAGATTGACACTAGAAATGGATGAAACTGCCTTGTCCTTAACCTGTCCCTACAACAAGATGCTAACCCGCACGGTAGATGCTCTTGTCTTCTTTCCCATTCAGGTGCAGAGTCTTGTCAATAATCACTGCAGTTTGAGTTTTTAATTAAGTGACTTACATTATTGACATTAGTATATCAACATAGCATAAACCTTAATATATGAATATATATTTTTTCTAAATGACTGTTACTGTGCATTTTACTGTTTTTGTTTTATTTTATTTTATTTTTTTAAAGATTTATTTATTCTGGATGGGGAAGGGATAGAGGGAGAGAGGGCAAGGGCTGAGCACAGACCTGCCACGGGGGTTGGATCTCAGCACCCTGAGATCATGACCTGAGACAAAATCATGAGTTGGGCGCTTAACTGATTGTGTCAGCCAGGCGCCCTTGCGTTTTACTTGTTCTTTTTTAAATGAACTTTTAATTCTTTAGTTTAAGAAGTATTTCCTTTGATTTGAAACACAGAAGTTGTTAGGCAAAATGGCATCCTCCCCGCCAGATACTCAGATATTTCTGTCTCTAAATAAAAAAGAACATCACTTGGTACTAGAGCAGCAACCTGAGGTCACTTTGATGTGTTTAGATTTATATAGTAAGGTTCCTGAACGATGCTTGGACTAATCATTTCAGCCATTTTCATTAATTTGCTTGATTATTGTTTATCAGCTCAGGATCCGTGAATTCAAAGACAATGGAAAAAGCCACAGAGAGGCCCACACACAGGCTCTGCCCTTTTCTTGTTTTAACTGTGCAGATACTGTCCAAGTCAGAAACCGTGTGTTCAATAATTCTGACAAAGCCAACTTCCAGCAATTCATAGAACATCTGTTTTGTTTTGGTCTTTTTTTTTTCCCCCCCGATGGTAAAATAGGGTCGTTACCCTTAACAACTTGACAAACATAATTATGAAATAAGTGTTTGGAAAAAGAGAAGTACAGACGCATGATGAGAGCAAATTATTGTAATTAACTCTCACCCCAGGCAAAACAATGATATTTTTTTAAATAGGTACAGTTTGGCTGTGTTACCCAGACCCTCTAATTTCTGTCTCCCTTTTTAATTCTTTCTCTCTAATTCCAAATATTCATACTCCTCATTGGTTAACAGGAGTAGAATAATCAACTTCATACAAACCAAAGTGTAAGTGAATGAGAATATCTCTTGAGAGAAATTTCAAAATAACCAGGAAAAAACCTTAATCTAGAAGAATAGGGACCGAGACACAGGCATCCCCTGTTTTCCTAAGTTCCTGTTATGCCACTCTGCTTTTACGAAAGACCTGTTAGCACCTGTTTTTGCTAACTGAAAGAAAGTGAAAGAGGATTTTCATCTTTACGAAAAAGATGAACAGCAAAAATAGTGCTGTGTGGTTTTTTGTTTTTTTTTTTGTTGTTGTTGCAGTAAGCCCTTAGAGAGGCAACGCATACTCTAACCAGAAAGAACAGCCCCACCAGACTCCCTCTGGGAGCCACACCCAGCATCTCAGCACCAGAGCTTTGAGCTGTGTTTGTGAGCAGCCCTGGTTTATCTCCTCTTACCCTGTGCCTCTGTCAGCAAGATGGGTCCTGAAGGTGTCACAGAGGCCTAAGACAGGGGGTCTGAGAGTCTGGGAATGCTCCAGAACTCTTCCATTTAAGTTAATGGTCATTGCCTCTTCGCTCTACACCATTTTGGCTTACAAAACGTTTCATAGGAACGTTCTACTTTTGGGTATTAGGGGAATCCTGTATTAGTACTTTCAGTAAGAGCAAGAGTGGAGGATGAGGGAAGCATTTGAAGATGTAGAGGAAATATACCTGTGTTACTCAGTGTCAGTCCTTAGAGGATTGGTGCGTGCGTGTTCCTGTTTAACTCCCACCACAGCTGAGGAGGCTTCCCTCTCTGATCTTTATTATAACTCTCAGAGGAAAGAAAAGCAACAAAATTTGTAGCATCAGTAACTTTGTGCTTTGGCTACCTTCCCTGATACTTGTTACTTAATAAAAGGATATTCCTTTTAAATGGTTCATTGTCAAGTACATTTAAGCTAATCAAAACACTTCACTGTCCTCCCTCTCCCTGTTTTTATTACAGTTGACCCTTGAACACAGGGTTGAATTATGAAGATCCACTTACACGTGGACTTTTTTTGGTAAATACAGTAGAATACTGGAAATGTGTTTTCTCTTCCTTTTGATTTTCTTAATATTTTCTTTGCTCTAGCATACTTCATTGCAAGGATACAGTATGTAATACATAAGCAAAGTGTGTATTAATTGACTGGTTATGATACTGAGAAGGCTTCCAGTCAACAGCAGGCTATAGTAGCTAAGCTTAGAGGTAGTAGCTAAGCTTAGAGGTAGTCAGAAGTTACCTGTGGATTTTTTACTACACGGTGGGGGGGGGGGTCAGCATCCCAACCCCAGTTGTTCAAGGGCCAACTGGGTATTGCTCATGTGAGGGTCCCTTCTCCCAAAAAACTGCTTGAATTTCTGGAAATGAAGAGTATTATTATCTTTAGCACATTTTCATTTGAATGATCTTTGAAAGAACGGGTATGGTAGAAAGTTAGATATCCTTTTGTTATTTCAAACTTTGTTGCTAGTTCAAACATCATAGTTCTTAATTTTAGAAAAGTGCATTTAATGATAAAAGGTCAGAAATCTTGAGTGGTTATTTTTTTGGTTTTATTTTCATTTTTCTTGTTCTGAACTTCTTGAACACACCCACTCCTGTTTCTCTTAATGTCCTCCTGTATGATTGTGTTAATGTCTTTTAAATTATAGTAGAGAGCGGTACAAGAAATGAGGAAGAAAAGTGAAAACAAAGCAATTGTAACTGACAGCCTACTTTTTGGCAGATACTATGAAAACTCATGTAGTTTTCATTTAATTTGCCCTGTGATCCTGTTTTTATCCTGCAAATAAAGAAATGGAAACCCAGAGAGGGTTACTCTATCCCCAGAGGTCCTACAGCTGATAATTTGCAGAGCTCATATTCATTTCCAAGTTTGTCTGACTATAAACCCGTATTCCTTTATGAAGGCAGCTACGGTCTTTATGTTGTGGCTTTAATATCTTGAAACTGTCAACTATCTAAAGCCAAGTTCTTTGAACTTCAAATCCTAGCAAGTACACATTTTTATAAAATAATTTCAGATTGTTTCATCTTTAACCTCATTGTTACTTTAAATATAATCTGATATGGAGAAAATAATCCTATCCTGTACCCTCTCAGAATTTTCTTTTCAAAAAGCTATTCAACTTCTATAAATCACACATTATATGGAAGTGTGAGGAAATAAAATATGAACATATTAGTGTTTTTCATTATAAACTTCACTGGTACTATTTTATTTAAAGAAATTGTTGGGAAAAACGTGGTTTCAAGTGTGTTTTAATATACACATACGTGCTGACATTCCCAAAACCAAAAAATGAACATTCCTTATAGAATTGCTTTCTGCCAATCTATAAAAGGAAAAGTTTGTCCAAGGGTTAACATTGTCCTGGGTCATCTTATTTTGCACCCTTCGACTGAAAGATTTGAGAGGACTTGGATCATATCCCTTTCCTCATCTGCTGATTAGAATGAACCCAACTGAGCTGATTGTGCTTGGAGAAAAAGCCAGAGAGCACTACCTATCAAAGGACTTACGTTTTTCTTCTTAAATCTTTCCTGGATTCTTGTCTCCTTAAGAGAAGCTATAGGTCATTTAATAAGCCTAACATGTTTGGGACACCTTCAGATCCCCTCACTTCCTGTCCTACCAAAGAAACAGCAGTGATTCCCCTCAGTAGTTGGAATTCTAAATCTATCATGGCTGACACGGGCTCTACTGATGGGTAAATCTGAGAGGTGTCCATTCCCTTGCCAGGGGAGATAAATGTTTTGGGGTTGCTCTTCTTTTGAAAGAGCTCAGAAAAAGCTGCTGATTTTCCGTGGATGAACACAGATAAAATCCAACATGTATGCTTAGCCTGCCTCAGCCCATCAGTCTCCCATGCCTTAAAAAAGCAATTAAAATAGCAATCACTGAATATCTCAGTCCCTTGGGTGTTTACTACCAAGACGGAGCCCATCGCACCCACACACAGTCCCATATATCTGCCTTTGGTGGGACACTCTTTGTCCCTCCTTAAATTAAGAAAAGCGGGGTGAGGTTTGGCCAATAATTTGATATTTGAATTGTTTCATGAAGTACCAGATTTTTTTTAAAGATTTTATTTATTTATTTGACAGACAGATATCACAAGTAGGCAGAGAGAAAAGAGAGGAGGAAGCAGGCTCCCTGCTGAGCAGAGAGCCCGATGTGGGACTCTATCCCAGGACCCTGGGATCATGACCTGAGTCGAAGGCAGAAGCTTTAACCCACTGAGCCGCCCAGGTGCCCATGAAGTACCAGATTAAGTGACCTGTTCATTTGGTGCATAGTTAATTACTTTATTCAACCCTGTGTTACACGCTGAGGACAGGATGAATGGTTCATAGTACCTTAGCACAAGGAGCTCAGCATCGAAATGTAAGAGATGAAGTGAAGCACGATATGTTAAAAGCACAGGAAGGGCTGTCTGAGAAAACAGAGGGGTACACATAACTCAGTCTAGAATAGGTAAGACCATCGATGTGCAGTAGGGGTGCAGCTGTTTCTGATGACTGGTGCAGAGGTGAGTGTAGCAGGGAGACGGGGAGGTGACTACGGACCTGATCAGGAAGGGGGAAATTTATTCTGTCGACAATGGGGAGATGTGGATCCGTCAGCAAACATCGGTCTCAAGGAAGCTGCACGTGGTTGTGCAGGTAGAACACCGCGCATCCCAAACGGTCCTATTTACGTCGTTGTGGATATGAATAGTCTGCCTGAATGTCCGCGATTTCCATGGTTAGACCCAGGAACCCGTGGTGTACAGATACGTAAGAAGTGGTGGCGATGGGAGGAGACAGACAAGAAGCACGTATCTCTGAGGAAGGTAAGTGCGACGGAGGTCGGGGAAGCCAGACATGGGCGTTAGGCTGTGTGAAGGTAGAAGAGAGGGTTCACTGTTTCCTTAAGATGTTCCAGAAAGAACTCTCTAATAAGACTGTGTTTTAGGAAAGACCCGAAGAGGGGTGAGGTCAGGGCACAAAGAGATCTAAAGGGAGAACATTCAAGGGAATAACAAGTGCAGAGACTCTAAAACAGAAATATTCTGGAATGAGTAAACAAACTGACCAACTAGAGGACGTTAGTTAAAATTCCTTGATCTTACAGAAGAAACTGAGCTCCATAGATACCGATGAATTATTCCAGCATTCCATCCCTAGGAAGAGGGGCTCAGGACTGAATATTTTTATCCATTCATACTTTTTCCCTCTGGGCTGTGATAAAAATTCTCTTTTTCTAAGGGAATCTGCAGTTATTTAACCAAAACAAGAATCAAAAAGCCAACCCCCCCCCCCAAAAAAAGCAAAACCAATTTTCTCTTTCAAAACATTTGTTTACTTTGTACTTCTTTCTGACTTGGGTTCTCGAAACCTACCCCCACAATGATTCAAAAATATCCATTATCCCAGAAAGTTTTAAAAAATATATCATTGTACTTTCTGTAGCCATTAAGAACTTTTTCCCTAAAAATGGTGTAGCTATTGTTTCAAGTAAAAACTTATCCTCAAAACTTTTTGTGCACAAATCTTTTTGATCATTAAAAAAGTAAAATGAAATAAAAAAGAACATATCATATATGAAAGGCACTACCCAGGTGTTACTGTTTTGAGAAGGATTTATGTCTCTCATCTCTATGACAGGCGTTTTATATTCTATGTCAAATGCTAAACAGGCAGTTTGCCCACCCTCCCCCCACCCCCCACCCACCCCTTGCCAGAACTGACTTGAAGAACATCTTCTGGGTACCATAGATATAAACAAATTAATTTTTAGCCTTTCTAACCACTTGGAAATTATTGGGTTAACTATGTGTTGATTTTTTTTTTTTTTAAACCGCCATGCCTCATTTTAATGTGAATATACTATTTCTTGGTGATCAATTTAAAAATGGAAATCAGGCTTTTTAAGACCAAACTTTTTGTTTTATTTTTATTTTAAGGGGATTCTAAAGTTACATCATGGATAGAATTGATGAGCCACTTCTACTTGACAGTGGCTACACATTTTTGCTACTTTGCTATTTATATTTTTTTTAGTATTAGTAATTTCTGAGATGATTCATAATTTGAAATATGTTGACATTTCATGTGGTCATACAGTATATATATACTCCAAACTGATTGCAAATATTAATATGCTTTTAATTGTTGACATACTTCTGTATGTGAGATCTTTATATAGCTTTATTTTTGGCTATATGTTCTACCTATAATCACATTGCAAATTTATGTACACCATTTATATTTCTCATATATATTCCTAATGGGTGTAACTTGTGAGTATAGGTAGTCATTTCTCATGCATTTTTGATGTGTGTTGACATAGATACTCAGTGATAATGTTGAAATATTAATAAGTTTCGCTACAAGTTCCCAGAACTATTCATCACTATTTCATTTATTAATGTAGTCAGAGAGAGTACACATGATAGAAAACCATACTATAATATATTTGAAATTAACTCAATTCACCAGGATATAATCTCTTCTATTTTCAGTCAAATGCTCTAGACACTCTCTTTTCTTATTACTCTTTATGAGTTATAGCCATTGTACCATAATTTTCCTTTACTTTATAGCACTTTCCCACACACTTGAATCTCATTGAATACATTCACTTACATGCATCAAAGGAAAGTAAAAAATTGAAGGATTCGTTTTCAAGGAGAACCTGCTGCTACACAGAAAAATCTAGTACAGATGGAAAAAGATAGCTTGGATAAGAGTGAATCTTACCAGGTTGACGTTTTACCATGATATTTTGCCATGATATCTGGCCATCCGCTTACATAATTGCATAGTTGAGGATCACCATCCAGCTGAGATGTAAGACATTAAGCATCATGGCTCATCTTAGAAAGTAAACCCCAAACCATGTGTGCTTAGTAATGATAGAAATGCCAGCAAATTTTGGGAATATTCCTGATTGATTATCTGAAAAATTATTAGTGTGCAGGAAAGAATTCCACACTATTTAGAAGTAATGGGTACCTGGGTGGCTCAGTGGGTTAAAGCCTCTGCTTTCAGCTCAGGTCATGATCTCAGGGTCCTGGGATGGAGCCCTGCATCGGGCTCTCTGCTCAGTAGGGAGCCTGCTTCCCACCGCCCCCTTTGCCTGCCTCTCTGCCTACTTGTGATCTCCATCAAATAAATAAATAAAATCTTTAAAAAAGAGAGAGAGAGAAGTAATTACATATTCTTAGCTAAATGAATCATTTTACCAATGTAATTTTTAACATCAGACTGACTCAAATACTACTTCTGGATAGAATTCTGGATCTTGAATAAAATTCTTTCTTGTCGATCTGTTTATGTCCCTAACCTACCCATCTGCCCACCTCCATGTCGTTCCGAATATTGGTTACTTTTGGCTGCAAATAACAGTAAGCCTTACTAGAGCATTTGAACATGGGATTCTTTTTTCCAGTTAACAGGAAGTCTAGGATAAACAGGACAGGCTGGCGGAGGTGTGCAGAATGTCCTGAAGGTGTCTTCTCTCTTCCGGTTTTGTTGCTCCTCTGTTGTGGTTTTCTTCCTACCGGTTGTACGGATTGGCTCCATCTTCAGGCATCCTGCCCTTACTCCAGTCACAAGGGAAGAAGTGAGACTACAAACCAAGTACCAGAGGAGCATACCAGCCAACTATGGCATTTTAAAAAAAAAAGATTTTCTTTATTTGAGAGAACGGGCAAGCGAGAGAGAACGCGAAGTGGGGAGGGATAGAGGCAGGGGGAGAGGGAGAAGCAGGCTCCCCACAGAGCAGGGAGCCCAAGGGCTCGATCCCAGGACCCTGGCATCAGGACCTGAGCCGAAGCCAGATGCTTACCTGACTAAGCCACCCAAGTGCCCTTACTCTGTCTCTTTCCCAAAAGTTGTCCCAGGAGCCCCACCCTGTGACTTCTGCCTGCATCTCGTTGACCAAACCTGGTTTACCTGTTCCCAATTATTGGAATATGGCTAAGGGGAAAGAAAAATATGGCCAGGACCGAGTTAGTAAACCAGCATTGTCTGCCACCAAACTTAAAGTTTACTCCTTAGGAAAAATGTGGTACCACCCCAAACCCAATGTCAAACTGTTTGGTTTTGTTTTTTTCTTTCCTTTTTTAAAAAAAATCACTCTAATGCTGTACAGACAGCCACTCCAGAACCCTGTGGCATACTACTATAGGGATTGACTTTTCTAACATGCATGAGCTTGTTGGTTCGGGCAGGTCTACAGGTTGTTGGAGCAGCACTAGTCATGGTCTCTCATTTTTCTCAACCCAACAGACGACTTGTGTCCTGTGTTTCTCATGGCGGTGGCTAGAGTGTAAGAAGGTAACCCCAATTGTACAAACACATTTTAAGCCACTGCGCAAGGCACTCATCTGCCAACATCCCATGGCCAGACCAAGGCCTAGCCTAGCATCGGTGTGGGAGGAACCATATTTCTCCCTGGAGAGGGGAAGCTTTAGGACAGTGTTGACTAATGTACTAATATTTTAGAAAAGAAAGGCTGTTATTTCTAGAAGCAATTAAAATTAGCTAATACACCTATATTAAGAATCTAATTTATTAAGCTTTGGGAAATTTTAGTCATGTTTTCTGATAAAATTTCCAGGTGGTTCTGGTAGCTCTTGTAAATTCTTCCCCATAGATTCACTTAATGATGTATTTTTTAAAGTCAGTAATAACAAGTATATTTATTGTCTTTGTATCTAAATTTCATATGGTAAATTCTTATCTCCAGGGTTTATACTCTCAGAAGTGTTCCATTTTGCTAAGTATAATAGAAGGTATTACTAAAATGTAGTGCTTAAGCAGCTGATTCAAGCTGAATAAGCCAAATCTGTGAAATGTAATTATGATCAGTTTTTAAACCTAAATTAATGTTGATTAATCTCTTACCATATACAGAATGGCTAAAAATAGCATCAGCTTATTTGCCTTTTTCCTCTGATTTCTGGAATTCTATAGCTATGAGCTATAACAGAGACAAAACACAAAGCAAAATTATACAGAGAATTTAAAATAAAATCTTGGAGCTAAAATTTCATAACCATTTAGCAGAATATGTATCAGTCTCCAATTCTGCATCTATTTTCCATTTTGTTCTATATGTGTAATCACTGTTATAAGGGAGAGAAAACATGGGATTGATTCTCATAGAATTTCCACTTTCTGATGCAAATATAAAACTAATTTCAAATTGTACATTTAGAGGAAATTTTCTAATACATGATAGGAAAGTGCAAGCAAGAAAATTGATTAGAAAATATAAATGACTTTTTTTTAGAATCAGGAGGTTAAAATATCTTCTTGCCAGCTTTTACTGGTAGATAACATTGTGAGGTTAAAATATTAATTTTTCACTATATCTTTTAATGAGAGTTATTTATCCAAGTCAAGTCAGAAGACTGGTAAATGTTTTATAATATAAGAATATATAGCAAAGAGGTGCCTGAGTGGCTCGGTTGGTTAGGCATCTGCCTCTGGCTCAGGTCATGATCCTAGAGTTCCTAACTGAGCCCTGCGTCGGGCTCCCTGCTCAGCAGAGAGTCTGCTTCTCCCTCTCCCCATATGCTCATGCCACTTGTTCTCTCATGCTCTCTGTCTCTCAAATAAATGAATAAATAAAAATCTTTTAAAAAATTTCTTTAAAAAAAATAAAAGAATATCCAGCAAAATTAGAAATTGTTCAAGAAAACAAACAAGATATTTCCTGAATTGAAACCAGGTAATCTCTTTACATACTAAAATCAACCAGGTTTTTAAAAATATGTTTATATCTTTGGCTTTTTACTCCTACATTTTTTTTTTAAGATTTTTTTTTTTAATTTATTTATTTGACAGAGATCACAAGTAGGCAGAGAGGCAGGCAGAGAGAGAGGAGGAAGCAGGCTCCCCGCTGAGCAGAGAGCCTGATGCGGGGCTCGATCCCAGGACTCTGGGATCATGACCTGAGCCGAAGGCAGAAGCTTTAACCCACTGAGCCACCCAGGCGCCCCTACTCCTACATTTTTACCCACGCTTCCAAACTGACACTACTTTGAAACAAATGTGGAGTTGTGTAAATCTTGCCTCATGTATATCTTGAAAAGTTCAAGATTATACTAGGGATTACATTAAATTATTAGTCATAAAAATAACTTAATGGTCACATGCCCCCAAATCAGGAAGACTATATTGGAAGTTATGGAAGCAGTGTAGACATGAGTGACTCCAGGCCTGGGCCAGGGTGTCCGTGGCCTTTGAATATGTATCAGTGACAGTAACCCTAAGTGTTATATTAAAAATGTAGTGTTTTGTGGTTCCCAATTTATTTTTATAAATCTGTCTCACAGTGATTCTTAATACAGCAATGTCTGGATTTTCTTACTTTACAGATGAGGAAAATGAGACTTGAAGTGTGAGCTGGCTGGCATCATAGACCTGATAAGGAGTGTTACCAGTGGTGCCCAATCAGATGTAATTTTCCACTACATGTTAAAAGGGCTCTTTCCTGTCTTCTGTCTTGAAGGAAAAGATTTCTGATAAGTATGTTAAGGAAATGATGGATAGTTTGAGTGATAACTAACTAGACGGAATGATAAGATGAAGGCAGAAGGAATGGCTGTGCCCTTGAGCTGAATAACATAATTGAGAGGAGTGGGTAGAGGAGTTCAATACAATGAAACTCCCCAGTGGAACCTTCCTGTTGGTGTTTGGAGGTCTAGAACTGGAACTGATGAAAGAGGACTAGAAATACAGGAAGGGAGGCAGTGGTATAGGGACAATTAGTGAGGTTTATTTTTATTTTTTAAGGTATTATTTGTATATAATAAAACACTCTACTCTAAGGCTACAGTTCAAGGGGTTTCACAATTGCATATATTCCTGTAACTGCTACCCAAATGAATATTTCATCAATAGGAAAGTTGCCTTGTGTCCCTGCCCCCCATTAACTCACTGTTTCCTCCCAACCCCCAAACAACCACTTTCCGGTGTCTGTCACCATCATTAATTCTAGACCTTCATTTATGAGTTGTATGCAATGTATTCTTTTGTTTCAGTCTTCTTTCACTCGGTGTTTTTGAGATTCTTGCGCAAGTTGGGTTGCTCAGTGGTTTTATGTATTCACTTATCCATGCACCTTGGAACCGTTTCCAGTTTGAGCTCTTATATAACAGCGCCGTGAACATTCATGGGCAACTCTTCTTCGGACATAACGTTTTCGTTTCTCTCGGGTAGACGTCTAGGAGAGGAATTGCCGGGTCAAAGGAAGATGAGTGTTTATCTTTATAAGAAACTGCCCAATGGTTTTCCAAGTAGTACATATTTTTATATTCCCACCTGTGGTGCTTGTGACCTAGTTGTTCTACATCTTCAACTACCTTTGGTATTGATAGTCTTTTTTTTTAAGGCATTCTCTCGATATTTAAAATAGGGTCTGTTTAATTCTTTTTTTTTTTTCAAAGATTTTATTTATTTATTTGACAGACAGAGAACACAAGTAGGCAGAGAGGCAGGCAGAGAGAGAGAGGGGGAAGCAAGCTCCCCGCGGAGCAGAGAGCCCGATGAGGGGCTCCATCCCAGGACCCTGGGATCATGAGCTGAGCCGAAGGCAGAGGCTTTAACCCACTGAGCCACCCAGGCGCCCCAGGTCTGTTTAATTCTTCACAGTGAAGAACAAGATGCCAGGGACTTGATTTTGGAAGATCTGCAGTGAGGAGTCAGCTGAAGGAAGGAAAGATGAAGTTCAACAAAGGGACAGAGGGGCTAAGAAAAGCACCAAGAAAATAGGGAAGAGTGATTTTCAGCCAGATCCTGTTCCCCTGAAGTCCCAGGAGAGTAAAAAATGAGAAGTCTAATCAATTTAGGGGAAAAAAAAAAAATGAACTAGAGAGAGTACAGATCTGCTTGAGTTGTGAAAAGGACATATAAGCTTGGATGAAGCAGGTTAATAGGAAGGAATCCTGAGCACTTAAGGAGCAGGAACCTAAGATTTTAAGGAAGCAAATGCAGAAATGTCTCTGTGAGGGAAAGATGAGAAAAATAAGATGATAATCAGAGCAGTGACCGTCATTTGTGGATAGACTAGATATCTACCCAGCGCGAAAAGAAAGTTTGAGTGAGTCGTTCGAATAATTATGTTTGAAAAAAAAAAACTTTAGTTACAACATGTTTTTGTCTACATGTGTAAAATAAAGTTGCTTATCTGATAATCATCTGGATAAATTAATGCAGATAACAATTAGGAATTTTCAAATTCAAAATATGCTTATTAAAGGCCCAGTGTATGCCAGAGTCATTTTTATCTTCTTTCCATTTTCATTTTAGGCATATCTTTGTCTTCTTATCCCCATGAACTTTGAACTCTTCTTCCTTAGATCTTTTAACTTTACACATGAATAAATATTTGTAAACTTTAAACCCAAAATGTAGGTTAGGTCTTGGTTCATTCCATTGAGGAAATGAGCTTTTCTTTTAGGAATAGCCCTTTTATTTGGTAACTCTATAACCTTCTATCTCTTCTGGATTAGCGATATGAGAGTCTTTTAAGTCCTTTACATATTTCTGTGCGTATATAGTACCCAGCAACCACAGTTACTTCTTTATATTGCGTAGAACCAAGATCATAAAATCAAATTAGCAGATGAACATTACTGATTCATCAAGGTACTCCTAACAGATTGCTGTGGGTGGCAGCACTGTTCAACGTAGTGACATGATAAGCATCAAAAGGGAATTACTTCATTCCTATACGTCATTCATTCAGTATTTCTTGAACATTTGCTATGTGGAAGACACCATGCTAGACTTTGTGGAGGAGACAAGTAGAGAATGTCATCTTTAATATGCCAAGAGTGATTTCATTTTCTCTCCGCTATGATATCTAGGATATTTGTATTCAAAGAAAATTTCTAGTGAATTAAAGTTTTCCTATGCATTGCAGTAATTTCTGTTATCTTTCATGGAAGCGCCCTATTTATTGAACATTGAATATATGCCAAGAAATCAGCTGTCATTGTGGAAGGTCTCCCTGGGTCAGGCAAAACTGTATCACAGGGGGAAGAAATAACAATTCGAGATTGTCTCAAGTGTCTTCCCAGCTTAGGGGGCGTAAAATCATCAGTACTTTCTTGTTAGCAAATTTGATGCTTTAAAACCCAGACTTTGTTCATCTTGAAGCCAGTTTTAATGAAGTGTAGAGCAAAGCAGAATAACATGGCTTTAGCTGGAGGCAGAGGGTACAAAAATATATATTGTGCAGGGCAGAGCAAGAGTAGGTAAGCACTCTAATACATTCGTTAATCTAATTGTTTCTTTATGTTGTGGGCCAGTTAAAAAAAAAAAGTAAACCTTCACAGGGCAGGTTAATCTAAACATTTCTTTGTGCCCCTTACACCTTCTACATGTGGTATCTTTTAAGGAATATGGGGGATTGGAGATGGTATAAAGGTCGGAATGATCCGCTGGCAGGTTGGATGGTTAAAGTTTTTGAAATTCCTTCATCAGAAAAAAGGAAAACTCAAGGATGTTTTCAAAGTTATGTTTAAACAAATTGAACATTATCAGAAAACAGGCAGGGTTGAGCTGTGTTTCAATTGGGATTATTTATGGAGAGAGAGAGAGAGAGCAGACTCCACATTAGATGTTTAAATTTGCTTTACTAAATATATTCATAGGTGTGTGCAACTGTGTACTTGCAATTTTTTTTCAAGGCTATTCCAATATAGGACAGAGAACAGGTTTAGAGGTGACTTAAGGTTGCTGCCTCTGTGCTGCCACTGTAAAGGAGTGGACTGAGGTAGAACATGTCACCTAATCTCTGGAGATCTTTTCTCTAACCAGAAAACAAAGGGTTTGGACTGAATTTTCTCTCAGTTCCTATTCAGGTCTGTTATATACCGAGTGAAGGACGTATTAACATACTTGAAAGACCTGAGCCCTCCTCAGTCAGTGTAACTTCTGAAGACCATCCAGTGTCTTTTACCATTGAATTGTGGGACTTTACTGATAAGTGTGTATTCCTCCTGCACGCTAATGATGCATGATAATTGTGTCTAGAATGATAGCTTTGCTTTAAGTTGGAGAGTGTGCATTGTGGTTTAGCACAGTTTGGTTCACATTTCTGTATTTGTTCTTTAATAATCAATTACTTGAATTTAATCAATTTGGAGTTTTGGTTGAAAAAAAATGTCAAGTAAGATTTAATTTAATGGTAATAGGGGATTTATAAGACATACCATTAAAAAGTGTCAAGAACCTTAACTTGTGAAAAATATTAATCAAGAAGACAGTAGTTGATAAAAAAGCAATCCTGATCCAGGAAATTCGTTCACATCACAGATCCAAGGCCACTCACTGTTACTGTGAGCTAACAAAGCGAGTTTGTAGACTGTGGACTCGGAAGGAGGAGATGGCATCCAGTATCAGAAAAGCTGCTTTGGTGGTGTTTTTCAAGATGGTACTTCCGGAGTCCAGGGTTCATCTTAATAAATTATAACTATTTTTAAAACTACAGGTATAACACAATCACATATAAGTGAGTTGCCTACCAATAGTTTTACAGACTTGGAGCCTACGGCTGTGTTAGTTTACACGGCCAGATTATCTCATTTGAAGGCAGATCACAAAGCAGATCTCCTACCGTCTCTGTTCATATGTTTGAAATTTCCATGCATGTGGTTCTTGAGAGGGTGAATGCAAGAACTTGGCACATGGCCTGTAATGTAGTAAAACCTCAATAAATGTTAGCTGGGCTGCTTCCTGTTCTCACTCTTTTATTATCTATCATAGGTTGTAAAGGTTGTCACTTCACACTAGTTCTTTTCAAATTCATGTCTACAGATGTCCGCTCGCATAAAATCGCACAGCTGACTACGTTCCTAACGCACACGTGCGCCACACTCAATTAAACATCAGGCCGTGTCAGGCACATGTGTCCAGCATGTGCCCTCACCGTGGCCTCACTGTCGGTTATGTAAGGACAAGTGGATGTCTAGCATGTGTAACCAAGATAATACACTGCAGATCATCTGGATGTCTCTTTTCTAACTTGAATAACAAGGATAAATGATACGCACTTTCATATTTCATAGAAATTTGAAATTTCATAGAGATTTTTATTAATTCACTTTGCAACCAAAATTTCCATTACTCCTTTTTAGGCTTCAGGGTCATTGTTTTAGTCTGAAGGTATGACATATATGTCGTTACCCAAACAGGTCTTAACATGTACAGCATGACATGTGCAAAAGAGCTTTGCACAGATCAAGATACGGAGCATTTGTCCTGGAAGGTTCTTATACCCCAAAATAGTCTTGATTATTTTAGTACTTTTCCACCCAGGGAGGATCTCAATTACTGTAATGGAAGCGATTCTGAGCTTGCAGGATACCCTGTGCAACATTCTGACGTCTGTAACTGAATTTCGGGGGTGCAGGTTCATTCATACTCTCTAATTGAAACAGAATGCAGGGTAATTGGATGCTGGCATTGTTATTACAAAAGCTGTAAGATTTTAATATTTATCAAAACACGTTTTCTTTTTCTAGTCACTTAATGATAATTAAGGATTTTCCTTTATTGTGAGTAGATACTGCTTTTATCTCTTTTTACTTTGAAACTCCATGGGCAATTTGATTGTAAAAAGACTTATAGAATGAACAGTTTTCATCCAAGTAACAGGTACACAGGGGTGGGTTAGGACTCGCCGGTATGTTGGAATCGGTCGAGAGAAAAGACTGGAATTGGAGCTAACTAGTTGGCAGTGTGTAGCCTGCTGTCTGGCCCGTAGCCATAGTGAGACCGTCAAAAGCTGGGTTTTTATGCTTATTTGTGCTTTTATCCTTATTTATGCTTATTTGTCTTTGTCTCTGTAAATATATAAATGAACATGGGAATTACATGCCTGTAAACATGAGGAGTAAAGCAGCTGAAAACAGCTGATTTTGATCAGTGACTTGCCATGTTTAGTGTATACTACCGACCAAAATAGCAAATGCTGGGGAATAACTTTCGAGACTAGGCCAGGATGATGCCAGGAAGATAGAGTCCTATTTTGGTGATTGTATTCTCTAGTCCACAAGGATTGTAATTCTGTCATGATCCCAGGGTCCTGGGATTGAGCCCCACATCGGTTTCCCTGCTTGGCGGAGAGCCTGCTTCTCCCTCTTCCTCTGCCTGCTGCTCTGCCTGCTTGTGCTCGCTCTCTGTCAAATAAATAAAGTCTTTTAAAAAATAAAAATTAAAAAAAAAAAACGAACAGAGGCAGGAGGCTAATGTGGTCCAGAATTCCTAAGGATCACTTCTGTAAGGCTTCACTCTAGGAGAATAGCCACAAAATTGCCCCAAAGAAACTGAATTTTTTTTTTAATGAATTTTTTTGACCTGATAGCTTTTTTGGAATGATAAACATTTAATATGGCAGGAAAAAAAAAGTCAGTTCAATGAGAAAAGATGAAAAATTGCATTGAAATTCGGTACAATATCATTTATATAAAAATATTCTAATTTTGACTGCATCGTTAGATACTAGTGTAATAAATTGTAGCTGTTGCTGCATGTAAGTAGACATGTGAATATACACTTGCATTAATTAAATCTGGTAAAAATGTCTATTCTGGCCTTATAAAATGTAAATTACACTTATCTACTCTATCATATTTTGTTTGTGTCTATTTAGAGAACTATTCAGAGAACTTTAAGAAAACAAAATAAGTGAAATTGGGGCTTTTTTAGGGATCTCGAGAGGAATGAAAATGAATTCTATTAAAATTTATTTCTGGTGAATTTGAAATGTAGGCGCATTTTCCCAGGGGCAGTTCCCCCTTTACATCAAAAATTTCTGGATCAGAATAGTGAATTTTTCTATCCATGCAATGTGTTCTTTTTATTTCCTAGAAGAACAGCAGGGAGTTTCATCTAAGAGAGAAGGTGATTTCTGGAAGCCCAGGGACTAGGTGTCTGTCCTCCTGAATTTCAGTTCAGCCTCTGTGCTTTGCTCCTGCTGTTTCCAAGCTGCCCAGCCTCAGTACTCATATCTGCAAAATGGAGATAAGGACCCCTCATTCCTCTCCCTTTAAGACTGTGAGGTGGCGAGTTCTTCTGCTTCTTTGTATAACTGGGCTTCGGCGCACTGTGGCATTCTATGAAAATTCTCTAAGGATGCTTCAGTGCAGTATTTGACTCTGGGACCATGCCAACACTGTAACAATCAGTTTCGAACACCGCCCCCCCCCCCATGAGCGTTGGCATTTATTGCTACAAAGTAGTGTCAGCATGGGTCACTCCCCCAAATACTCAATAATTGGAAGGATTAACTTCCATTCTAATTGCTAAACCATGCAATTAAAAAACAAAGTCAGAAAAACAAACTAAAGTTGTGACCACTGTATTGGCTGGGAAAGACTGATGAGGGTTTCCAGTTACGTTTGGAAAGCTTCAAGTAAGAACTG
Organism: Enhydra lutris kenyoni; assembly: GCF_002288905.1. Classification (NCBI taxonomy): domain Eukaryota; kingdom Metazoa; phylum Chordata; class Mammalia; order Carnivora; family Mustelidae; genus Enhydra; species Enhydra lutris. The sequence goes on along the minus strand of NW_019154099.1, from coordinate 29,499,478 downwards.
TAAATTTTACTTTTCTGTAAATTTTACTGTTTTAAGGAGAAGGACTACATGTAAGAAAAGATTGAGCAATTTTTCTTTCTTAAATGTAAGGATTACTTATAAAAGTCCAACAAAGACATTTAAAACCAATTTTTGTAAGCAACTCTGGATTGCTAAAGTGTCTTTAGTTTATGAAATGAAACTTGAAAGATAGGCACCTTAATGTAAATAGTGAGTTGCAAAGAAGGAAGAAGAATGACCTTTGCTGAGCAGTGGTCGTGGGCCAGGTACAACAGATCTTTTATCATCCCTGTATCTAGATGAGGTAGGTAATAATATTCTCACTTCCATGAAAAGAACCTAAAGTTGAATGAGTTTAGGCAACTCACACAAGATCACAGGTAGTGTGTTTTGGAGCTAGGGTCCACACCTAGCCCTGTCAGACTCTGAAATCCCTTTTCCTTTACATTCTGGATAAACTTGGGAGTTCTTAGCCCCTGCATGGCCAGAGTCTCACTCTGGGACCCTACGCGAGTTCTGTAGTGTTATCCTCACTCATGAGGGCGGCATGGACCCGAGGATCTGCCAAAGGCTTTTGGCTCTAAATTCCATCTGGATAGGAGAAAAGGAAACATGCATAGAATAGGTGTTCATTTCTGTAGGACGGGCACCATTGGGACACCCAGCAAGCCCCCAAACTTCTTAGGGTGCTCGTTTACAGAAAGCAAATGGAGTAATTCCTCTGTTCCTGCTGCAAACTTCTGTGAGGATGGGATGAGCTAGCGTGTCTGAAGGTGTTCTGTAGACTCTAAGGTTCTTCCCAAATGTAAAGTATCACAGGACCAGCAGTCACAGGGTCACTTAAAGACCAACAATGGAGAATATCCATAGAAAAACAAAGGCAGGCAAACCTTCCCTTATTAGGATGCAATTTATGAAACCATCGTGTTATTGGGAACATTTATACTCTCAACTCACCATAGTAAAATGAATTCTCATGCCCAGTAGGTTTGAGTCTTCCTAATGACTCGAATTGCTACACTTTCATGAAAACAGAGTCTTTTTTTTTTTAAGATTTTATTTATTTATTTGACAGACAGAGATCACAAGTAGGCAGAGAGGCAGGCAGAGAGAGAGGAAGGGAAGCAGGCTCCCTGCGGAGCAGAGAGCTGATGCGGGGCTCGATCCCAGGACCCTGGGATCATGACCTGAGCCGAAGGCAGAGGCTTTAACCCACTGAGCCACCCAGGTGCCTCTGAAAACGGAGTCTTAATGGCTTTCAAAGCTAGACAACTATTTTGAAATACACAAACAGTGTGAATTTTTTTTTTTTTAGAAGGAAAACCAGTTTGGTGAGTCTACTGGTATAATATTGACTGTCCAGGCATGAAAACTCGTCAGTTTTCACTAGACTATAACTTTTATTCATATTGTAATTAGCAGAACATGTAGGTGCAAATTTCACACTTTTTAAGAACATTAATTACAGAGAATTTCCATTTGTCTGACTGGTTATTTAATTTGCAATCTAATACAGAAAGTTGAAATGTTCTGAAACAAAACTGCAAAAAGAGATGAAACCGATTTTGTGGAAAGAACAAAGTCTTTTTGAAGAACCGGAAAGCGGACGTGTAGACAAAGGGAGCGCGATGTGTGTTTGATTCATGAGCACAGAGGTAGTTTCTGTGTGCCCAGTGCGGATGTGTCCTTTAGAGAATTGTCCTTAGCCCTCGCTGGGAACCACCCTGTGTCACTGCTCAGAATGTTTGCGCCTAAAACACACATCTGCCTTCACATGCATCTGAGATGTGGATATTGTTGGTTTCAATGTAGACTATCATTTTGTGTCTTCATTGATTTCCTGAATGACAAAAAGCATGTGGAGAAAGAAACAAAAAGACCCTGAGAGGGATGACAAATTTGAGTTGAATTAGAGCTAACCGCTCAGATTTCCTGCTGTGTAACTTATAGAGATCAGTTGCTTTGAAACCCAAGATTTGAAATAAGTTTAATTACATGTAAGTTTCAAAAAGGAATATAATCACCTGCATTTGCCAAATTTAATATAGCAATAATTTTACTAGGGAAAAAGGTATTATAATAACAAATAGATAAACAACAAATTGCAAATTTGCACATCAAGAGCAAGTTAAATAGGGAAAATTTTAGTCAGTAATTATTTTTAGTAAATAAGATGTGTGTGGGCTAGGATGGGGAGCACTGTTTCCCCTGGGTTCCTCTTGCTCTTCCTGCCTTTCTCTTTTCCAGGACTTTCTTCTAAATTTTCAGTTGTTGGCTATTTCCACTTCTTGCATATGAGGAATTTTTAATTATCATGGTAAGCATGAGGGGGCTTGTAGTAAAGAAAATGTACTGTGGTGTACCAAATTTTTGTCATTTTTTTGCCTAAAAATAAAACATTTTCTATGAACCATTTCATTGAATGGTCTCCCCATAAAATCACTGTATCTCTGAGAACAGAAGTGTTAGTTCTGACGCACAGCCTGCATTCTGGAGCCAAACCCTTGGGTTCCAGTCCCAGAAGTGCCATGTATCAGCACTAAGATCCTGGCAAGTCACTTAATTTTTCGAGGTGGTAGTGTGTTTGTTTTTTTCACCTTTGAAACATGTAAAGTATCTAACTCCTATGGTGGCTGAGTGGGTTAAGTAAAACAACACTTGTGCTTAGCAGAGAGCCTGGCAGATAGTGCTCAAGAAATGCTCCCTTGGAGAACTGATTGGTTATTCAGTCAGCAGTTGGATGAATTAGCTGTGAGCGCCATCTTTGTGAAACGGACTCTATTTTGCCCCAGAGAGACGACAGCTTGGGCGTACACCTGAGATTAGAATACCAATCCTGCCTCACACCCCGTGACCCTGAACAAACTATATAACTTCTTGGAACTTGTTTCACCATCCGTAGAGTGGACCAAGGTTGTCCCATGGTTATTTTAAGGGTGAGAGGTGAAAAGTGCCTAGAATAATACCGGCCAAATGGTAGGTGCTCAGTAAATTAGCTATATGATTGTTAAATATGGACGATATAACTCAGTTTCTCAAGAATGAAGATTAGAGAGATAAGTCTTGTAAATATAAACAAGAAGAAATTACCAAGAACACAAAACATAAGTGAGAAATACACAATCTGGGGTGCCTGGGTGGCTCAGTCATTAAGCCTCTGCCTTCAACTCAGGTCATGATCTCAGGATCCTGGGATCGAGCCCCGCATCAGGCTCAGTGGGGAGTCTGCTTCTCTCTCTTATTCTGCCTGCTGCTCCCCCTGCTTGTGCTCTCTCTCTCTGCAAATAAATAAAATCCTATATATATACGTATATATATATATACTGATAATATGATATGTCCTGCCTATTTAGAGGAAGTGAGACAGAAAAGTCACTCCTGCCTGAAGTGGTCATGGAGGGCTTCATGGCAGAGGTGGGATTATTCAGTGCTTTGAAAGACAGCTGGGATTTACGTGTCAGAGACAGAGAAAAAGGCATTCACAATGAGTGAAATGACGTAAGCCAAAACCCCATGGAAGAAAAATACAAGCCTAGGGTGAAAGGTTCTGTTAGAAAGCCATGTGCAATACTACTGGTGGGTTAGGGCCAAAACACCAGGGTCATTCATGTGATATTAAAGGAGTTAGGGCTTTATTCTGTAGACATCAGGAACCCTTTGATGGTTACTGAAACAAGGGTGGATAAAATGACCAGAGTGGTTGAGGAAGGTGTTTAGGCTTCTGGATAGAATCCACTCTGACAGTGAAAAGGAGCTATGATATCATGCCGACAGAGCTATCAGAGGGCATTTCTAACAAAAGACCTCTGCCACGCTCCCACCCACCAGTTACACTCCTATATTGGAACTGGATGCAGGAATCTTCCCCCCTCGACACCAGAAGTAAGGCATCTGCAGTCCCGGTTACCAGAAGACCTCACTTCCCTTCCCCCGCTGCCTCCTCGTGCTGGCCTTGCTGATGGAAGTTCGCTCATGCAGAGATCCATAATTACAGGGCTCTCTGGGAAATGTAGCTTTTAGCTTCCCGAACTCTCTTTTTTCTTTTCTTTTCTTTTTTTTTTTTTTAAGAAGTTGGAAAACAGGGAGCTGGAATGGATCCTGAGTGAGCCAGCTTCCCTGTCTGTGCAGCTGGCTCAGCTCAGCGGTGTGTCAGCTGCGTGAGCAGGGACAGGGATTGAGGCTGGCTTCCCTGGATGCAGGTGTACTGACTGTACGCTGAGAACTGCCTCATTTGGAGGGCTTGCGAGAGCAGTAGAAAATAAAGGCGAGTCGAGACCATTGAAAGTCAATCAACAATCGTTTTCAGCTCCAAGGGATAAGAGAAAAGTCAGCGGTACTCACCGAGCTCTGAACTCTACTAACCTGTCGAATAATCATCTTACTAACAGATAAATGAGTGGAGAATTGGTACTAGAGAGGAGATAAATCTGCTTTTAGGTATGTTGAGTTGGTTAATAGTAGGATATCTCTGCGAACATTTTCTGATAAGGAGCTGGAAATGCAAAATTACAGTTTGGGCAAGATTAGAGGTAAAGATGTAACTTGGGGGGAGACACCAGCCTGATGGACCTTGAGGAAGCCCCTGGAGTCAAAAGGAGCAAAAGGAGGAAGCCCAGAGACGGGGCGCCAAGAGACATGCCGGTGTCAGGCCTGGTGTGTGGGGAGTGGGGGGGCAACAAGGTTCGTTCCCGCTGCGGGTTTGTGCTGGATAGAACCAATACTGACCTAGTAGAGGCAGCAGCCAGATCACAAGAGGTATGAAAAGAGAGAGTAAGAATTAGGGTCAGAGCTAGACTACCCGTTGCAAGGTTAAGCTCTGAAAGAAGCCATGGGAATTAAGATTTTTTTCCCCCTCTTTTCATTTAAAATCAAGCATTTCTTTTCAGAAATAAAAATGTTGGTATCTGTTTTAAAAATGCTGTTGGGATTCCAAGTAAATGTTGCAGGATTCTGTGAGCTTGTTACATTGAAGGTGATTTGAATTAGCATCCGTCATCCGTAAACATGTAGAGATTTAACATATGAGAGCCAATACTGAGGCAAGGTCTGTGTTACACTTAGGTAGGGTTTCCAAAGCAGAGCACGTTAGATTTCACAAAGATGTTAAGATTTTTTAAAAGATAATAGGAAGAACAGAATGGCATAATTTGAATTTAACATCATGCAAATGTACTTCCAGATTGCCTACTTGTGTGAATTAATTCATGGTCAAGCTAAAAAGGTAGGGCATACGCGCACCCTAATGAGACTTCTCTAGAAAAATAGAAATACTCTATTTTCGAAGCCCTTGAACTCTTACGTTGCTCATGCTGTTACCTAAAAAAGCCATGATTTAACCCATCCACGGTTTGCTTTGCATGGTATGACTGATTTAAACAGGGAAGCAGGCCTGTGTTTAGCATAATGATACACATGTGAGAGGAAGAGAATTTGAAGGTCCCTGCTCTTCGGCACTGCTCAGCATACAGATACAGGAAATCCGTCCCAAATGACTGTCCTGTTTTGCTCTGCCCAGACTGATGATGCTTTTGTAAACACAGCCACAGTTAGGAGAGTGCTTGGCAAATGAGAGCACCTGACACCAGTAAACCTTCTTGATTCCCATGCCAGCCACTCATCTGAAATGCAGTCAACCCCAAATTTGAAAATGGATAGATTCAAAGTAAAAAGAAACTAACGTCACCTCGCAGCCACTGGATCATACTTCCTAATCAGATAATGTGCGTAGTTGGTAGAACTTCTTAATTTCCCAAATTCTGGTTATGCTGGGATTCGTGTAGAATGCAGCCTACTATGGCTACAAGGATTTGCATATGTCTTGCTATTTGGCAGAATGTTGCAAAACTCTGATTACCTTTTTCTTTTTTTTTTTTTTTTTAAGATTTATTTATTTGAGAGAGAGAAAGAGCAAGAGCCGGGGGGGAGGGCAGAGGGAAAGAGAGGAGCAGCGCCCACCCCCCACCCCAAGCATCCCATCCCAGGACCCTGAGATTATGACCTGAGCTGAAGGCAGACCCTTAACCAATTAAGCCACCCAGGTGCCCCTCTGATTACCTTTTATTCAAAAACTAAGCTTTTACATTTCTTCATGGTGAATTTCTCTCGTTATGTCCAAATTGGAAGCTGGTTGTTTTGAGATAGTCTTTATTGTAGCCTCTTAGGATTTAGCCTGTACCAAATACCCAGAGACCTAGAATCCTCTCACAAGTTACTGCTGTTGGTAAAAAGGAAAACGAGACACCAAGACATGGGGCCTGGGACAGACACCATCACTGCAACATGGGGACTCTTGTAAGTAAGGGCAAAATCATCATGGTAGCCAAGACTTGTCTAGCATGTGCCATACTCAAGCATTGCTCTGAATGAGAGGTTGTGAGTACCCCCCGCTATAAAGATGGCAAAACTGAGGCATAAAGATGAGCTCTCTTACCCATAAACCATGCACTTACTTAAATGGTAGGACCCAGTAGTGGTTGAATGCAGGTGTCCAGAGTCTATACCCAACTGTGCACCATGACGCCCTTCCATGCAGGGTCTATAATGCTTGAACTCTCTAGCCTAGAAAGTCCCTCAGGGTAGAGACAGTATTTTATGCATTTTTACCTTACTTATGCCTAGCACTGGACTTGCAAAACAATGGAAACTAAGAAAGCATTTCAATTAATTCTTATTTTTCAAATATTGGAATCATAATGCTTTCTTTCTTAAAGCACTGAGTCTCCAGGGCAGGAAATGTAAGAATTCTATTTTAATTTAATTTTTTTTTTTTTTTTTTTGGTCATGATATTTCTGCTTTCCTGTTTGGTCATGTGCAGTTTTTAGGGCTGTACTATGTGTGTTGTTGTTTAGTACAAGCATGTGACTTTTTTTCTGTTCTGCGTTAATTCTTCTTATTTTCTGCATGTATCTCAGGGACTCTGGGAAAACTCTTCCTTTTTTTTTTTTTTTTAAGCAAAAAGAATGCTCAATAATAAGGATGTATTTGTGGGCAATTTCCAGACCTAGCCTATTTTGTATAACATCTGTATTTAATCTGGGACTAGAAATTTAAACAAAGTGCTCTAATCAGATCTTGTAAATTCAGTTTCTCTTGATTATTTAAAAGAGAGTATCAGGTTGGTAGATTAAATATGGGTTAATTCCATTTTATGGTCATTCATCCTTCTACATTTTCTAATGATGATGATTGAGGGAAAATAGTCTCAGCAAAAATTGGAGGGAATTTTTAAAAGACAGTTTAATTTACAGACTTCAAAAATCTTACTTGTTGACAGTGGTGTTATATGCATTATTCTCATATTTGGCCAGCACACATGGGAAATGTGAGTATGAAAAGCCCATTATAAAATTGTTTGGATAATATATTGTGTGGTTGTTTTTCAAACAACAACCAATTCTCCAATCCCCTGGTGTCAGGGGTGTCTAGCCCCTCAGTTCAGTCTGATGCTAAGTATCCTGAGTTAGTCCCATCAGATCAGGGACTCAATCCTTGAACACTAGCCAGTACAAGTTTGAGGTTCCCAGGACCCCCTCTTAAGTTCAGTATTTTGCTGGAGTTCCTCACAGAATTTAAGAAAGTGCTACTTACTATTACCAGTTTATTATGAAGGATACAACTCAGGGACAACCAAATGACAGAGGCATATAGGACAAGACGGGGACATGTGGTGGTGCTTCCATGCCGCATCCCAGGGCACCATCCTTCAGCATATCTGGGGGGTTCACCAATGAGATAGCTCTCCAAATCCTGCCATTCAGGGGTTTTTATGGGTGTTTCATTACGTAGGTGTGACTGATGAAATCACTGGCCATTGGTGATTGAACTCAGTATCCAGCCCCTCTACCCGGCACAAGGGAAGGTTGAAAGTTCTAACCTTCTGATCACATGCTTGGTCCCTCTGGTGACCAACCTCATGCTGAAGCTATCTGGAGACCCCACCATAAGTCACCCCATTAGCATAAACTCACGTGTAGTTAAAGGGGCTTGTAATAAAAGCTACCGTGATTGCTTGGGAAATTGCAAGGGTTTTAGGAGCTCTGTGTCTGGAACCTCAGGCAAAGACCAAATATATATATGTATATGTATACATACATATATTTATATATAATTGTATATATATAAAATTATCATATATTTGCAGATATACAATATAGATGCATTTAGAGAACTCAGACTACTTACAAACATAATTCTCAGTTCTAAACATCATTGGGTGAACATGAAACTCTAATTAAATTTTGTTATATATTCCATCTAATCTGTACTTAACATTTTTTAAAAATGGAGTTACTTCCTTGATCATGAAACAAACAGAGCAGAACATTGTTTAAGAATGTGATGTGGGAGTCTGTTAGGCCTGGGCTTGATTTTCAACTCTGCTGTGTGACCTTGGGCTGGATAGAACAACCTCTCTGAGCTTGCTTTTCTCATTTACAGGATGGGAGTGATGCCACCCTCCCCCTAGGCTGTTGTGTGGATAAGTGAGACCGTCAAGTAAAACTCTTTACCCAGCACAGAATTCACAGTTAGCTCTCACTTTGAAGCCAGTATTTGCACGTGTGTGGCTGCTTAGTGTCGGGGGATCTCCTCTAGGACGTGTCCCTCAGTTTTTTCCTCCTCAGTCATTTCAGTCTCTTCTTTTCAGTTGTACCCTGCACCTAACATACAGAAGGATTTCCATTTTCTTATGAAAAAAAAAAAGAAAAAGAACAATCAAGTTACTATCTTTGTCCCACCTGGTTATTCCAGCTCTTTCTGTTTTTCATGGAAAAGCTCAAACAGAGGTTTCCCAGCATTCTCTCCTTTATCCTCAATCTCAGGCATTAACCATGTAGAGCCTGGCACCCATCGCTTTTGTAGCTTTCCCAAAAATCCATCCTCGCCATGGTGCCTAACTGACCCACTGTAGTGATCTCTCCTCAGTTCTCTCGTTCCTTTTACCAAATCCGACAGGGACTGGGTCTTTTTCCTCCTGGTTTTCCTTGGTTGCCTTGATTCTTCCTTTGCCGCTGGCCCCCTGCTCTGCCCCTCTGCTCCTCAGCCCGTGGAGCCTTCTTTTCAGACACCCTCAGCCGCTTTCGCTGCCGTGTTTATGATAATCAGATCTAGTCCTGACATCTGCCCTCCTGAATTGCAATCATTCATCTGCATCTGCCTAAAATTAAACCCACATTTCCCTCCATTCTTGGAACCTCTCAGAGTGTTAGTATTTGCTTCACCTTCCTCTGTCTGGTGTCGCTAGGTTTTGCCAGTGAACAGTCTCTTCTGTGCACTCCGTTCCCTTCCCTTCCCTCAAGACCTCTCTGGCTTCAACTTTTGTCCCCTTATAAGTGAACCATGGCCCCATCCCCAAGATTATCGTGACATTAGTCTTCCTCACTTTTGGTCATGGGCATGCAGCTCGCAGATGCATTCTCGTGCAACAACATTACTCCTCTGAAATGACATCTCCCAGCAGCTTTGCACTTTCTAGAGCCGGAAATCCCAAAACAACTATCACCGGCCCTCAGACATCCCACCCTCTGGGCTGCACCCTTTGCGTGAACTCCTCCTTCCAGCTGCAGTGGTTGCACGCTCTACTCGTCTTCCCTGCCCCTTCCTGTTTGCTCATCCTGGTTTCCTCCCCTGCACACCTGCTGCTTCTCCACACCAGCTCGGAACTGTGTCCTGTGAGACCCGGCCCAAATCCCATAGCATTAGCTTGGAGTGATTTTTCTCTCCTCTGCTCTCTGGAAGTAGTGTTTGCATTATTTTGTTATCCCCTGTCTTGCAGTAAGTCCTCCTTTTGGAGAACTGGCGCTCTTTTTCTTAACCGTATATTGTTATTATTTAACCTTTCCCATGCTATTAGATACTCATTTGGCTAGATGCCAGTCTTTGTTTAAGGTTAAGAAGCCACACCTTAGATTACGTGGCTCTTATCTGAATTGGGTGGCAGAGGCTGTGAACAGAGCAATGCTACCTTTTATGAGACAGACGCGCTACCTACTGCACCAACGAGGCACCTGCAATGCTACTTTTTAATCACTTCTCTCCTCTTTATCATTTTTTTCAATCATAGTAGGGGGCTTCATAAACAACCAGAACAATAATGTTGTGATCTCTATCAAACTCGGAAATAACCAAAGGAAGTGACCCGGCTGTGCCTTGATTTGCCCATTTTGTTAGTAAAATAATAGCCAGTACGTGTTTCTGCTGGAGAAACCCTGTAGCCTCTTGGGCCAGTACTACGGGAAGCAGAAGACAGAGGATACTGGGGGTAGACCCTGGGGCAGAGGAGGGAGTGGCAAATTTGAACTAACTGGGGGAAGTGATGTTGATAATTGTAGAGGGCCTGGTGCATTTGGGAAGTGCGTATGTGGTGGGAGCGTTGCTGTTTGTCCGAGCCTGTTGGTGAGCTGACGTGTGATACTTCCCCTACCCCTTGCCAGTCTCCACAGGCAACGTTGGCCTGTGGGCATTGATTGATGTATTTGGCGGCTCTTGACCTCAGTTGCCAAACTCTGAAATGCAGTGTCACTGCAGGAGCTGGCAGGTCAGTTCCTGGCTCCTTTGCCTTCAAGCCATCCAAGCTTCTTGACCCTCGGTTTGGGCACTAAGAGGACCTCCTCTACAGCCATCTACCCATCAGACTGCTCTGTGATTTGTACCGAATCCATCTGTTGGATACCATTGCCTTTGATTTATTAGGTGTCCACTTAAAGGAAAGCGTATCAGGACTCACACACACACACACACACACACACACACACACACACGTACACACATTTGGTTAAACACATTTAAAATAAAGACAATGGTTACATATAATTACCATTGGGGTCTGTCTAGCATGTGATATTTTACTGTCAGTGAACTGTAAGCTACGTTTTCTCCTTAGAGACGGCTTATCATCTTTAGAGTCTGGTTTATGCCATTGTCATTAGGCTCGTGGAGGAAATGATGTAACATTTTGTCCTACTCAAAGGAAAAATGGTACAGCCTACTGAGCTATAACACCTTCTTGAGAGAGCGCTAAATTATAATAGATCCAATTTGGGGTGACAAAAAGCCCATATTACATACTTTAACTTTGCCTCTTTTTTTAGCCTAAATGAGGTATCTCAAAATTAATGCGGCCAGAGGCAGTAAAAACGTTTGAAGTGGTTTTTCAGCTGCTTACCATTCTTTCTCGATGGAGCACACTAAATAAAAGACATTACCAGTGTGACTAATAGAATAACTACCAATCAGAATGCCTTTCAATTCATGAAATTCCTCCGGCTCAGTCCATACTAAGGACAGAATCAAAGGATTTCAGTTTACATGTTAAAAGACAGGAATCTTAATGCACCATACACTGAACACTGAAAAATAATACATCAGACTTACACACATGCAAAATGAAGTGGAAAATTGAAGCAATTATCAGGGTATCTCAGGTTAAAGGACAAATTGGGGATCTGTGTCCTTTGGATAAATGTCAATTCCACAATATAAGTTGTTGCTCTCTAGACCTAATCTAAAGTCCCTCCCCCCACCCCCATCACGGTATTATTTCTATTAACCTTCTAATGTGTCTTCTTCTTTTTTTCTTTTACTCCTTTCTTTCTCCCACTTTTCAACATTTCTGCTGTCAGTAATTCTGTACCCAATGCATGTAAAAACTGTGATGGCAAAGTAGCAGAATTGATTGATGAGTTTGTATGCTTAAAGAAAAAGGTGTGAGAGACTGTGTGCACGCACATATACTGTGTTTATCAGTGTACCTTGAATGAATGTTATCAGTAATAACTGTTGAAAAGAATGAGAAAACACATCACTAAATAAAATAGGAAAAAGTAGTTTTTAGACAATGTGTATCGCTTATATTCTTCTCCCAGCAAAGAAATAGCGCTTTAAAATGTTTTGCTCTGATTTTCGGAGTTAAAAGTTGCAAAAATATAGAAGGATCGCAGATACCTTTTACTTTGCTTCCCTATTGTTGAGATCTTACATAGTCACAGTAGCGTTATGCAAACCAAGAAATTCTCATCGATTTAACACTAAACCACATACCTCGGGTGAGTCTTGGCAGTCTTGTCACCCTGTCCACCAGTCTGGCCCAAACTTCCCCGGAGGTGAGGAGGTGACAGACGCGTCTGCTTTGGCCTCCTGGCCTGGATGGGTCCTATGTGCACACAGCTGGACTCAGGCCTGAGCAGATCTAAAGGACCCTTCTCCTGGGAGGGTCAAAGCTTCTTTTGGACAACACCCAGGCCACAGCACTTTTCACTCACTGTCCCTTCTACTTTGTACTTTATCTGTAATATATATTAGAAATAAATATATAGTCAATATTAAATTAAATATTAAATTATTATATATATTATTCATTTTTCCAGATAGTGGAACAACTGATCTGAGGAAAAATGAAAAGGCTACTCTTATGAGTTCCTATTATCTCCTTTTACTTACAGAGCAATGTTTAATATATGCCTCCTTTGTACCAGATGTAGGACCTGTTACTGGGCATTTAGTGGAGAGCTAAGGAGAAATAGTTCCTGCTTTTCATCACATAATCACTTTTTTTTTTTTTTTTTAAGATTTCATTTCTTTGAGAGCGAGAAAGTGTGCATGTGTGTGTGGAGGGGGGCAGCAAAGGAGAGGGAGAGGGACTCTTTTTTTTTAAGGTTTTTCTTTTCTTTTCTTAACTTATTTAAGAGAGAGAGACAGAGATAGCAAGAAAGAACATGAGCAGGGAGGAGAGGGAGAAGCAGGCTCCCCACTGAGGAAGGAACGCAATGGTGGGTGGGAGAGGGGGCTCTATCTCCAAACCCTGGGATCATGACCGAGGCGGGAGGCAGATGCTTAATAGCCTGAGCCCCCCAGGTGGCTCAGGGAGAGAGAGTCTTGAGCAGACTCCCCACTGAGCATGGAGCCCCCGGACACCTGGCTCAGTCTCACGATCCTGAGATCACAACCTGATCTGAAATCAAGAGTCAGATGCTTAACCGACTGTGCCACCCAAGTGCCCCATCAAATAACCACTCACATATACAAGTGTATATAAGCCTAATACGCGCTGTGAAGGACTAATGGAAAGAATGATGGCAGTCGTAACACAGACACATGGTCCAGTGTGGGCAGTCAGGGAAAGCAAAGTGGTATTTGAGCTGAGAGCTGAGAATGAGGAAGGTTCTGGAGGTGAAGGGGCAGTGTTGGAGGTTCTGTATAAAAGGAACAACACAGGGGCACCTGGCCAGCTCAGTCAGAAGAGCATGCCACTCTTGATCTCGGGGTTGTGAGTTCAAGCCCCACATTGGGTGTAGAGATGACGTACATAAAACTATAAAAAAATAAATAAATAAAAGGAACAACACATGCAGAGACACAGAGCTGAGAGAGAGACGCTGAAAGGAGGCGGGGTGACTGGATCACAGCAGGGTGTGGGAAAGGGGTTATTGTGGGAGAATGAAGCTAGTGGCGTGAGCAGGGTCCAGATCATTGGCACGTAGGCCCAGTGGAGATTTAGGTCTATATCAAGAGCAGTGAAAAGCCACTAAAGGGATAGTGGAGTGAGAACAGATTTGCTTTTTAAATATGCCTACTGTGGCTCTAGTGCAGAAAATGGATTGGGAGAGAAGATTTTGGGAGGGGTGCTGCTAAGAGACAGGTACGGGTTAAAATAGGTCAGTGGCTGTGGAAATGAAAAGTGGATTGAATGGAGGCAGTGTAGTGGACAGACTGGGCTGGATATGGGGAGAGAAGTTCAGTTGAGGATGACTGTGTTTTCTGGGTTGCTTGATGGAATTGATATTGGGGCCACTTACTGCCCAAGGCAAAACTGAAGGAAAAACTAATTATTTTTGGCTTTTCTGACATCAAGGGAAGGGTAGAACAGATCATGTCTTACCTCTCTTAATAATGGTTATAAGATCTTACAAACCTAAATTGAGTCATGAAACTCCCAACTTCCAGGCAATAAGTGGAGATCTCTGGCGTCCCCTGAATGAGTAGGAAGGGGTTTAAAGTCATGCAAGAAAGGGGCGCCTGGGTGGCTTAGTCGATTAAGCGTCCAACTCCTGATTTTGGCTCAGGTCGTGATCTCAGGGTTGTGAGATAGAGCCCTGTATCAGGCTCTGTGCTTAGCAGACGCTGCTTCTCTCCTTCTCCCTTTCCCTCTCCCTCTGCCCCTTCCCGTGCTTGTTGTCTCTGTCTCACAAATAAATATTTTTTTAAAAAATAGTAAAAATAAAGTCATGCAAGAAGTCATGCATGGTGTCCAGTCCTAAATCTGCTGCTTTTCTCACTTACATTGTGCCTCCCTGAAATTCACGGCTCATTAACCATTTTTCTGGTAAGGATGCTCGCATCTCCAGCTCTCTTCTTAAAATTTTCTGCTGAACCCCAGACCTGTATAAGCAATGGACAGAAACTTACTGTATTTTTTAATCCCCATACATAATCTTTATTCCTTATATTGGCTCCTCTGATCATCCAATTCATAGGTCTAGGCGTTAGCTAAAATTTGCTTCCTTATTCCACCTTGCCTCCGCACATCTTGCACGTATTTACATCAAATCCCGGGGATAACACCTAATTTATTATGTATCTGTCTTCCCCTTGCTCCTTGTCCATTCCCACTCCGCTCTGCCCACTGCTGCCATCTTGGCTTCTGCTTTCACAGCATTTTTACTGTCGGCCTCCAGTGGTTCTTCCAGTATAATGATATTCTCTTCAGCCATTTTCTACCCTGCCACCAACACGGCTTTTCTAGTACACAAATCTGATGGTGTCAGTTTTAACTTTAAAAGCCTTTGGACAGTGTCCTTTAATTCTTTGAGTTAACTGCTTCGCACAATACACGAGACCTACCCTGATCAAGGACCCGTTAGTACCTAATCTCCTAACGCTCCAGACCTGCCAAATCCCTTACTACAGTCACCCAAAACAATCTGTAGTTTTGCTGTTGGCCATTTCCAGCCTTCAGCCCCTCTCTCTGTTGTCCTAGGGAAACTTCCGGGTCTACTCCAAAGCTTTAATAATTCAGATGCCCCTTTTATCTGCTCCCGTGGCCATTTATCACGTTACCCATGATGACCATTTATTGTCCAAACTCATGGTTGTGCTGTAGGCTCCCTGAAGTTGAATCATGTTTGTATAGAGGTAATATTCCCTCATCCAACATGGTTCACAGTACTGAAGAAACTAGAATGGTGCCTGACACCTTAGATGTCCAATTAATATTTGAATTAATGCATAAATAATAGGTACACAATAAATGTTTAAATTAAAGATATGAGTAGGGTGATCAGTTAAGGCAGTTGCTACTGAGAGTTTGAGAAGATGAGGACTGAGAATTAGCCGTTAGATTTGAAAACGTGGAGGCCATTGATGACCATGACAAAGATGGTTTCATCTTTGAAGTTAGATTGAACTTGGTTCTTGTAAAAAAAAAGGGAAACAAAGAAGTAGATGTAGCTAGAATTAATTATACCATCTAACCTTACATGTGTTGTACATGATATATTTAAATAGCAACACTAATAAGAAATTTAATAAGCAGTTAAAAAGAGATCAGTAGTTACTATGACTTTCTTTTGAGTACCCAGATGCTTCATGTTTCATCCAGGGCCGATTTTAGGTCAAAAAACTAGTACATTCACTTTGCATTTATTTAATTATAAGATATGCAATTGGTCTTAAATACATGTAAAATCTCTCATTGAAGCCCCTGGTGCTAATTCACTTTATTGCATCCTTTAGGGTTGTGTGGGGAGAATATGTATGAGTTCATAGGATTGGATGATAATGTGGAGTAGGACAAGTCAGACATAACTGTGTTCAAGTTCCAATTTTGCTGTTCACTAGCTGTGTCACTCTGGTGAGTTACTTAACTCTTGTAAGCCTATTTTCTGAAGAAATGTGAACAATAAGGGTATGAGGATAAAATAAGATAATGTGTCTGATGTGCTTAGTATGGTGTGTGGCACACAACGTTAAAGCAGTGATTTTGTATTGGTGTGATTACTGACTTGTTCTCGAACGGGATGTAACTGAAATATCATGTAATTTAGTAAACAGAAGATAGATTTTCTAATAAAGAACAGAAAAATTCGATGTCAGAGAATAAGCCATATCGTAGAAATCACAGTAGTCGGTTTTTATTACTCTATATGTGTTCATTTCTCTTTGTTATTTCTTTGCCTTTAGTGAAGTCTATAAACATGGTTGTTAAGATTGCAGGTCTATAAAGCACATTTGTCATCTCAATCCCCTGGAATTAGCCAGATATTCCAGGTTCATCTTCCCATCCTTTCCAATCCAATCAACACTGCTAGGGATAAT
This sequence comes from Enhydra lutris kenyoni, assembly GCF_002288905.1. Classification (NCBI taxonomy): domain Eukaryota; kingdom Metazoa; phylum Chordata; class Mammalia; order Carnivora; family Mustelidae; genus Enhydra; species Enhydra lutris. The sequence continues at coordinate 29,483,169 of NW_019154099.1, read as the reverse complement.
AGCAAACGTGTATTGACTGCTTCTTGGGTCCCAAGCACTGTTCTAAACACTTGACAACTGTTAAGTCATTTAAATCTCACAGCCCTTGGAGATGGCTGCCATTACTGCCTCCATTTATACAGATGAGAAAACTGAAGCCCAGAGAGGTTAGGTGGCTCTCACCCTAAGATGACATGACCCTCTTGGAAAACGGTGGAGCTGAGATTTAGTCCCAGGCAGGCTGGTTCCACAGTCTGTACTCTTAACCACATCATTCTATTTTCATTTGACGCTAGAAGATTGGATTTAAGTTGGCCTAGCTTTTCTGTGGTGGGGATACTAAAAAAGTAGATGACATCTTCCCCCAGCAGTTCATTAGTCATGAGTAATTTGTGGTGAGTATTGGCTTTTGTCTCCTGCCTCTAGCCACCAGCCATTCAGGAAGGTTCATAAAACCATTGGGAAGATCTGGGCGATTGTATCCTCTTGATAGACGACAAATGTCAGTCGTTAAATTACAAGATTTGAGAGTCAGTTTCTTTGGACTTATATCCAAAGAAGGAAGAACCGTTTTTGTATTAAGATATTTAAAAAGTCTCACATGCTTAGCAAGGAAGCTAAATTAAGCCCTGTGCTGGGCACAATTATAAACATGCTGCGTGCTTCAGATGAGGAAACGCGTGTCAAGAGAACAGTTGGTATACGTGGCCTTACTGGTACAGCTTCCCTTTATTCCATGTAACGTAAGTCACCCAATGTGAGCATTTCCATCGGACACTCACTGTCAGTCTCAGAAGAGCACATTGTAGGATTCAGTGCGTGTTGCACAACAACCCAAATTGCTCTTTTCTTTAGGGCGGTGATTTTTTTTTTTTTTTCTTTCCATATCCAGCGGTTAGTACTAAGGCCTGAAACCCTTAGTTACAGAACAAAGTGGCTTAGCAGTAATAGAGCCTGTGTGAGGCTAAGAGAAGCATAATGAACACTCCCTGTAAGCTTCCTGCCCAGATGCAGGTGCAGGAATCAGGAGGTCATGAATAATGCATGACATGCAGATTAGGCGGTGGTTTCTACTGGGGTTTTGACTTTGCTACCTGCCTGGCTGCTGCTATATGTGGAAGGAAGGGAGGCAATGGCCAGAAGTGCCCCAGCGTAGCCCGAGCTCACAAAAACACCGCATATCTTTTTGAAGAAATAAAATTGGGGGAGGAGCTGAAATGCAAACCTTTATGGTCTACTTTATCGAATAAAGTATGCTCCGGGTTATCCAATTTACCCCCTTTCAGAAGGGGGAAAAAAAAAAGCTTTCTTGTTTTCCCCTTTTAATTTAGGAAACCTTGTAATTATTTGTTCGTATCCATGCAGTCGTGGAATTCTTTGTAGACTGTTAAACCATTGTAGGAATTGCCTACTTACAGTATTTGATCAATGGATCAATGAAATTGTGTTACAAGATACAAATACCTAGAGGATATTGTAATTATAAGTTAAACAGCCCCATTTTTCTCCACTGATGTATGGAATGAGAGGCATCAGTAAGAGAATACCTCCATTATCAAACATCACCTGGTGGAATTACGATGAATGGAAATACGAAGGTTAAGGAGGAAGGAATACAAGACCTAAACATTGAAAGGATATGGAGTGAATTAAAGAATTGTAAGTGTTCAGGCTAATACTCTTTAGAACTTTATTTAGGTGGTAGGACTCTGATACCCGAGTGAGACTGTAGGGAAAGTTAAGAGGATTTCCTGTATTGTCCCTTGGGTCAGGGAGATTTAAGTGGGGAGATGTTTTTTGGCTCATAATTCCATTTTGATGATTGTATTTCAAGCAGACAGACTGAAAGAAATAAGGAAAGAGAAGAAAAAATGAGCCTTGCTACCTTTTGTATAATTCTTCTGCATTTCTATTGCATGTTTTTTTTTCCTCTCTCCCCAATTTAGGGTGCCGGAATATGAGCTGGCTTTCATTTCTAGCTGAGTCTGTCATTTCCGCTAGGCCCCAGTTTGGCCAGATGCCAAGACCAACAGGTGATCCTTGTAGCTGCAAAACAGCAGGAAGTGAGCCGTGCTTGAATGAGACAGTTCACCAGAGGGGCTGTCTGGCCTCTCTCCATCTTTCTGCATAATTAACATCCCCTCCCCTATGCGGAGCAGAAAATCTGTGCCGAGCGGCTCAGCTGCAGCAGCCATTGAGAAGCGCTGTGAGGAAAAGAATGTTAATAAGGGATGTTGGAAGAAATAAGCCTTCCCAGTGCAAAGTGCAGTCTGGCTCTGGATTTACAGAAAGTTTGCATTTAGCCCTTCTGCAGAGCTGGAACGGTATTATCTGTTTTTGAAATGATTTTCACTTGCTCAACAACTGTGGAAGACTGGGTTCTAGTGAATGTTGGAGCTCTTGGTTCTGACAAGGCTCAAAGACTGTTTTCTTTCCTGTACATGAGAGAAGTGTTTGGGACATAACGATACCGCAAGCCCAAAGACTGCCTAGATCTCACAAATTACGGTAAAGATAGAACAAAGCAGGAAGTTGGCCACAAGGAAGCAGGAAGTAGGACATATTGTCTTGCCAGTTAGTGACCCACAAAGGGGAGGAGGTTCAGCAACTAGCTCCTGATTGGAAGATACCAGCAGTGCTTGGAAATATAAACTATTCTGATGGATGATTCTAACCCCGGAAACTTGTAAGACAATGTAATTTTTACTTCTCCGCTATTTAGCTAACCTCTTGAATTGACTGCCTTCCTCAAAGCCCAGTGGCAGAGCATCACATCTAGAAAGCTTTTCTGCTAGAAATAACTGTTCACCTTCCTTCCTCCCCCAGTCTCCGATTCTGTTCCTGGACATTTGGATGAAGTTCCTGCAGCAGAAGAAAAACCAAACAAACCAAAAAAAAAAAAAAAAAAAAAAAAAAAGCCCCTTTCTTTTATCTTCTCAGGTTCTGTCACTGGGGGCCTGCAAATTAAACTGACAAAAGACTAAATAAACAAACAAACAGACAAAAGACAGATTAGCAAGAGGGGGGAGAAAAACTCATTTATTACACATGCAATATGCAGACTTTGCAGGCATGCTCAGTGATGAGTAACTCAAAGGGGTGGTTAAAGTGTGGTTTTAGATACCATTTTAACAAAGGGTGTAAATTATGGAAAAGTGAATAGTCAAAAGGGGGGTTTGAGCTTCTAGAGGGGGTGAATTGTAGGAAGTGACCAGGAAACAGGGGAATCTAATGATAGATAAGTGTTATTTATGTAGACTACTCTCAGTACCATGTCTGAGTGAAGAGTTGTATGTTGTGCTCTTCTAACTGGTTTTGGAAGTGGAGGGAGGGGGACACCTTTACAAAGGAAAATTTGCTTTTACGAAAGGAAGTTCATGTCCTGGTTTTCTGGCCTATAACGGGAAAGTAGAGAGCTCCTCCTTTGCCTGCTGTTTCTTACTTGTTTGCAACTCAAAATAATCCTGAGGCCAAAGTATCATATTCTGGGGTAGCATATCCTGAGCTCTTTTCATTAGCTCACTTTTTTAGGGTTTGTAATCCAGCCGTTGACTCAGGGAGGGTTTGCTTGCTGTCTCTTCGTATCCCTGGTGGGAAGAGGCGGCAGAAGGGGCTCACCCTCATCCTAGGCAAACACCACACCTTACATGACTTTTACCCACTTCTGCACCTTGCGAGGATTAGCTAGGCAGGAACTTTGTGTTGGACTGAATGAATCTGTCCTTTGATTAAAACTGGGGGTGGGGCTCTTGGGGCTCTTCACAGTGAACATTATGACAAGCCATTGTTACGTTAAAAGTGGTACAAATGGAGGATGCCTGGGTGGCTTGGTCCTTAAGCCTCTGCCTTCTGCTCATGTTATGGTCCCAGGGTCTTGGGACAGAGCCCCGCATCAGGCTCCCTGCTCCAAGGGAAACCTGCTTCTCCCTCTCCCACTCCCCTTGTTTGTGTTCTCTCACTCTCTCTGTCTCTCTCTGTCAAATAAATAAAATCTTTAAATAAATAAAGAAATAAATAATAAATGTGGTACAAAAGGAGAGAGACTGCAGGTTTGCGTGCATAGGAATTTAACTGTGTTCATTTACTAAGAGGTGATTAAGTTCTGGGGCTTTCTATATTAAGCATACTTACAAAGATCGTTTACAAACAAGGTCTTTTTTTTCTTTTTTTTTTTTAATTTGTTCATTTGTAATTGGGAATGTGCTTTTTTTAATGACTGGATTATTCTCATCTACCTATAGGGTACATCCGTCCCCAGTATCAAGGGTCCGGGGAAATCGAATGAATAATCAGAAGTTTGCTTGGTGAGTATACCGTCTAAGTTATAAAAATTTGTAAGTCTTACGGGAAATTTTAATTGGGTAATGTTAAAACAAGAGAGAATTATTTCTGCTTCTCTGTAGAGAGTACACTTCAACTAACCAAATTACATAGTCTCCCTTTCCTTTGGAAAGTTCTAAATGGAAGCAATAAAGTTCCTTCTCGGCCAAAGACCTTTACTCACCAAAAACTGAGGCAACATTTTTCTCCTAACAGATATGACATATTTTCCAGGATTATCCACTGTTATATTATTTTTAAAGAATGTTTCTTTCTTTTTTTTTTTTTTTTGAAGCTTTTATAAGTTTTTAGTGAGATTTAGGCAACAACAGAAATTTTTCTCAGATGCCAACTTCCATTTCTTGTAAAGATTTTTGTAGTAAATTGATCTATTATAAATTTTGATTATTATTTAGATGATTTTTTTTCTCATCTTAGCCGCAAATATCTAGGAATTTTCCTTCTTTCTTTATCTCTTTCTCTGTCTGTCTCTCTCTGTTTTCTTTCTTAAGTTAGTGCATATGAAGACCTTTTGTTTTCCTTTCTTCTTTCTCTCTTTTTTTCTTTTTTCTTTTGGCTTAAAACAACACACATTTATTCTCTTAAAGTTTTGGAGGTCAGAATTAAGACACCAATAAGGTATCTTGTTGAGGCTTAATCAAGGTGTCGGCTGGGTTGATTCCTTTTGAAGGTTCTAGGGGAGAATCCATTCCTGGCATTTTCTGTCTTACAGGGGCCGTTCTCAGTCCTTGACTTATGGCCCCACATCACATGCCTATCTCCCTCTGCTTCTGATATCACCACATTGTCTCCTTCCTTCGTAGTCAGATCTCTTTCTGCCTTCCTTTTACCAAGACACTTGGGATCGCATCTCAGGCCCACCATTAGTTAGTTAGCCTGAAATGATCTCCCTATCTCAAGATCCTTAATCATATCTGCAAAATCCACTTTGCCATGGAAGGTAACATTCATGACGTCCAGGGATTGGGACATGGGTCAAAGATACTTGATTGACTAGTTCTTGAAAATAAATAAGTAAATAAATAGAACTAACAGAAATGACCTGAAAAATTATTACAGTCACAAAAACATCAACTACTCATTCTTTGAAGAAGTAGTTTGAACTGTTTCACAAATGTTCATGTGAAGCAAACAAAAATATTAACGTACCATATTTGTTTATATTATTCCATGCCAAAAAATTAACCTTTCCACACATATCTTCAAAAAAGGAAAGAAAAGAAAAAGAAAAACATGAACCGTGCACTGCATTACTTGGAAAGTGAATGGAAATTCACAGATCTCCATTTGTACTTCATTGGATTGTGCTTAGAATGGGTTTTTGATTAAAAACTATGGCTTTTTCTTTTTTAAGTGCGGGAAGATGATTACCAAAGATTGAGCTTCCAAATTAATTTTATTCCTAAATCAGGATTATTTTTAGACACAAAATAATGACTCTTTGAATTTGAATAGTGCGTAATCAGCTCACCTCCCTTCCCCCATTAAATCTAATTAACCCTCACAATAGCTTGGTGATGTTGTTAAATATTATGCTTTTCTTTTTCACAGAGGGGGAAATGGAGCACAGAGAATATAGCCATTTGCTCCTACACTGTCTAAAAGCAGTGGCATCCTTCATGGTTTCTCACAGTCACTAAAACATATTGTCCCTTGTCACACCTGAAAAGCTAAGAGAATAATGCTGACACCCATCACACAAAAGGAAAGGGAGAAGCAACTCCTTTCTTGACTGTACCGATTGATATTCTTTCTCAGTACAAGGCATACTGTACCGAAGAAACTTTAGAACATACAGAGAATATGAGATGCTCGAGTGAGCGACGTCAGCTAATGAACAGAGTACAACATTGCCATTTAGCATATCCACCTTCTAACAACCGACTTCTCAGTGGCCAGTGTGGAACCCTGAATAAATAAGAAATATATTTTCCTTCACTCTTCCTTCCTGAAGTATTGGAGTAATGGTAGCTTGTTCCTACATAATTCATAGCATGTTATTTGGCTAGTAAGTTTAAACCATTTTTATCTCCAGAGAAGTATCCATGAAAAACAAAAAGGATTTTTACTACTAGTCTTGAGAAAGTTCAACTTTTATTTATTCAGCAACATTTACTTACAGTCTCTGGCACTGTGAAAAGCACTAGATTAGAAAGATAAATTAAAACATGGTTTCTGCCCTCAAGGGGCTCACTCTCTTGTAGGTGAGGGAGGGGTATGCATGTGTGAGAGAGAGAGACAGATACCACGTTCGCGTATGTAACACACAGTATCATATCATATAAACAACATATAATATGTAATAAAATGTGGGTAAGGCACTAAGAAGGTATACTTATATTAGAGGGAAATGTTACCAATTTTATTTTAGACCAGTTTGAAAGTGGATAGTGCGAAAGAGAACAAGTATAAAGGAAAAGAACTTTAAGAAAATCTGTCCCAGAGAAGGTTTCTGAGCAAAGACCCAGAATTAGTAGGAAAAGCAGAGCATTGAGTTACTGTTTCCATTATCTATTGAAGCTCATATACAAGGACCGGCGACATTTCTAAATTGAGTCTAGTAGGAACATATATGGATTTAAAACGTGCTTTATTTGGTCATGAATTAGTTAAGATTCCTATTCTATGTACCATCTCTAATTTTCTTTAAGTAAATGCTATGAGGCTGGTACATGGAAAGAAATCAGCTGGCTAGGAGGAAGCCAGTGACTCACCCAGCATCTACATCCAGTTAAGTGATAAACACTTGCTATTTCTTTGTGAAAGATTGGCTCTGGAAATTCGGAAACTTTAAATACTCGTGCTGGCAATAGAGATAAAGGGGAAGTGACTGTTGATCTTCCCCAAAGAGAAGTTTGGGATAATTTATAGAATTAGAAGGTAAATTCAACACCGGCATGGCTCTGGCTTGAGTTAGATCTGCAGACACCGTCTGTGTGTGATCCTGGGTGATTTTGTAAAGTTGGGTTAGCAAATGATCCAATCAGTTAAAAAATACCGTTTATCACAAAAGCAATTAAGCTTGACTAAAACATGAAAAGCTTTGAACTTATAAGTTATGCATAGGAAACGCAGGACAATTGGTAGGTTGTAAATGTCAGTGTCTGTGGTTGATCTATGAAACCAGTGTTCATTATTGAGTAAAGGTGGTTTAAAATTTTAAGTAGTGTTTTCCTCTGCATGATGTTAATATGGGAGGCACAGCCACTGGCCTCCTTCCTGTGGCAGCATCTCTTCTCTCTGGGACTGAAGTGACATGTAGAAAAGAATGTCTGTTCAAGGCAAACACACCTGCTTGAATGGAAAGAAAATTTGGTAACAAACATCCCTATCCAGGGACGAGATGAAAGCGCCAGGATGTGAGGGACAGACGTTTGGATGGAGGCAGGTTTGCTGTAACTCTCTGCTGACTTCCAGGGATTAAAGAATGTCAATAAGAATGTCATGGTGTTGGGGCGCCTGGGTGGCTTACTGGGTTAAAGTCTCTGCCTTCGGCTCAGGTCATGATTCCAGGGTCCTGGGATCGAGCCCCGCGTCGAGCCCGCGTCGGGCTCTCTGCTCAGCAGGGAGCCTGCTTCCCCCACCCCCTCTCTGCCTGCCTCTCTGCCTACTTGTGATCTCTGTCTGTCAGATAAATAAATAAAATCTTAAAAAAAAAAAAAAAAAAGAACTTCACGGTGGATACGTTAGCCCCCCAGTAAAGAGCACGAGCTCATTGTACAAGTCATTTAATATTCAGTTAATCAAAGGTAGTAATCCAACCGGACATAAACTCTGTCCCTCAGAATGGCTCTCCCCTCTTGCCACCCCACTAGAGAAATATTTGTCGATTTGAGGATTGATGAAGCCTTAGAGGCTTGGCATGTGAATTCCATTCTCTCTTGCATGGGCACATCTGTCTCTTCCCTTCACCACTGACCCTAAGCGGAGGTAATCATACCTTCCTTTATCCTGATAACTACCAAAAGTTTTTTTAGAGCATTTACCATTCTTTCTTGCATGTAATAATGCCGGTGGGGGGTAGGGTTGCTTCATTAAGGGGAAATGGGGCAAGTTTTATTAGAATTGAATGTGCAGATCGACTTTTGTTCTTCACAGATCTTTCTGTGTGAAGCTGTTATATTCCGTTATCAATCCCACAGAGAACGGTTGTTTCCATTGTCATCTTTTGGTTGTTTTATGCCCAAACATGTAGTAGAGATCTGGAACCTGTGTTTAGTGTGTATGCGTAGGTGGGAAATATCTCTGAACTGAAGTCGATTTCAGGCGCCAGAAATTTCCAGGATCAGTGAGAGTATTCCGAAGACCTACACCTCAGTAAATGCTCATTTTTAACTTTTCACCCTTTCTTCTCTCCTCTTCGCTTCACCCCCTCCCCTGCTCCATTCCCAAAGATTTAGAGGAGGTGGGTAGCTATCGTTTTTGAGTGATCGTCCTCATGGTGGTTATGCTAAGCCCCAGACATCCATCTGGGGCTCTTATGTTAAGAGTGGTAGTGGACATGACGTAATAGAGATTTTATGGGCTATTTATATAATGACATAGAAAATACAGTATTATTAACAGGAATCATCAGCAGTCAGATAGATGTGATTTGTCCCAACCAGTTGGACGCTGCTGCCACCCGTCTCAGTTACGGTTTATTTCTTACCAACATGCCCGAGATGTTATGTAGCTGTATACATCAGGAAGCTCCAGTTTTAATAGTGTGACTGTGCAAATTATGACACATTCCGAATGTGAATCACATTTTGCATTTGGACATGACAAAGTTCTGTGTCACGAATTTTTGTGGCAAGCAGGAGGAACCTTCTTGCGCTGTGATGTTTTATTGTCGGCTATAGAGTGCTACGGTGAACGCAGATATTTAAATGTATACGGTTGCCAGTGTTAGCTGTGATTTTCACCGAATCTTTCTGAGGGTATAACTATATCTTTGTCATAAAAATAAGAACACTTCTTGTTTAAAACCTTTTGCCTTAATAGAGGAAAGCACCGAAGTTGTCGGTATCCAAAACCTCTCCGAAAGCCGAGGCAGAACTGGTCCTTTAGGGAGGGATAGAGCATTTCCAAATGTAGGAATCCGTTTCAGAGCTGAAGGAAATGTAAGCATCATCAGGTTTAGTTCGGCGTCTCACTTTCCACATGTGGAATGGGAGGCCCAAAGACAGCACGGTGACAATGGCAGACGTGGGCATAAACCCGGGGCTCTACAGTCCTGTCCCGGGGTCTTTCTGTGGGCAGCAGGTGCCACCAATGGGTGGAGCAAGAGAAATGCGAGTGATTAAGTGAGGAAGACACTTAATTCATTACCAGTTAGTTAAGCAGAAGGCTTCTGTCTGGGAAATTCCCATGACACTGGTATGACTCCGGGAGCGAAGGGAAACAGAGGAGAGGCCCGACCAAAGACATTGCGGCCAACTCCGCCATGCAGCAGTTATTCCTTCCCAGAGAGCTTCCTCAGCATCTTAGGGATCCTTCCATGCTCATTATTTATAGATAATATTGATTATATTATTTTAATTACCAGAGCATTCCACCGCTTTGCTGCTTGACTTACAGGGCAAAAATTAGGATAATATGTATGGACATTAATATGTGTAAATTTTAGTTCCCAGAAGGGCCTGCCTGACCTTGTGAGTTTTTTTAATCCATACTTGTTGGCAAATAAGTAACCACAGGTGCCTTTAGATTTTGTTTGGTGGCACGCTGTCTCCAGTGTGTGAGAACAGATTCGGAAAATGGGCCGTAGTTCATGTAATCGTGAACCAGTTTGCAAGTTCTCTGTATTCATACTGAATTACAATGAAAAGAAGTGTCTCTAGGGTGTTGCTACATTTTAATTCCCTCCAAATTCACATCTTTTGGTATGTTATAATCCAGTTTCAGCTATGAAATTCTTTAATTACTTCCACCACCTCCTTATAGCTTGGTGACAATTATATGCACTTGAAACTTGTATACCATCTTTCCCATTGACCTTATTAAAGACCTTTGGTCTCATTTTTCTGAATTCTCCATTACCCAGAATAGCAGCAAGAAACCTCATGATGAAAGTGTTTCACATTCCTGTCAGTATCAGCTGATTTTTGTCTCTAGTATTGCTTCTGTCACAATAGAGATGATTGGGGGGGGGCATTAAAGAAAGTTATTTTCTGCAATTATTTCCTTAATTGTAGAAGAATTAGGTCTATAAATCATGCTGAGCCATAAAGGTCACCACTTAGGAGACATTTTTCTATTAAAAGTCGAAGAGTGTTTTGTTTTTTTTTGTTTTTTTTTTCTAAATATTTTATTTATTTGACAGAGAGAGAGCACAAGTAGGCAGAGCAGCAGGCAGAGAGAGAAGGAGAAGCAGACTCCCCGCTGAGCAGAGAGCCCGATGTGGGGACTGATCCCAGGACTCTGGGACCACAACTTGAGCCGAAGGCAGAGGCTTAACCCTCTGAGCCACCCAGGCACCCAAGAGTGTTTTGTTTTTACCAACATGTGACACAAAAGCACTTTCCTGTCTTTCTGAAAACCCTAGAGAAGAACAAACAGGGTGTGTCATCTACTCTTTGTTGGTTCCTGGGATCTTGCCCCCACTATAGTGAGGTATACCGCTATTATGTAATAAAACATCTCTGTTTTATTAACTCATTTTATTTTTAATTTTTTAAAGATTTTTTTAATTTAAGTAATCTCTACCCCCTAGTGTGGGACTTGAACTCATAACTCCAAGATCATGAGTCACATGCTCTACCAACTGAGCCAGCCAGGCACCCCTTATTAACTAATTTTATCATGATCGAGAAATATTAGTTTAGTATTCAAAAGGACTTCTTTGGAAAATCCAAAAATTCATGGAGACTGAACAACACACTTGTAGCTAGCACACGAGGTCACAGAAGAAAGTTGAAGAGAAATTCGGAAATATTACATCAATGACAATGCAAACACAACAAAATTTGTGAAATGCATCAAGAGAAGTGCTTAGAAGGAGACTTATAGTATCAAATATATTTATTAGAAAATAAGAAAGATCTCCAGTAAGTAATCCATGTTAGGAACTCAATAAGGTTCCATGTTCGGAAACCAGAAAAAGAAGAGCAAACTAAATCCAAAGTAAGCAAAAGAGAAATAAAAAAAGGAGTTGTTTGTAATCCGGGGCTTTATAACATTTTTCACATAATTGTTACTTTTTTTAGGTTGGTTACGAATATTTAAAATTACACAGTCTGGAATCATGAGTTCTGTTGGGGGAAGCTGCTTAAACCATAGCTTTTTATAGAGGTTTAAATTGTGCAGTGTACCTTACTCTATCACATTCCCCTCCCAGTTAAACCTGTTCAGATGTAGAACTTGAAAGTAATTGTTGTGTTGTAAGGACACGTGAAGAACAAGGGTATGTAGAAGTCATTAATGAGTAACACGAATAAAACTGTTTCCTTGTTTGAAAAAAATATGTGTCTCTGAAAGTACCAGTATGAGCCATCCAGAAAAGCTTTACATTCCCTTTTAGTCCTTCATAGTACTTTTCAGTGAATATATTTGGAATGAAAAATTGGCTAATCATGGTTGTCTTCTGAATACATATTTGAAAGATGTAATGACTAATATGGGGACCCAATCGAAGATCGTAATGTGTTCTTGAATAAGTTGGGAATACTGCTCAGGATAATAAATCTTAAGGGGACTTCCCTGTGAGAATGCTGGATGTGTCAGTACTATTTTGATTTTCATTTGTCAGTCGTATTTGCAATGTCATCTTTCTAGTCATGGAGACCTCTCTGTATGTGGACAGTGAACGGGCAGTTTCGATATATTCTCACCTTACTATGATTTTTCTCAGCTGACCACTAGATTTTCATAATGTTTCCTAGTAATTTCCTTAAAATTAGCTATTTATTATGTTTCTTAGTACAGCACTAGGTTACCTAAGGTAGGCTCAGTATCCTCATAATTAATATATTTCTTCTAATCAGTTTTAAAAGGGCAATAAGATAGTATGTGATATCTTTATCCAAAAACTAATGTCTACCAATAGCATACCGGTTTGAGTCACATGTACTCCATGAAGCCTATTGTTAAGAAGTCGTTGGGGAGGGGTTGGGGTGGTTCCTGGGTGGCTCAGTCCATTAAGTGTGGGAGTCTTGATTTCAGCACCTCTTGATTTCGGCCCAGGTCACAATCTCAGGGTCAAGAGATCGAGCCCCACCAACGGCCTCCATGCTTAGCAGGGAGCCTGCTTGGGATTCTCTCCCTCTCCACCCCACCCCCAACTCATGCGCTCTTAATAAAGGAAGGGAGGGAGGAAGGGGAGGAAGGAAGGAAGAAAGGAAGAAAGGAAGGAAGGAAGGAATATCTTAAAAAAAAAGAAGTACTAAGTAGCTGGAGGGCTGCAGACCCTGCTGAAACCCACTCTCTACTTTCTACTTATAGCCATTGCCTCTGTTTGAATTTTCACTCAGTTTAGTCTCCTTTTTCAGGCAAGTTTCTTTGTCAGAAGTAATGGAAAGTTACTGAGTCTGGCCAGCTTGAGCTAAAGATACATTTGTAGAAAAGGACAGGAGGTGGGTTACGAAGTCAAAGGGAAAACAGTGGAGCTGGGCCTCAGGAAGCGTGGGAAGCAGGACAGCACCCAGGGTCCTGGAGCAGGATCGGATAAGCCTCCAATGACTGAGCTCTAGCTCCTCGGCGTCACCTCCTCAACACCATAATGGAGTGAGGCAGAGTCTGATGGGACTCAGCTTGGCCCAGGTGCCCAGTCCGTGAGGGAGGAAGGTGCCTTGGTCTACAATCCCATTAAGACCACATGTAATGTGGGTTTCCCAAAAGAGGAGGTGGGGCTGGTCCTACACAATCACGGGGAGACTATGCTTCATAAACTAGCAGCACAGAGTCAGCTTACGATTCTGAACTGCCATGAAAAGGTAGTTCATGAATTTTAATGTCATTACTTGGAACCTACCTTTTCTTATAGTTTGGATAAAGATAATCTGCAATTAGTCACTAAAATAAGTGGCTTGTCTCAGGTCTTCTTTGCGATTACTGAGGGGCCAAATCATAAGAACAATGTTTAGTCAAAATAGACTCCAGGGCGCCTGGGTGGCTCAGTCAGTCAAGCGTCTGCCTTTGGGTCAGATCATGATCCCAGAGCCCGGGGATCAAGTTCCACATGGAGCTCCATGCTCAGTGGGGTGTCTGCTTCTTCCGCTGCCCCTCCCCCAACTTGTGCACACTCACGCACACACTCATTCTATTTCTCCCTTTAAAAAAATAAAATCTCTAAACCAAAACAAAATAATCCCCATTTTCCCTTAAAACTTTTAAGGGAAACAAAACATCCATTTCCTCAGAAATCCTATTTTGCACTTGATCTTAGCCAAAAGGCCAAGAAGCAATCAGAAATCCTACTTTGAATTACATATTTAAAGATGTGGCCTTTAAAACCAAACACACATAGTTATTGTGATAAGATACATAAAATAGAGCAGAGGAACCTCCTACGAAACAACAAAAACTTCAGTCAACAAGCTTGGGTTCCGGTATAAATTTGTCACTTACACTAAATTAGTCTGTATGCTTCTCGTACTTCAGTATTTCTATTAAATGAATGAATAAATGGTGTCTGACCCAAACTATTCAAATTAGATCTTGGGAAGAGTGCAAGAGACAGTACTCTTCTTAGTATCACCTTGAATGAAAGTGTTTCCTAAGCTCTAGATGTTAGCCCACAACCACATCTCAGCTTTTCATAAAAGGAATCTTTACTAATGGTTGGTTCTCGGACACACCCAGCATTTGTTATAGCTTCAGATGAAGCTATAGTTGACTTCAGCTCTCTTGAGTCCTTCTTAACCTAACAATTTAGAACCCGGAACAGGTGAGTATCCATGGGTAGGCCTGTGGTTCAGTATGTGAGGTAAATATGTGCTCCGAAAAGAACACACATTACACCTCAGCGGAAGTCATAGCTTTGTAGGATATAGATGGAACCAGTTTACTCCAGTTTCTGTGAAGGCCAAATAAACAGAAGGGTAGCTCTCTGTATGTCACCAGTTTTGTATGGTCATTAAATCTTTTCTCCTCATCCTGCAGTATATTTGGACTGCCTTCGTAAAGGGACATGTCAAATTACATCCTTTTGAAAAACAGTGATTTAAAATCACCCATAATATTAAATTAACATTATTGTAAAATTGAAATATCTCCAATTCCATCAATTTTCTCATTCCTCTGTTCTTGGCCTTTTTTCCTCGGAAGACTCTAAAGAAAAAACATGGCTTTCCTTAGAGTTTGCTGTTGATAGGTATGGTGAAAGAAAATAGCTTTTTATTATTTTTCACTTGAGACCTGAATTATTTTGTACTCTTTGAAGAACCCTGTAGCTTAGCTGCAAGAATGGACTGATTTCTTACAGTGAAAGTAGCTTACAGTAATCTTCCCCAAAGTTTACAGGCTGTGAAGTATTTATTTGGGAAAGCGAAGGAAGTGTGGAATTAAGAGTTGGAGGCGGGAAACAAAAGCCAAAGGCGACCCTGTTGAGAACAGAAGGAGATTGCTGCCACCTAGAGGTAGAAGTTGGTAATTTCTGAGACCACTGAATACTGGGAGAAGGATCTGGAGAGTAGGTATTAATGTAATAGTATAAAACCGAAATGCCGCCAGTTGGTTCAGTCTCTCCCTCCCAGTGGGACTAGACTCTTCTGTCCCCTTCCCTCTTGGTAGAGCGCCAATGTTTCTTATGAAGTATTGCTGACCCTAGTAGGTTTTTCTACTTCAGCAGACGATAACCTTGTTTTCCGTCATAAAATCTTACGTGAGGTCATCAGAAATCTTCCTCCTATACAATACAATCTCAGTTATTTGAAGGAGTCATTATTACCCAGCCTAACAGAGAATGTGTTTCCCCCATAATCCACACTATCTCCAGTGTTACACCAGGAGTTCCTGGAAGGCTACCTTCTCACTGAATCCTGTGGCTGAGGCTCTCCTGTCTGTCGGGAAAGCATAGTGAGGAGAGGAACCTTTGAGATGAGAGCAGAAAGTTTTGGGGACATCATCCAGAAGAAGGGAGCCGGAGACTCTCTAAGTCAAGCTAAAACCTAATCCAGCACGGCACCAGTCTCAGTAATAGGCAGTTTGGCTCATTTTCATTTTGGTTCTTAGGAACTGACTGTACCTAGCCCTGACATTGAAAAAAATTATGCTGTGAGGACAGGTTTAATAGAAAAGCTTCCCTCCAAAAGAAGCCTAGATAGCCGGAATGTGCTGCCACACTGGGCTTGCGATTCCCTCTTTTCAGGACTACCTAGTGCACAAGCCCAGGGGGCACTACGCACAGCGTCAGCTGTGTAAAAGAATGCCTCCTGCAGTACTGAAGAAACACAGAACCTGACCCCGGAAGGTGTGAAAATAGGAAGAGAATATGTGTGTGAATTTCCATGTCTGCTCCTCTCTCTTCTCCTGAATGGGAAACTTGATTGAATGTGGTTGATGATTGTGATGATGGTGTTCAGGGGGAAAAGGGCTTCCAGAAAATACCCGAACATATTGGCAATACCTTTTAGAGAATGAGGATAGCAATCAGCGTGTTCCCTGTTTATTTTAAATCCTCTTGCCGCCTTAGCACACGTTAGCGGAGTCTGTTCCCTGCTTAGCTCCCTGGTGGGCCTTGCTGTCTTTGCCTTTCTCTTAGCCTGTATTCACTTTTAAGCTGCAATTTAAGTATTTACTTTCCGTATCACTTTTACATATCTGGACATTTCTGAAATTGCCAGAAATTATTATTTATTTTAATTCAGTAGCGTCATTTTGCCAGAATATTTTCATTCATTTGTTTGTTCCTTCCTTCCATAAAATTACGGCAGCCATAATGACCTGGCCACTTGCTTCCACTCTGGGGATGTTGTATTTGAAAAGACAAGGCAGGGCCTCTGTCTTCCTGGAGGTTAGCATGTAGTAGAGGGAGACGGACAACCAGCAGGTGTCTGGTAGTGATGAGGACACTGCTGAAAATGCAACAGGGATATTCGTGGAGATGACTGGAATGCCATTCAAGGGCTTGGTCGGAAAGAAGTCTTTAAGAGGAGGTGACAGGGAAGCTGGGAGCTGGGTGAGAAAGAGCCAGCTGCATGAGGATCTGGGGGAAATTATTCCAGGTGCTAGAAACAAAGGCCCCAGGATGGGATCGAATTTGGAACCTTCGAGGAACATAAAAAAGTGAGTGAGGGGTGGGTCTAACAAGATAAGCTCAGAGAGCTTGGCCAGGTCAGAAGCACACAATCTCCAGTCAGTCTGGGGGGCACTGAGAGCCATGGGAGGAGAACGAAATGATCAGATCCATATTTTCAAGACCCACTCTGGCTGCTCTGTGGAGAAAGAATTCCAAGAGTAGAAGCAGGGGGATGAGGAAAGGAAGCTGGGGCAGTGAGTGGTTGAGGAGAAATGATGGTGGTTTGGAGTGGTATCATGGGGAGAGAGAGAGATCAAGTTAGGTTATGTTTTGAAGGCGGCGTCAACGGCTTATTGCTCACAGAAGGAAACGAGGGGAAGAGAAAATCAGAGATGACACCCAGTGTTTGTCTGAGCTTTTTGTTGCCAAGATCTTGAAGAAAAAGGCAAGTCTGTAGGTACAGATGTGGACACCACTGGCATAGGAATGCTATTTCCTGAGGGGTCTGTGTGTGTGTCTGTATTTGATGATGAGGGACAGCAGAGTTTTTGAGGTGAAGAAAATCTGAAGTTAAAAATTTTTGTAGAATATCAACTGGTTGATATTCTACAAAGAGAGGTTGAGCTGCAGATACCCCCAGGTCAGTCAGACTGAAGCTGTGGAATTGCATCTAAGGCAGCCCGGTCAGGGGTGGGCGCCTCGGTTACATTCTAGTCCATATGTTCGCCCCACCTCTCATCCTGTCAGCCGCCCCTCATAAAAGGCCACCTGCCCCAGTATCCAGTCCAGAGCTTCTTGGTGAGGCATCTGACCCCAGCTAAATAAACAGATCTTAATACATGAAGGCATCTTTTTTGCAAAACACCAGGTACCCTGACTTTTCCAGACCAGCACTGGAAAAGAATGTGTTTGTTCTCCAAGCCCAGTTTTCTGCCTATTTCCCGTCTACGCCAGAAGCCTCATAGTCACTCCCACTCTGTCAGAACCAACATCCATTTGATTACCCAAACTAGCATTCCTCCTCCTAAATATTTCTTGGCAATGTTGGCTCTTCATCCTAACACTGGCTTATCATCTCTTGCCCAAAATACTAATCCGTGTGCCTAACCAGTCCCTTTGGATTCAGATTCCTTCTGCCCTGCCCATATGCAGTCTTTGTCATGCCTGCAATGATGTCTGTAAATGGAAAGGTTGTTGCTCTTCTCTTCACAAGTCCGCTGGACCTTGTCATTGTTCCAAAGTCCCAAGCCCTTAGCATAGCTCATGAAGTGTTTTGCAAGACGACTCTTTTCCTGTTTCCCCACCCCTGTGGACCCTGCGTTCCAGCCACACTGAATGTGTGTTTTCCAAAAATACCTTGTTCACCAAGAAAACCAATTCTGAAAGGCTCAGCTTAAGAATTCTCCTCAGTGCAGTCTTCCCCCCAGCCCCCGAGTCTGTCAGCCTCTTCCTGTCCGACCCTGTACCACTCTGTGAACCAGATTATCACCCTCGTCACGATTTATGGTCACCATTTCATGTGTGTATGCGTGTGATGATCTTCCAACCTTGTCATCTCCAGAGGGAGAACCACCCCCTCTCCCATCGTGAGGACCATCATTTCCTGGCTGCCAGCTCAGGGCGTGGCACGGCAGGCTCGAGCATATCTACCGATCCACAAAATAAATCATCTCCTTCAACCTCCTCATTTTGATGATGGGAACACCGAGGCCCGGGTTGAGGCTTAGTTTGCACAGTGAATTTAAGCTAAGATCAGAACTTCGATCTCTGGACTTTGGGGGGTTCCCCCTTCCCTTTTTCATGGCTGTTTCCCATTCCTTAGTTAGTATTTTTTTTTTTTTTTAATTTATTTGACAGACAGAGATCACAAGTAGGCAGAGGGGCAGGCAGAGAGAGAGGGGAGGAAGCAGGCTCCCTGCTGAGCAGAGAGCCCGATGCGGGGCTCGATCCCAGGACTCTGGGATCATGACCTGATCCGAAGGCAGAGGCTTTAACCCACTGAGCCACCCAGGCGCCCCTCCTTAGTTAGTATTTTAAAACGAGGGGAAATACTCAGATTCAGAGGGCAACAAGAATTTTTTCACGTTAGAAACATCTTGAAGCCTTGGTTACATCATTTCTACACTTTCTGTTTGTGATTATAATTATGACATTCAACGAAATGTTTGAAGGATAATGGTAGAATGCCGACCTGAATTTCAGAGATTTGGGACCTGTTCTGTCACTCTCTAATTATGTGAGCTGGGGCAAGATTGAGTCCCTCATGTCTGCTCTTGCCTATACATTTCACAAGAATGATATGAAAATAAATGGAAGAGATTATGTAGGAAAGCTCCTTATGCCCTGGAAGGCAAGACGTTACAGAATGCCTCAGTGGTATTATTTTCACTGTTCACTTTTGTCTTAAATGTAGCCTCCTTATTGATGCTTTAAAAATCTATATTTGATGGCTTTCCTTTTCTCTTGTTTCCACAAACCATATGATATTATAAGGGATTAGGGTTCCAATTCTTACCTCCACCTGACTTTTCCATATATGCCCTTCCTTCTGATCCACTCGATTCTGAATTTAATTATCAGGCTTGCATTAACACCCTGTCTCTTTGCTTTCTTCCTGCCTAGCAGTTCTTCATGGCTGAGTGAAAAGAGCTTGATTAATAAAAGCTTGCCCTTTTATATTTCCTTGTAATTAGTCCAATAAAAAAGGGTCACCTCCTGGATGGGCTTTGTGTGGGTAATTTTTTTTTTTTTTAATTCTTTGTCCTTTGGATGTGCTAATTCGATGGCTTTTTTGTTTCTTGTGTATATTGATGGATTTGAAAATCAATCTTCTAGTTTTTATTACCATGCCTTCAAAGACACAGGCATCCACAAACATCACAACTCTGGAAATAGGATTTGGAACAAGATTTAAATGCGGGGTCTGTGGTTTAACGGGATTAAGGCATATGACATTCTCAGTTGAACAGAGAATAAATATCTTTTTCTCTTTAATCTGTTAGTTGGCTCAACAGGTACTGAATTTTAAGTGGCGCTGGGCAAAATGTCAATCCATGTCGGTAGAAAAAGTTAAATCGTCTATCTCCTAAGAGCTGAGAAGCTGGACCTCCCCACGATCATAGCAGCCATGGGCCCGGGGTCCCAAAGCACACATCCAAAAGTGCCTCCTGATGAAAATAAGGGAAGATTGTTTACTCTGTAGGAAATGCCCATCAAAGCAAATCTTGTGGTGTAATTGGCCACAGAGGGAGATGGAGCCTCTGAGGTACTCAGTGTAGATTTCTGTTCTCCAGTAATTTTTAAGAGCTTTAAAACTGACCTGGGGTGAATAAATATTAAAAAAAAAAAAAAAAATAGAAGTCCAGGGCGCTCAGTGGAAAAAGCAGAGGCTTTGGGATCAGGGGGATGCTAGTTCAAATTCTGTCTGCTACATTTATTGGCTATTTGGCTTGAGGAGTCATCATCCTCACCACCATTTTCCACTGAGGTAAAATACAACAAAAATATCTCTTTCCCAGAGCTCAGCAGATTGAAACTTCATTGTGTTAATTCAGGTTAAAGGTCTGGGCAGAGCAGGGTCATATATGTCAGCTATTATTTTTATTAAAATGCCAATTCCTAATTACCCAGTTCCTCAAGGACAATCATCCAAACGTCATTTGTGTCTGACTTTGCCTCATGTGGGTTATGTGCCACCTCCTGACAGAGGGAACCAGCTATGGAATTAGAAAGGGGCACTGAAATCAATAATTTGCTCCCAGGCATCCCTGGTTATATTGCTGGTAAATAATTCATCCTCTGGTGGTAGAGGGAGGTCTCCAAAGTGATTCTCCACAAACTCCTCATTTTTAACACTTCTCTCCAAAGGGAAACAGCGAAGTCTGATTTCCTCAGGAAACGGACAGTGTACTTTGGTAGAACCACCTTTCTGTGATATTTTTTATTCCTGAGCTTCTTACAGCTTCACACAGTTGCATACGTATCCTTTCATTTTATTCCTCATAACCATGCTGTGAGATGTCCTAAAACATACTATTATCTTAACCTTTAAAATGAGGAGAAGCAGAAGAGAGATTAAGGAATCAGCCAGCTGGTTTTCGTATTTCAGTGACCACATATTCCCTCTATAACCCTCGGCAAATTAGTTAATATCTCTGTGCCTCGATTTCCTAACCTACAAAGTAAGGCTTGCTATTAATCCCTGTCCCATGGCTCTTGTCAGGAGTAAATGCGCTAATACATATTAAGCTCTAAAGGACAGTGTTTCGCAGACTCAAGAAATACGGATTATTATTATTTTGAGAAGGTGGCAAAGCTAGTTTATGTAGGACTAGAGTTTATATACAGCCAATGTTAATTATCTCATTAATATCTAGAAAGTGTTTTGTTTTGACCTTTTTACAGATAACAAGATTGAGACCTAGGTGAATAGAATTCCCCAGTATGATGTATAAAACTGACCTTGATGTCTCTGCTGTGTTCCTTCTTTTCATTCCTCTTCCTTTACCTCCCTTTAAACGTTGATGTTCTTCAAAGTTCCATCTCCTTTTGTATAATGTCCTTTAATGAAAACAGTCTTGTTTGCAACTTAACCCCCCACCTTTTTTGCTGATGACGTATGGCTTCCTCTTCGGGTCCCTATCAAGTATTTCTATCACAGCACTTGAGTGTGCATATGTGTGCGTGTGCATGTGCACGCGCCTTTCTCTTTTGGGCTCCAAGTCCCCATTACCTTGCAAAAATCCTGGCCCATACATAGTGGGCACTCAAGAAATGTTTGAAGAAGGAAGACTAGAAGGGATGGGACATGCATTTAAACTGAAGTATTCAAATTCTTGTAGAAGACTTTCTGGAATATTTTAACAGGTTTTCCAAAATTTGCTCTATTAAGATATTAAGATAGTCTGTCATTGGAAGTCTGACCTGTTTTGAGCACCTACTCTGCACCAAGCCCTAGCATTTTTCACTGTTATTGATTCAGTTGTGTATAATACTGGGAATATAAAGGTACCCTCAAGGAACTTCTGTCTTTACAGGAGAAGTTCGAAGTCATGAATGAGTTAGCAGGTATGCTGCGGCTGTGTGTGTTGGTCTTTTGTAAAGAGAATGTCACCTCTTTGTCATAGGTAGGGTTTTCAGTCACTAACTTAACATTTAGATATTGCCTCCTGTGTAGGCCTTCAGCATTAACATCGTTCGAGGTCATGGAATTCATGAGTACAAGTTATTTACATTTTTAAACTTCATTTATCAGTTTTAAAGAAATGTGTCTGATCTCCATTGCTTTTGCCCCTTCCGTGTGGTTTCCCATGTATATAACTTGAAAAATAACTGAACTAGTAGAATCCCATCATTGTTTGCCTGTGTACACATACACACACCTAGTTGTGGTGATGCAGTATTTTTGTTTGTTGGTTTCATCTGTGGATTGTTACCAACCTGATGCTACTCCACTGTGAAGTGGTGCTACCATGCTTCTTTCTCCCTGGGTTTAGAGACCCCTTCTGAAGGCGTCATTCAGTAATGACATTTTTTAAAAAAGATTTTATTTATTTATTTGACAGAGAGATCACAAGTAGGCAGAGAGGCAGGCAGAGAGAGAGGGGGAAGCAGGCTCCCCACTGATCCCAGGACCCTGGGATCATGACCTGAGCCAGAGGCAGAGGCTTAACCCACTGAGCCACCCAGGTGCCTCCAGTAACAACCCTTTAACTGGTAAAGGCAGCATCTGCTACATCCTTAGTAGGACATTACTGTCCTTGAGAGGTAAAAATGATGTGCGGCATGATAACAAATGTCGAAAAAGGAGCATTTTCTTTTTCATTTTCACACTTGGTACTTTGGCTTAGTGAAATATAGTAATTCTCGCACACGATGCTTTCGCAAACTATGAAACCAGTCCTTGTCACAATCTGGGTTTAACATGATCTTTTTTTGGATATGTACTGGGGATATAATAATTACATTTAGTATTTGTAAATATGCATGATTATAGTTATATCGGTTAGAATATATTCTTCAGCCCTCATTCCATTCGACCTCCATGTCGCATGATTTCCTACACTGGAGGAAGAAAACCAGCGCCTACTC
The DNA here is from genome assembly GCF_002288905.1 of Enhydra lutris kenyoni. NCBI lineage: Eukaryota > Metazoa > Chordata > Mammalia > Carnivora > Mustelidae > Enhydra > Enhydra lutris. Next base: position 29,460,599 of record NW_019154099.1, on the reverse strand, counting down.
TGTAGGTGTTGAGAGAGTCCCATTCCTGGTGAGTTGTTTCACAACTTCGTGATTCCTTACGCATAGCTGGGTAGGAGTTCTTGTTTCCTACAAGAAAATATCCTTTAAGGGAATATGCATTTGCACTAGGCATTCTCTATTCCCTTATGTCCCCAGGGGTCAAAGAGCACATGCATAAAAATAACCCCACCCATTATAGATGATTTATGGGAAGGAGCCATATTTTTGAAATGAATACAGATGCATTAACTGCAACTTCTCATAAGGAATACATGAATAAGTTGTTTATTCGAATCAATAAATAACAGCTATCATTGTAGGTACTCATAAAAAATGACTGATTATATTAGCAGGCCTTGGTCCAGAGGATGTAGCCGGCTAAGGCTAGAAGATCTGTACCTCTAGGGGCACCGGCATCTCAGGATTTAACACCAGGATGCATGAGTATCAGCATTTCTTCATTTCTGAAGAATGAACCCTCATTGAAGGTGAACTCAACCAGCGACACTCAGAAAATAACGAGCTCAGATATTAAAGTAGAGGGACACACACATTCACCTCTGCGTGCATATCTGTTATCTGTATTTGTAATTTGCATCTGTGTCTCACCCTGTAGTTTTATTTCTTCATCTTCTAATACAGATTTTGCAGGTGGTGACCTTGCTGGTGTCAGGCTCACCCAAGGTGGACTTGGCTTCTCCTTTCCTTACTGACCTTGTTCTTCTACGCATTCACTCCCGCCCCTGCGGCCCCACAGCCGTTCTTCCTGTGTCCCCTGCTCTGGAGTGGCTCACCAGTGCTGCCCCCACCCCTCCCTGCACTAGACCAACTCCCGTGGGGCGGACCTGGGCTCCAAGGTGTCCACCACCCAGCCCCCTTCCACCCATTCTCCACTCCTCCCACTGGTTTGCCAAAACGGGTTCTATAAAAACCTGCCTGGAAGAGTTCCCTATCAGAAGGGCCATGCATCTATTCTTTTAAAATCCTATTTCAGCCATTCTCTCCTGGGAAATTCACAACCAACCTTTGGGACATTAACATCAGGTTGTATTGATCCCATTTTGTCCGGGATGAAATGAAGGGTCCAAAATAGAGATTCAGGGATTCGTGCTAGGCAACGCAACCTCCGTGCAACAGAGCTGGCATATCTCAATCTTCTGATTCCAAATTTATCCCTGGATCACCCTCGCCCCTGCTGCCCAAAGTTAGAGCTGAATTATTATTTCTGGAAGGAGAATTTAAAAGCAGACAAGCCAGGTCTATTTTATTTCAGTACAGAGACGCCTTAGATCTTGGTATTTGGATTTGTTTGAAGTAAGGAAGCGTATCTGTAGATGGCGAAAAGAAGTTTCCAGATCAACAAGAGAGGTTAGTAGGGTTCTTGAAATGGCTTTTCAAAACCTTTTTAAAGGTGTAGATTGATTTTCTCTCTGCAATGCTTGAAATACAATTCTGCCTCAAGGAATTAGTGAGTTAGAAGAACTCTCGATGTACTTTCTAGTCATGAATTCTCTCCTTTTCTTGAACACCACAACTTTCTTAGAAACCACCTTGGTTTTTTTCTCATTGTCACAGAGGAACTTTTTAAAAAGGTGATTATTAGGAAATTATTGGTGGCTCTGAAGCAAGCTGTTACCAGAACAATTTTTCTTTCTTTTTTTTTTTTTTAAAGATTTTATTTATTTATTTGAGAGAGAGGCAGTGAGAGAGAGCATGAACGAGGAGAAGGTCAGAGGGAGAAGCAGACTCCCCGTGGAGCTGGGAGCCCCATGCGGGACTCGATCCCGGAACTCCGGGATCATGACCTGAGCCGAAAGCAGTCGTCCAACCAACTGAGCCACCCAGGCATCCCACCAAAACAATTTTTCAAATGTGTTTCTGGATCAGCCTTTCCCAGACGCATGTAAAATCTCTGCAAACCACGTAATACGCACGCTCTATCCTTTGGTAGTTTTTTTTAGAAGCCATTTCAAAGTAAGTTTCCATGTAACTTGAATCGAATGAGGAGACACTCCTTCTGGTACATTTTTTCCCCTCTTGATTTCTAAATACAATATTGAAATTGTTACATAATCATGTCGGAAGTCTTTAAGCAAAGCCAAATTCTCTAGTGCTTTCAGGATCTTAAAACAGTAGTCTATTTTATAGAAGATAGCACTGATCGGACAACAGAATTTAAGACTCTACATAAAACAAGTCGATCCTGAGGAAAGTCATGGTAAACCCTTCTGCCAATATTCTGCGAGCGTGAGTCATGGTAACAACACCTGCCACCTGCGGCTTGTAATTCAGAGAGGAATAGTCCCCTTTGAAGTCGCTCAGATTTTAGACTCAGATTCTGGAAACAACATGCAGCTGGAGCTGAAGAAAGAGGAATCTGCTATCAAATAAGGCTGATGTCCTCAGTCCACTGAAAATGTAACGTGCTCCTGCCTGCCTCCTATCTAGGGAGTTTTCTCATTTATAAGTGGAGAAACTAAAGGAACCATACGGGCTTTTCTTAGAGAACAAAACAGCAGAGGAAGGATGGGGCTAATGGCTAACTTTTTTCCTTATGCTGAGGAGAATGCACCTAAACCGTGAGTCTCCCTGACTTATTAAGAGGGTGGTGTGAAAGAAGTGAAAAATAGTCACCCCTGGGCGCAGTGCGAAGCTGAGCCATACTGAGTTCCTCACAGGGAGAGCTGACTCTTGTCTCTCCTGGCTGAAATGTCTCCTTCTAGGAAATATCTGATTGTACTACTTGAGTTCTCATTCAGAAGTATACGTCCTACCCTTCCGTATCCTCACTGCTAAGAGGGTTGGTATTGCTAACAATCTACTGTTTGACTTACTCATTTTAAGGGTACTTAATCTGCCTAAGCTTTATTTTACTCATCTGTAAAATGGGAACGACAATGCTATCCTCTTAGAGTGTGGAAAGAACTAAATAAGATGATACATGTGAAAGATTCAACCGAGTATCTGGCAAACATTCGGTTGCTCCGTAAATATTCGCTATTGTTCGTTGTTATGATTTAAATACCAAAAAGTTCAGGGCACAGAAAATTCCCATTTGTCCTGCTCGGAGTAGAGACTGAAATCTATACACACCCTCTCTTTTGAACTCAGATTTGACTGGACTAGAGCTAGCAAATAATTTAAGAGATTTGGTTCAGTTCTTTAGAATGTTCTGCTTTTTCAAGTGAAAAATTATGCATGTTCCACAGAATGCCCTAAATATTCAGGAATCTTCCCCTAGTCTAATGCCTAGAGCAAGAATCTGAAATAATAAACACTGGCCTTTACTTCCGTCATTTTTTTCTTCTATCACCGTATCGATAGGCTTTCCACCCTCTCTTAAAAGGTCAGTGTAAGTGGCTGCAGGAATGTGACGTGTCTTGTCCCTTGATAGCCTGTGTTGGATGTGTGACAGACGAGAGCAGGGATGGACAGCGCCTTCCTCCCGGCCTCCCTAGAGCCTTGTGCTGTGCTCTCACATGGGAGGTGCTTGGTAAATGCTTGTGAAACTCACTCAGTAAGTGACCAACCTCATGGCGACATCTTCTTCCAGAAGTTTGTTAAAACTAAACCTGGAATATTTAAGAGATCAGAGCGGTGTTTTGCCTAGCATAAGTTCATTTTCTATAAATTTCGATTTCTAATTTATTGTTTTAAAGCCAACCACAGAGAACAATGGAGCTGTTGATAAATGAAATTTATAACTGGGGGGTCAAAGAGGCGAATTATAGCGTTGTTAGATTACCCTTACATACTTGAAACTGAAATAATTCAAAATAATGATGCCGAGGCTCTGAAACTTTTCTGGAATGGGACTTAAGATACCTGCTGTGGAGTTAAGAGAGAGTGTGTTGTTGGCCTAAGAACCATAAGAATATGGGGCGCCTGGGTGACTCAGTCAGTTAAGCATCTGCCTTTGGCTCAGGTCATGATCACAGGGTCCTAGGATCAAGTCCCGCATTGAGCTCCTTTACTCATCTCCGTCAGCCTGCTGCTCCCCCTGCTTGTGTGCTCTTTCTCTCTCTGACAAATAAATAAAGAAAGTCTTTAAAAGAGAGAGAGAGAGAGAGAAAGAAAGAACCATAAGAATAATTGGGATCCAGGGGAATGCAGTAGAAGTCTTTACTGTTATTTGGAAATCTGAAAGCAAAGTTCTTGTCCAACAATGAAATGAGAGTTTAAGGCTTTGAAACCATGGTTCCATCTGACCAACAAACCCGAACTCTTGCGGCTCTTTGGCCGATAGCTACCCCCCCCCCCCCGCCGCGGGGGGCAGGAACCAGTCCTGCAGGCTGCCTCATGGCCCTTCGGTTTTTCTCTCCTGTATGATGCAGTCAAGTTGCTCTCCGTTCCAAGGAGACATTGTCAGGATGAATTGGAACATTACAGACAAATAAAACATCTTTAGAGGAAGTTTAACTTCTCGGAGGAAAGATGCTATAGGAATGGAAGGAGTTATTATAAACTTTAAAAAAAAATGGGATATGTAAAAATGTTGTTAGCACTTGAGACCGCGTCCCATTTTATGCCTTATGTTTTGCCTTTGCTCCTGGAATTTTTAGGCCTGTCTTATGGATGTGTAAATCGCATTAGCACTGGGGAGGCTTTTCATACATAAGTTGTACTGTCTGTCAGAGCAGATTGCTCTGCTGTTTTTCCTGCGTTTTCCTAAAAGTCTGCCCACACGCTGATACGCTACAGAGGCTCTCACACTTAGACATATGCTAGAGCACAAAATGCTTTCCCCTCAGGACTCAGAGAGGGTGTTTCGAGAACGCTTTCCCTGATTCCTGCTTCTTGAGATAAAAGAACATTTGGCAAAGAAAGTCCGACTAGTTGCTTTGAAACAATAAATCAGGAATTGAACTCATTTAATAACACTAACGGAGGCATGCCGTGATTCGTTCTAAACTATCTGTGATAAGGCTTCAGCGGGTTTACCTGGCAACTCTCAAAGGTGGGGAGGCTTCTTGTTACTTCGGGAGCACACAAACAGGTCACAGGTCTTGGTCACAAAGCCTATAAAACTGAACAGTTCTACAAGTGCTGGACCCTTGTAGCTCAGCAGACCAGCTCTGGACTGGACATTCCTGTGTGTCTTAGCAATTTTTAATTATCCCATCTCAGAAGGTAATGCATTTCCGCTCAGAGGGAAAAGTCTTATTTGGATTTGAAACTTATCTTTTTAAAAAAAAAATAAAGTTAGGGGTGCCTGGGTGGCTCAGTGGGTTAAAGCCTCTGCCTTAGGGTCCTGGGATCAAGCCCCACATCAGGCTTTCTGCTCAGTGGCAAGCCTGCTTCCTCCTCTCTCCCTCTCTACCTGCCTCTCTGCCTACTTGTGATCTCTGTCTGTCAAATAAATAAAATCTTAAAAAAAATAAAAATAAAAAATAAAGTTATCCAAGAATGTGCTAACCGCAGATAAATTTACAAATGTTTTTATCATTGGCAAAGCTGTTTTAGAATGTTTTCTAATTATTTATCATCAGCTCTGTGTAAATGTAATAATGACTCAGGAATTACTAACAGCCTACAGTGGTGCCCGAGAGTCTCCAGAGAACATCAGATAACAATAATGAGAAAGAGGCGTAAATGGTGTGTTCATTCTCCCCACCTTTTCTCCCAAGCATTTGCAAACTTTCTAGAGATACAAAACTCCTTGAATGTTTTATTGACTTTATGCTCCCACTTTTATATCCTATATGGGTTATATGAAAGACATTTCATTATTTTTTATTGAGATATAGTTGACATATACAACATGTTGGTCCAATACCTTTATGCAACCCCAATATGATTACCATCTCACCATTAGCTGACACCTCTATCCTGTCACGTAATTACCATTCCTTTTTTGTGGTGAAAACAATTAAGGTCTAGTCTCTTAGCGCCTTTGGAGTTTATAATAAGTATTGTTGACTATATTGACATACATCTTTTTAACTGAATTTTATTGGAGCACTTGTGCAATTTCCCTCGAGGTAGACAATAACGTTTAACATATTCCCCATCGAAAACTGAGAGTCAGAGGGAGGTAGGATTTATCGAGGCTGGCCAAGTATAGCAAAGGCTAGCCAAGTAGCAGGAACTGTCTTAAATGCTTTACATGTATTAGCTCATTTAATACTTGCAACAGTCCTATAAGGCAAGGACATTTATTTGTCCCATTTTAGAGAAAGGAAACTGAGGTATTGGGGCCTTCAGGTACCTGGCCACAGCTTCACAGTTAGATGCATGGGGCTGGGAGATCTGACTACACAGCCCCAGGCACTTAACTACAACCCCGCTCCTCTCCGCAATAGATGACCAGCATCTGGGGTGAAAAAGTAGTCATCATCGGGGTGCCTGGGTGACACAGTCGGTTAGCGTCCCACTCTTGACTCTTGGTTTTGGTTCAAGGCATGATCTCAGAGTCGTGGGATTGAGCCCTGTGTTGGGAACTCTGCTTCGGATTCTCTCTCTCCCTCCCTTCTACCCCACCTCACCCTCTGCCATTTCTCTCTCTCTCTCTCAAATAAATAAATAAATCTTTTTTAAAAAGGTAATAATCATCATAAATGGAAGGGGTATGAAAACCATCGTGGCTGTGTTTACCAAGGTCCTTATCCTTCATAGCTTGTCAGCTATGTATACACCCCTTTCAGGGTGATGGTACACTCTCCTTGTATCCCTCGGCACTTGTAGACACTGTCGGAATCCCTCCGCGGTTTCTCACACTTGGTCCGTGGACTATTGTTGTTGCTGTTTTTCCACAAACATAATACACATTGACTCACCCAGATTTTAAGTTATAAAAATCAGAGACAGTATCTTTTTCTACTTGCCTATTTTACACACACACACACACACAAACCACAAACATGGAAAAATGGATCTAAAGTGAACATTTAAAAAATGCACGCTGAGTGAAGTAGATTTACGAAAGTTCCGTAATCTTGATTTTAATAATGATTTCTCACATCCGCCAAGTGTAATTTTCAGATATTTTGGTGTCACTGGTTTACAGTCGTTTATTAACCCCAAAGTACATTTGGCCAATTTAGTCAAATTCTGAGAAATTCACACAGAAATTTTTCCAAAGAAGTTGCTTAATTATTTCCACTGATACATATTCTTTAATCTTCTTGCTTTAAAAAAATGGGTTTCAGATAAAGCTAAATGAGACAGTTTCATATATTTTCACAAATGCATAATATTCATGGACAAAATTAGAAAAAGTCAAAGCCTTGCTATTCTACATTAAAGTGTGCTTTAATTACCCAATAAACAAGAAAAATTGAAGTGGTAATTAGTATGAACTTTATATCTGATTCACAGATGTTTTCTGATAACTCATACTTAATCCTTCTGTGTCATTGCCAGTAACGAACACATTGAATGCATTAAGCTCCTGAGTGATTTATTAGGCTTATGAACCCATCAGCTTTTTGAAGGGCCTCAGAAGTTGCTCTCAGTCTAGTTAGAAGACCAAAGAAAAAGAAATGCATTGTATTGACTGGAAGGAAAACAGGGGATGAAATCTCAGGAATCCGTGAATCGTCAATTTATTTTTTTAAATTGCCATCAATTTATTTTTAAGTCACTGATTTCTTTTTAGAGGTTAGTATATAATAAAAGAGAATTACAAATCAAAAAATGTTTCATTTATTGCTCTAAGTTTTTTTGAATGAAAGATGGAAATTGTGATATATACGTGTGTGTGTAGATACAGATATCTTAAAGTAGGCTCCACACCCAGGATGGTGCCCAATGCGGGACTTGAACTCATGACCCTGAGATCAAGACCTGAGCTGAGGCACCCAGGTGCCCCTGTGCTAGAGTGTATTTATTAGTATGTAATTTTCCACTGGGAAGCACTAATGTTTTGGTCCCTCTTTCTTCATAAAAAGCATCAGTACTTCATTTTTCTGCTTACCTGCTTTGTGAATGCCCCTGAACTTGCCCTAAGGATGTCGGGCATGTTTGAACAGTGGATCACAACAGATCCCATTAATCCTTCATGGCAGCAACCCATCCAACAACTATCCTCTGTGTTATTCTACAGAAGCCATGCTATACATCTTGTGGAAAGTCGCCCGCTACCTCTAACGAAAGCACCACAAATGCTTGCTAATATATCATGTTTCTGCTTGACAATATGATCCTTCACGTGTAGCCCCATCACCTGAAACTGTATAAGTATGTGGAAATTATGAGCTAATGAGGTAATGGGGAAGATCATAAAATACTGACTTTTTGAATGTGTGAATCATTTTATTTTCTCTTGGAGACAGACAGTCTTAAAGTACTATGGCTTATTTTGGCAGCTGGAAGAATCAAATATTTATTATATTGATAATGAACTCTCTGAGTTGGGAGGAATAGATTATAATTCACAGAAACTTTAGGCTTTCTGGAAACAATATCCTTAATTAATGTCACTAGTCTGAAACAGTTCTCAAACTGCACATCTGTTTCCCCTATAAATGAGTTATATTATGTAGGCTTTGATGCCTGGAAGATAGGTCCTTGAATGAAGGAACCAGGGGGAATGTTGTGGCAACTAAAATTTTTCAATTAATTGGGCTTCAGGGTGATAACCTAGAAGGAATGGAGACCAGCCGACTTGATGAATGCGTGCTTAGTGGGATATTCAGGATGGCTTTGGAAAGACAGGAGCTGCCACCTCTTAAAGCCACACCCAGCTAACAGTGTGGGTCATTACTGACATTAATGGCTTCCTCACTAATGAATTCTACATTCATAAGCCAGAATTTTCTTTCTAAAACAAAATAGAAGTCCTGATATTTCCAGGACCTACAAAATGCAGTTCTCGGAAAAGGAACATTCCAAGTTGATGCTACCTGGGCCCGGTTGTCCTCTTGTCTTCAGCTTTCTCTTTACCACTCACATGGCTGTGTGTCTGTATTCTCCAAGACCTCCTGGTTCGTATCCTACAATAAGCTTCCCTGATGACTCTCCCAGTCGTGGAGAATATTTACTATTTACTATTTACTAGAGAGCGTTTACTCTCCCATTACTCCCTCTACTTTGTTACTCTTCTGTCACTTACAGTCTTTATGGCTTGTGTAATGTGAATATACTTAATGCCACTGAAACACACACTTAAAAATGGTTAAAAGGGTAAACTTATGATACATATATTTACCATAATAAACAAAGAGACTGTGGGAGAAGGGGAAAAGGTGTGGAAAGGGCAAGGATTCTGATTAGATGCTGTAGCAGGAAGCCAGGTAAGAGGTAAAAATGGCGGCGAAGATAGTGAGAAGTAGGCAAGTCTGGGATATATTTTGAAAGTTGAGCCAGTAGGGCCCTATTGACAGATTGTTGTAGGTGGGAGAGAATGAGCCCCCAGGAGAGTAGTCAGTTCCTGTGGTGGAGAAAACTGGGGAAGGAGCTATTTCGAGGGAGAATATCATGTGTTCTGCTTTTACCTTGTTAGAGATGTCTGTTTGACATCTGAGTGCAAGGTCAAAAGATACATGAGTCTGGATCTCAGGGAGAAGGGGCCATAGAAATAAAAATGGGTTTGATGCAAAAACATGGTATATGGAGCAGCCTGTACAAGGCATGGGAAGGGACACACTCACCAAGGAGAGTCGAAACAGCAAAAAGAAGTGGCCAGAGGACTGAGTTTAGGGAGCCTCCAGCATCCAGAGACCAAGAGAAGGGGAGGAACATAGATGTGAGATACTTTTCATGAATATTCCACAAATTTCTATGGAGCACCCCCTCTGCCAGGCAGTGTTTTTAGGTGCTTGGGAGAACAATTACTAAAGAATAGGCATCATCCGATTGCCTCTGGTGCTCTCAGGTGAGTCGCTTAGCGTGACTGACTCCCAGATTCCTCATCTGTAAAATGGGGTTATAATTGAGGTCAGCACAAAGTGACACAACAGTAACTTCAGTGCCTTCCTGAGTATCTACCTGTTTATATGCAGTGTTTCATTTTTATAACCCTAATCCTTCTTAAAACCCTGCAAGTTAGGTATGACTGTTTTATAGGAAAAGAAGCCAACATTTAGGGAAGCTAGTAAGTTTTTCTAAGACGCAGCTAAAAATTCATCAGCAAGATTCTTACCCTGGTAGTTCTGAACTCTGTCTTTCAGTCCATCCACTTTTCAAGCTGTTCTAATATGTAAAACACTCAGCAAACTGCCTAAGGTGATAACAAGAGCTTCCAAAAGGGTTTCTTTCATCCTTGTCCTCCCCTCTACTTAAGTGGATCTCTTTGAGGTCCTGAAAAACAAACTCCTATAATTAAAACCAATCAGAAAAGCAATCACCTAGGTCATCAAATATGTAAACTGCCAACTATAAACTTAGTAATATCCCCAAACACATTTAATGAATGTTAATTGACTGAATAAACAAAAACTGTGCATCTTTTAGTCCAATTTTCTCTACAAAGTACCTGGCCTTTAGAATTACAGATTGGACAGCACTTAATGAAATTCCATTACCATTAAGTTTGTTTTATAAGCTTTCTTTTATGAAATCCATTCAAGTTATCCCTGAAAATACTTCTTTATTACCTAGTTTCTACTACCCTGTTAAATTATGATTGGCCTAGGAAATGAAAAGAAAATGCCACTCTATTGTCTTTTAAAAGTAAATCTATTGTTTATATGTAGATTAATTTTAATCATACCTTTTCCTATTTTGCCACTCTTCCTATGGTCTCTAGGTAGGCTGGTTAATGACATTGCTATTATCTTGGTCACCCAGGCTAAGCCGCTGGGGCCACCTTTCATTCCTTCCTCTCTCTTATCTGCTATTATCTAACCAGTCACCAGGAACCCACCGAGCTACTACTTCTGGAACGCCTCGGAGTTGGTCCTCTCTGATTCAGATTTAAAGACACTAGTTTGGTTCAAGAAGAATCTACTTCTTGGGTCATGGTAATAAATATTCTCTTGACTTTTAATCACTTCCTCACCAATAAATCCTTTCATAAGCCAGAATTCTCCTAAAAAAATAATCCTGATTTTTCTAGGATTTATGAAGTATGTTCTCTATAAAGGAACAAAGTTGTTGGTACCTAGCCCACTGTTATCTTCTCATCTGCTTTCTCTTTACCGCTTACATGGCCGTGCCTCACGATTCTTCAAGACCCACTTGTTGGTATCCTACATTAAGCTTGTCCTGATCTCAACCAGAATTAAACGCTCTCTCCCTTTAATCCCATAGTACTTTATTATTCCTCTCTTTACCACATATCATTTTTATGGCTTGTGTAATTATGATTTGCATACATAATAAGTTGGAGAAATGTTTATTATCTTAACAGCTGGCACCAAGTTCCTCCAGAACAAAACTCTCTTGGTGTGGAAAATGTGTCCTTAGAAATGCTTGGAGGTGGACTGGAGGCTAAAGCCCACACCCACCTCCCAACCACAGACTCATCTGTAACAGTAGCCGCAAGGCTTTCTGTAGGAGAAAGCTGCTCTGCCTTCACAAAGGGAAGGAATGTGTTGTTTTTCTCTTGAATAAAAATGAGATGGGGGTGGGAGCAGCAACCAGAAAAGAGGAGGGAGCGAGAGAACCAGCTAGAGGAAGGATTGCCTGAGGCTGGATGGGACCAGTGAGCCTCACAGAGGTAGCCCAAGGCATTCTGCAAATCTAGAGAACGCTAGGAATAGAGAGCCAAAGCTCCAGGAGCCTCTGGACGTCTATAGTGAAAGGGCTTCTAAACACTCAGGTGAGTTTATGTGGTTGTTCCTGATGTGAAAATTGAAGAATGTACTGTTTCTAGCATCAGGAGTAATGCTAGAGTATGAGGTAGCCCTGAAAATATAAGCCTCCCAGAAATCCACATCCATCTTTACAGGGTGGAGGCTAGACTTGCACAGGTCCTCCAGCTGGCAGAGGTCTGAGTCTTCTTCACCTGCTTGAGCTAGATAAATATCCAAGCCTTATATCTCACCAGATTATGAACCTCCTAGAGGATGCTTTTGATGCCCACTTGCTTTGCTGGGGGAACTCACAGAAAATATTTGTTGGTTTTTAAATTTTTTTTCCATTTTATTTTATTTCTTTTCAGTGTTTCAGCATCCATTGTTTGTGCACCACACCCAGTGCTCCATGCAATACGTGCCCTCCATAATACCCACCCCCAGGCTCACCCAACCCCCCCACTCCCCTCCCCTCCAAAACCCTCAGCTTGTTTCTCAGTTTTATTTTTTTGGGTAACTTCTACACCCGACGTGGGGCTTGAACTCACAACCCTGAGATCAAGAGTCGTATGCTCTTCCAACTGAGCCTGCCAGACACCCCTGTTGTTTTATTTTATTGAATCAACATTGTTAAGATGAAAAATACCTATACAGCTGACTATTATTAAATTAAGCTCTCTCGTCTTACTGATTTTCTCAGTTGGAAAAAGCCTAATAAAAAAATACCAACAGTGCAAATGATATTTCATCAGCAGCACATATGTGCAAGAGATTGAGTGAAAAGACAGTCCACAGATTGGGGAGAAAATACTTGCAAATCATATATTTGTTAGGAGACTTGGATCCTCGAATAAACAGAAATCTAACAACTCAACAATAAAAAAACAACACAATTTAAAAATAGGTGAAGTATTTGAATAGACATTTCTCCAGAGAAGATCGACAGTCTATGAGCCCATGAAAAGATGCTCAACTTCACTAGTCATTAGGGAAATTGCAAAGCTAAAACACAATGAGATACACACAATGGGAAGGCTAAAATGAAGAAGACAGATACAATGTTTGGTGAAGATGAAGAGATAGTACGCTTTTCGGTGCTGGTGAAATTACAAAATGGTGTAGTCACTTTGAAAAACAGTTTGTAAATTTCTCAGAATACTAAACTAGAATTACTGTATAATCTAGCACAGTAATTCCGCCGCTAGATATATACCTAATTTATAACACGTTCACATGAGAACCTGTACAAATGTTCAGATGTTCGTAGTAGCACTATTCATAATAGCTGAAAAGCTCATCAGCTAATAGGAAGTGTGATCTTTAGGATGGAATATTATTCAGCTACGAAAAGGAATGAAGTATTGATATATATAGCTACCATATGGGTGAACCTTGAAAACTTTATGCTAAATTTAGGATAGAAGCCAGACACAAAAAGCCACGTACTGTATGATTCTATTCCTACTGAATGTGCAGTATAGGCAAATCTAGAGAGATGAAAATAGATTAGTCGTCACCAGGGACTGGGGGTGGGGGAAGGTGGTGTGATTGCTCATGAGTATGGCATTTCCTTTTGGGGTGATGAGAATATTCCAGAACTAGGCAGAGGTGGTGGTTCCATATCATTGTGAATGTAAGGAATGTGACTGAATTGTACAGTTTATAGGTTATGTGAATTAAATCTTAAAGTTATTAACCAAAACAGGAAGAAGGAGCCCAAGGTTAAGAAGCATTAAAGATGTACTAGATGTTGAGTTGGGTTTACATGACTCCTGGCAAATTGTTCTGACAGCTCCACATTTAAATTATGGGAATCTGAAAATCAAAGAGATTAAATGTCTAAAATACCATTGCTTATAAGTTATAGTTCAAAGCTAGATTTTTAGATTATGGTCTCTTCTGTTTTCTGTCGGAATAGCAACAAAAAGTAAGATTCTCATTTTCTTTTTTTCTTAAAGATAATAATATGAGCTTATTTATCATGAAACTTTAGGGTTCTACGTATTAAAACCCCGGTTCAAATTTCAACATGTTTTTCTCTGTTTTTAAGTCCATATTGCCCTTTTGTTTTCCTTGTTTAACATAAATAGTCTACCTAGTGCAGAAAGAAATTTATGAGACACATTTAAAAGTACTATATAAAATTTAAACTGTATAGTTGAGGGTTGGGATTGCACAATTAAGGTAAAAAATAAACACACCAAATCCTAGGCTGTTGTGGTTAAGTTTCCTGGTGGCCAAAGCAAAAAAAGTAAATAGGGTAGGAATTTTAGTCTATTTGGTAAGGGGAAAAAAAAGAATATCAGTGTTGCGAAGCAGATTTTCCTACATACTAAGTAAAAATTATGACACAGATCTTTCCACAACCTCGTTGGAGAGTAGAAAAGTCCTAGCATGAGAGGTTAGGAAGCTGGGCATCTCGTTCCAACTCTGCCAGTCTTTAGCTGTGTGGCTGTGATGTGGTAATTCATCAACCTGCTGAGCCCGTTTCCTCATGTTCCAAATGTCTTTCAAATATGAATGTGGGTCACCTTCATATATACTTTCTTATTTTTTCAACATTAATTTGGGAGAGTACTTGAAGATTAAAGTTTTCAGGAAAGGAAATTAAAAAGTAAAATGTTGCTTCCATTAAATGAGAAGATTTTTGTTTTTCTCCAGAGTTCAAGCACGTGCTATTTTGATGTTAGGAGAAATGCCTGTTTGTGACACCAGACAGCCCTGCTCGCCAACAAAAACTCAAGTGCAACATTACCAATGAAACCTACTTGGTCTTGTTATTTACATATCCCATACGAGCTATAAAAACTGTTTCAATAATTTATGTAAGCTTAAGTACCAGATAGTTAACTGATATAATTTCAGTGTTAATAAAAGAAATCTCTAGTGTAACATAGACCTGGTTAATGATCAGCATAAAATAGATGGAGGCCTGTTTTGGTGGTCACTTCAAAAGCTTATTTATGGTTGCATTATAATATCTCACTAGAACTGTATATTTGAAACATTTTAGATATATATTAGTATTTAAGACACAGCGCTTTAGGGATGCCCGGGTGGCTCAGTCGGTTAAGTGTCTGCCTTCAGCTCAGGTCATGATCCCAGTGTCCTGGGATGGAGCCCCGCATCCTGCTCAGTGGGGAGTCTGCTTCTCCCTCTGCCTCTCTCCCCATCCACCCTCCCCACCCCATTCATGCCTGCTCACTTTCTCTCTCTTAAATAAATAAAAATCTTGAAAAATTTTAAAAAATAAAACGCAAGAGTTTTATATATATTGCCCTTACCTGGGGGACCTCCATATGGCTATCTTGTTAGTGAATCTGCCTGATAATAAGATCCTTCTGATAGAGAAAAACTAAGTCCTTTATATAAAATTCTGCCCGAGGGCAGCGTTATGGTGAGACTCCAGTGTCAGCATTTCAGTAAAGTCCTCCCAGGGTTGACCGTGCTCCCCAAACTCCTTCCTTCCTTTCCCTTCACCCTTTCAAGCATCTGTTGCTGTGCCCGCTTCAGGGGGGAACGCCGAAGATTATATCTGCATTCTTGAGGAGTTCAAGGTTTCTCTTCAATTAAATAGCTAGAACCTATTTTTTTAACTTAGTAAAATAAATGGAAAGTGCGACTCTTACAAGGCAACCGCGAGTGGTAGGGCTCAAGGCAAACTGAGGACAGGGACTGTCTTCAATTCAGATGAAAATACTGCTGCAGGGCAGAGGGTGGGGGATGGGGTAACTGGGTGATGGACATTAAGGAGTGCATGTGATGTAATGAGCACTGGGTATTACATAAGACTGATGAAACACTGACTGATGAATCACTTTCAGAACCATTGGTTCTGAAACCAGTAACACTTTATATGTTAATTAATTGAACTAGAATAAAAATGTTTTAAAAATTCAGATTAAAATAATAACTTAGTAAATTGAAGGTTCAGATGATCCATTCAGCTACACCTCATGGCATAAAACATAATTTAAACCCCATTGTTTTCTGAAGAAATTCTGCAGCAAGTTCATCTGAATATTTCAGTATGTGATATGTCTTCTGTTCAGTGTCCAGCGTAGTTCAGAAATCCACACTTGTTTCAGCTTGTATTATGGATTGATTTTATGGGGTAAAGTCTTTGCAAGTCATGCATTGTTCCCCCAAAGTAACTATTTTGAGTAGATACTATATATCGAGAATGGATCTCTTCTGTTAACACACTAGCTCCTCTCGGCTTGTAATCTAAATTCATCATAAGTATGAAAATAAAACCAATCACAGCTAATGCCATTAAAGGTTCATTCCCCCCCCCCCCATTTTATCTTTAAGCCTTTTGTTATTGCAGCTTCTGAACTTACTGGCTAAACTACCGTGAATCAAAAAAAAAAAAAAAGAGCAGAAAGATAAGCCTGTAGCAGTTTTGAGTATTTTAATGGTCTAGCAAGTGATGAAGAACACTTAGTAGCAGCTGCTGTATTTAAGTAAAAACTGTGATACACTGAGTCTGTCTACCCACCCCAAAAAAGCTCATCCGGAAACCTATTATCTGTAATTAGTAGGAAATTTTCCTTATTAACACAAAACAATAATTAGAACTACATTTTGGACATATTCTGTTCGTATGAAAAAAAAAAAGTGCCAAAATCTAGTTGAATATATGGTAAGATTGAGCTTGTTGACCTATTTTAGTGAACGTATTACTCTTGATTTACACAGTTTGTGAAAGTGGCATATTTTTATTGAATCCTGATTTGAACGTGAAGTGGTCTGATGCCTTCATCACAGCCTCTGGAAAGGATGGCAACTGCTGATCTGACAATTTCAATCTGTTATCAGAAGTAGTTTTCCATAGGAAACCGTAGGCAGCAAGAGAAAAGAGGGGAAAGGAAAGATTTCTTCACACTGGTAAATCTGTGCTGCCTTAAGGTGTAGCTTCTGGGAATTAGGGAGTGTATCTAAATAGCACCTTTCCCCCAGTTAATATCCTAGGAAAGACACTGATGTGGTTTGATAGCAGCTAGACAGAATCGGTTATCATGTGGCAAGATTTAATACAAAGATTGCTGCTTCTGAGAGCCATCTACTGGCTGAGAGAAAGCCTGCAAAAGAAAAAAAAAAAAAAAAAGAAAAGAAGGAAGGAAGAAAGAAAGAAAAAGAAAAAAATGCAAATGTCTGGCTTGTCCAAGCAAACAGAAGCTCTATGACCAAGATTTCTGTAATGCCTTGGTTAACAACTGAAAGTCTCATCAACTGCTTTTCTGGCTTCTGGCCTCGATATTTCATTCCCAACATGGTGTTTGATTTGCTAACAAGGAAGTAGTTCGTTCTCACATGTATCCTGTGGCAGAAAGTAATTTACAATTCCAGTAAGTTCTATGTTCTGTCCAATTCAAAATAATTTGAAGACAAACGTTCGAAAACGGTACAAAGTAGATTTTTAAGACTGAACGTTCCCCCTTCCCTTAAGATAACTGTCATGCAACTGATTGAAAATCATTTTTGGTATCATGGTTAATAAACAGGAATGGCAGGGGAAGACCTAGTTCTGTGGCCATGCTGGTCAAGGGAGACAAAATCGGGTTCCACTGGAAGACTCAGCCTTCTAAAAACATGACCTTGGCAATAAATATTTTTTTCACAGCAACTCAGGCAAGTGTTTTCTTAGGTAGATTAATAGTAAATAATGATACTGACTGCCTCAACGGGCAGCATTTATAAAGCTGTTTACCTTAAAATTCTCAAGAAAGACGTGTACACTTTATTATAGCAGACTCCATGTAAGAATGCTTTTATGTTTTTGCCCTTTTTTTTCCTATCCTTGAATGAGGGGGAAACTTTAAATGACACAGATTATGTTGTTGCATTTTCCTGTTTTATCTTTTTTTTTTAAGTTTCTATTTATTTATTTGACAGAGATCACAAGCAGGCAGAGAGGCCGGCAGAGAGAGGAGGAAGCAGGCTCTCTGCCGAGCAGAGAGCCCGATGCGGGGCTCGATCCCAGGACCCTGAGATCATGACCTGAGCCGTAGGCAGAGGCTTAACCCACTGAGCCACCCAGGCGCCCCTCCTGTTTTCTCTTATGCTGGATGATATTAACCTGAATCTGAGTCCGTAGGAAGTAGTAACTAAGATTGGGTCCTAGAATCAGCCACTTGGGTTCAAATCCTGGTGTAGTGTGGCCGCCTACTTTGTCTTACCCTCCCACTTCACTTCTCTGCCTCGGTTTCCCCATCTTTAAGCGAGGGACACCAATCACACCGACCTCGCAGAGTTGTTTTTAAAGTTGAAAGCATTTAGAGCCGAGCTGAGCATTTAAAGCATGTGTGCTCGGCCTTCCGTAAGTGTCAGCTGTCACGTTATCTGCAGCCTGCTCCTCCCAGTTGAGGTTGAACCTGTGAACTTGCGAAACCACCCGCTATTCCACTGTTTTCTGCTCTTTTTTGAAAATTTGGGATGTGCATGTCCTCCTTCTCTTTTCAGCCTTAGAAGAATGTCCTGGCTTTTTTTTTTTTTTTTTTTTTTTTTTTAGCACCTATAGAAACTTCAATTTCATTGAAGGGCATCTCATCACACTAAGGTCACATGTGACAAATGGTCTTTTATTACCTGCTGATTACAGTTAACCTTAATTTCTTTCATGGCAGCCGTGCGGTGCCTTCTATTTAAATAGAGCTGTTCCTGGATGTGACTTCTCGAGCCTCTCTGGGTTTAATTCTAATTTAACTTGCCATTCCAAGCGGGACTGTTGTGCAACTGAAGTCATGATTCACTCATTTGTTCTCTCTAGATCTCATTATTACAACGCAGTGCCTGGGAGGCCACCCCCGGCGCTCATTCACTACTCCAAATGGTCTAACCGTCTGGGGAAGGGAGTGGGCCTATAGTTATTGTTCTTGTGAACTGTGCAGATGCCTTCACACTGGCAGCAGAGGTAGCCCTACCATTTTCATCATGTCAGCTTACTGTGAAGGATTATTGGAAGAATCCTATGTTGGTACACGTGGCGTTTCCACCTTTGGAACAAGACCGGCTTTGGAAGCATAGAACCGGTTTGCATGTATTTGGGGATACCTGAAGGGCCATCTGAGCGATGGGCACGTTGCTCAGAGAACATAGAAAGGGCAGGATAGACGCACCCGGAGAGCAATGATAGCTGTTCTATTACTGAATGCCCACGCGTGTGGGCCTTGGAGTGGGATGGGACAGGAGGAGATCGCCAATAGTAGGATCATTGTTCACCCTCTCCTGCTCAACACATGCTTGCTGGGATCAAAGGGAAGATTTTTATTCATTCACTGGCATCCTCTACACATTCAGAGGGATCTCAGTGGCCTTCCCCTGAGAATTATAATTGTAAGGAATGCTTTAGAATGCCGTCCTCTGGAATTTAGGGCAAAGAACTGAGACACTTATGTGCATGTGGTTTTAATGGTTACCCAGACTCTCTGATATTCAGTAGCCACTTTTTATATAGTGTTTAAAGTATGAAGTTTAGGGAAATGAGAGTAAGGGTGAAGAATTGAGTGACCATTATCTGAAGACTTGCAATAAAAGAATCCTAGTAAGGATTAATTAACCAATGAGTGATTAATTGCTTGATTGATTATATTAAATAAAAAATTAGGAATACTTGACTTACTACACTCATCCGTTTATTCATTCATTCAATTTAGCAAACATTGCTGGAATGCCCACAGTGTTCTAGTCTCTAGAGATACTTGGCCCCAGTACCTTGACTGCCATGAACTTGGGTTGACCAAACCCCCACCTTCGATTGATTGTCTTCCCCCTCCAGTGCCTGCCCTCTGTGGGTTCTTGCGTGGACCCCCAACATAGCGGCAGTCCTGCACGGAGTTGGAGTGTCCACCCATCTTCCTGTGTTCTTTAAGTTCTTCCGCCATTTTGTTCTCTGTCTACCTCAGCCCACCTCTTCTTACATTTCTGCAAAGATCAAATAAGTGCTTCTGAAAGGCACAGCCTGGCCAAAGGTTCTTCAGCATCTTCTGAGGATGCCTCTGCTGTTTTAAAAGGGGAGGCAGGGAAAAACTTAACCCAAGCTAGCTCTGCTGGGTCTGGCTGTTCGTGGTACTTACCTTTTTAATTTTTTTAAAATTTTTATTGCATAGATACCTTGAGGGGATGGTTCTTCATAATATCCTAAAATATTTTACTTTAAAATGAAGAAAGTCAATGTGTGAAGTTTTATAGCATTAAGGCCATCCCCTAACATGTCTTTCTTTCGGTGTAAATTCAGGAGTCTCGGTGAAGTACTATCACGCCAGTCTGTGGCCTTAACCTTCCTTAACCACCTGTTGAATGGCTCCATGATGGATGGACCATAGAGCAGCCTCACTTCCTTGGTCCCTTAAAGACCTGCTTAGTACTTACTTGGTTTTAAGTTCAGATTTATTTTTTACTTTCTCTCTCTATACAAATACATAGCAAAGCAAACAGCTAAAATAAACTGCAGACAAAACAATGTATTATGTGATTACGCATAGCTATATTTATACTTATTAGTCTGTAGAAAGTACTGTACAACATACACCGTTCTGATTATAGACTTTAAGTTATAATTTGAAGGAAATAGATACCATATCATTTTCTCTTGATTTAAAAGATGTCAAACATATCACGACACAGAAATCTCTATTTTTGAGGCCCCCAAGGACCAAGATCCGTATTTATTTTCACGACTAGATATTCAAGAAATGAACTACTGTTGTCCTATCTTCACACGTACAGTTTTGTTCACCAGAAACCCAGCGTAGGCCGAGCATACCTTGGCAGGAGCGACCAAAGCTGTTCCTTTATGGGGCAGGCCAATCACACTATTTTGACTTTTTCACAATAGACTCCAGTTGCCACAACCGAGTCAGTTATGTGGAAAACCACAAATCCACATTGATTCGTAGGAAGGCTCGAAAAAGTGGCTCAGCCATCCCGTATTTTCTGTCATTCTATTAATAAAGATCTTGTCTTAAATTCTTCAAGGCACAAGTAGAAAAACACCACTTATATTTTGTCTTAGCTAATAAAAGAAAGCTTTGGCAACTGAATCTGTTATTTGTACAAGTGAGAGGATACATTGAAAACTTCAAAGGTGCATATGTAGAAGGAAACATTGAGGGGGAAGAAAAGTTCACTGGAGCAATGTTACAGTGAAGTTTCAGAAATAACCTAAATGTCCATCGCTTAAGAAATAGACTTTAAAACTCTCAGTTGAATATTCACTGGACTGTTCCCATGTTTCATCTAAGTCATGAATCAACCACTGGCCCCAAATACAACCCCTGTTTTATGAATAAAGTTTAATTAGAACATTAGCCATACTCCTGGTTTACATATTGTCTATAGCTACTTTCATGCTACAAGGGCAGAGTTGATTTATGACATAGACTGCATGACTCTCAAAGTCAAAACCAACTATTTGCTATTTAGCCATTTACAGAAGAAGTTTACCAACCTCTGATCTAAGTTAAAAGTACCACATATTGTAAAATGCACCACTGCTGTATGTACTACTAATACAAAAAAATAATTTTATGCCAGTTAAACTATGACAAGCCATCAGTTGTATAAGAAGCATCTGATTTTAGAGACATCAAAATATGAAAAAAATCATCTTAGAATAGATGAGTTGTGGATATAGCACTCGAAGTAAATAAATGACAGTGTTGGCATAAACCGGGATAATCTTACGTGCTTAATGGTGAGTGAGCAAAAGGCAAGTGTAGAGAAATTCGCAAAGTGATGTGAACTATATAATGGTATCTATATGTCTCTCTTTTTTTTAAGATTATTTATTTGACAGAGAGATCACAAGTAGGCAGAAAGGCAGGCAGAGAGAGAGGGGGAAACAGGCTCCCCGCTGAGCAAGGCTTGATCCCAGGACCCTGAGATCATGGCCTAAGCCAAAGGCAGAGCTCCAACCCACTGAGCCACACAGGTGCCCCTCTACATGTCTCTTAAAGAACAAAACATTGTTAGGAGCTTCTATGACTGTGGGTTTGTATAGGTAAGGATAATTGGAACGAATTGAAAGAATTTAAAGAAAATGTATGACAGGTTTTCCATGGGAGGAGAAGGAAGGGATCGAGGGTGGGGTTTTCCTTTTACCTGTAATCGGCTTAAGTGAAGCTTAAACGTCACTTTCTTCAAAGAACTCTTGCTCAGTCCTTCAGGTTTTTGTAAGAGGTAATTTACGAATAAACTTTAATTTTGAAAAACATCAAAACATGAAAAAGCTGGAAGAAAATATGTCCAATATGAGCAGTGGTGAATTTTTTACATTAGAAATAGGGATGATCGCGTTTGTGTTATATTTTGTGATCATAGTAAAGAACTTCATGGGTAACTGAAAACGATTATTCATATACTTCGTTTCTACCTCAATCAAAAGAGATTAAAGTTTGAAGAGGTACATGTTAATCAATTACCTGACGTTACAAACTAATCCTGTTTTTCTACTGTGGCATTAAGATTAAACACTGTGCAAGTCGGGGCCAAATTTCATAGTTGAAACTTTTTCTCATAGTGGTGGTACAGCTAATCTTTAAATACAATGTGCTTGATTCCTCACCATGAAAAACCACCAACTGGAAAAGTTAAATGTCAGGTGCATTTCACTGAACAGAAATAGCTTGTCATGACTCATGTTATTGATGTACTGATGTCATTTCTTTCAGCCTGACCTCACTTGTTTTGAAATGTACCTGGTGATTTTACTAGATTTTCTATGCTCTCACGTGCAGTTCAGGCCCCCCGTGTTGCTTGCGGGATGCCCTCATTTTGTCTGTCTGTAGCTGAGCTTCTAAAAATACTCTCTGTGTCCTTCAGTAGGATTCCAGATTGTTTCTTTCGATAAGGAAGATCTACTCACTTACCACTGATTTTATGGAGTTTTTGTTTCTATCTCGTTGTTTTAAGCATATCTTTGTCCGTGGAGGAGTGTTTTGTCAGAAGTAGGCCAAGCTGCCTGCCTTCGAGATTAAGACATAAACCATGTCCAAGAAAGTGATGGTGGGAAGTGGGGCCGTAGGGCCTTGAGTCTGTAGCAAGCGACGACAGGCTGGGGCTGGGGTCTCCTGTCACTAGCACGAAGACGGAGCGCTGTGCTGGTCACCATTTAACCGCACTGTTTCTTTCTCCAGTTCAATCTCACCATTTAGTATTGAGAGCACAAGACGCCAGAGACGGTCTGAATCCCCAGACTCCAGGAAACGGCGTATCCACAGATGTGATTTTGAGGGATGCAACAAAGTATACACAAAAAGTTCTCACCTGAAGGCTCACCGAAGGACACATACAGGTACGCTGTCCCAGGGCTCCTCTCTGGGCGGGGGTGGGGGAGATGGGGGATCAGGGAAAGTCCCAAAGGGGCCACTGTTCGATTTCGGGGTCCTGAGTGCCCAGGAATGTGGTTTATATTCGCTCCTTATACTGCGATCTAAAGTTGACTTCCTGTCTGAGGGGAGTGCGTTCCCCTGTCTCAGTTGAAAAAGACTTAAGTCTTAGTGACCTTAGCAAGGGTGAAGTTCATTGTCTATGTCTTAAGGACCTTTATGGCGGTAGGACACAGTGATGGAGCCTTTTTTATAATCAGTGTTGCCACGTAACCATTGTCTAGTTTCTCAGATTCTAAAAGGTCCGCAAAGCACACTCAAAAACGCTGAGCAAAATTGTCCTATCCTCTTAAAGGTAACATTTTTTTTTTTTAAGATTTTATTTATTTGACAGAGAGGGACACAGCAAGAGAGGCAACACAAGCAGGGGAATGAGAGGGAGAAGCAGGCTTCCCACAGAACGGGGAGCCTGATGTGGGGCTCGATCCCTTGACCCTGGGATCCTGACCTGAGCCGAAGGCAGCTGCTTAATGACTGAGCCACCCAGGCGCCCCTAAAGGTAGCATTTTAAGCACCACTTAGATCATGTTTTTCTCCCCTTGGTCTCTTCCCCCAAATAACCAAACAAATGAACCAAAAAATATATATATAAAATTGACATATATGTATA
>NW_019154099.1:29405796-29436914 GCF_002288905.1 Enhydra lutris kenyoni | reverse complement strand
TGTGTGTGTGTGTGTGTGTGTGTGTGTGTGTGTGTGTGTGTGTGTGTGTGTGTATCAATTATTGTAAGGAATGTAAGAAATATTTTCATGTGATTCCATTTGATTTTCACTGGTATTTTATATATAGAGGGAGGACTTCTAATATTCAGTTTAGAGAGAAAGAAATTGAGATTACACACAATTTACTGACTCTTGTCACCATCCCCCCCCCCCCCCCACATCCGTCCACCTCTCCATCCATCCACATACCCGTCCGTGTACTCATCCATCCACCCACCCACCCAGGAAATAACCTAGTGACTCTTTCCTTAGCCCCCTACCCACCCCTTCTGTCCTGTGCCTTATGTGTTCCTTAGCCAACATCCCCAGCCTCCTTGGCTCCTGGGTCCTGTTGGGAGCCCCCAGTGGAAGGCTCTGGGAAGAGACTGAAGGTAAGGAGAGAGCCCCACAATTACACTACCTTTTCTAGGAAAAGTGGGGACTGGAATGTGTAAAGCTCAAGGGAGCAGATAGGAGAGGGAAAGTCATTCCTACACACTCCTGGTAATTTCTGGTACCAATGGGCCACAGGTCAAGCAGGCTGAGTCCAGGGACTGTCCTTGATGGGCACCAGACGCCAGCATCTGCCTCTACCTGGAAACTTCACGTGGAACAGACTCCTGCTGAGAACTGTGAATAGTATTACATCTTAAAATATACTAAAATAATCACACTATGAACACCATTTCCTGGCCGAGGTAGCAAACTCATGTAAGCCAGTGTTCTTCATCATGTCATTGCCGTTTACTTCGTCATGTCATTGGACAGTTTCTAAAGCTGCTGGACAGAGACTGCGCCGTGACTCTGCACGTCGAGACAGGCATCATTTGTGTGTGTGTGATGCACTGCTGGTGTAGGAGGCTTGTCTGAACTCAAAAACACATTGCAGGATCTGGAGTTTACTTTTGCTCTTCTAACGTAGAACATATACTTCAAATACCTCTCCCAGTTCAAGGCATTGTGCAAACTGCCTCTTCATCTCTCATCCTTGCTCCCAGTCCTTTTCCTTTTTCTGCTTAATTCCAAATTCTTGCCTTTTCCATTGATTCCGAGCCTCCCCAGGAGAGGTTTTCATCTATGTCTCTGGCACTATTTTTGAATCAATTTCTTTACCATTTAGGCCAAGAATGAGTATAAAAACATGAGGGTCAAAGAAGCATGCTCCATCCCGTCAGTAGGTAATGAACAGCGATCACAGTCGTAAGTATGATCAGGTCACATGACTCACTTTTCACGGGAGCATTTCTGTTTAAAAAAAAACAAAAAAAGGAAGAGGAAGCTTTCTTCCGTAAATCATCGTATGTTTTGAGTTATTCCTTGAACTTTCTGAGGTACATGTTAGCCTCATCTGTACACAGACACCTCTGTTCCATTACCCAAGTGATGCACAGTGGATGGGAGGAAAGCAAACCCAGGACATTCGGGTTTGTATCTTACAGGTCAGTTAACATAAAAATGAAAGTAGGGGAGACATGATGTATGCGTTACCATTTAAAGCAATATAAACTTTGAATGTTGAAGCAGCACTAATTAGCTTAGGTTATTAATAAGATGAAATCATAGACTCCTAGGGTCCGCATCAACCTTATACGCCACAGAGTCTACTTTGTTGCCTAACTTTGGAAATCCCTTGGGTGTCATCGCTCACAAGGAACAAGTCCCTGCGACGCCGTTTTCTGCGCACGTACATGTCTTCTGTTTTATTTGATCCTTCACAACACCCGTGGCCGCAGCTGTCATTATCCCCTTTGTGCACTGGTGGCTCCTGGTCAGGTATTGTTCCCACAGGGGTGAGCTCACTCCTCCGCAAGACAAGCTGGGTGAAATTTCTGAGGGCAGAGTCCTCATCTCATCAGTATGGAGTGGCCTGTTAGGGCCTTGTTTGGCTCCCAGTACCTTCAGGTTGAATGGAACAGCCCCAACTACCTGTTCAACCAGAGCTCTCACTGTGACTCCCTGGCCCCGGTGCCCCTCCCCGGCATGAACCACTGGCATCTTCATTTCTCCAAATCAGGTACCCTCAGTTGTCTTAGCCATCTTTTTCTAGATATCGTCCCACTTGTCACTGTGTCTTTTCAAGTTTTCACACCGCAAATTGAAGGGAGAGATCTTGTGAATGGGCACCTCTTAAAATGTAAAAATAGTATTAAGTCCTCTAGCAGTTGACTCTGTTAAGTCCTCTAAATCAAAGACTGCTGAGATCTACATCTTGTCCCTCCCTTATACCTATACGGATTTTTTGTTAAACCTCAACACGCAATGTTGCGTTGATAGTTGACCTGTCCCCCCCCGGGACGGCTCCCTTGGGAGTAGTGCATTTCCTCTCACTGGACATGTTTCGCTGCTGGCTGGCTGATCTTTTGTGGGAGATACAGAACAGAACCAGTATTCTGAGGGCTGTGGATGCCCTTTCAAGTCTGGGAAATAGTGAGTCTACATCCATTTGGTTGACTTGGGCCTGTTCTTCTAAGTTGAAATGACTTTGAAACCTCTCCCTGCCCACCTTGCATTTAGTATTTTAGCTCTCTCCTGCAACTTTTCCATTTTTGCCAGATATTAAGTAAGACAGGTTAAAGGAAAAGGCTCTGAGATGTGATCCCAGAGACTTCCATCTAACTGGGTCCTAATTTGTTAACCAGTAGCTAAAAAACCACCTAACTGTCCTACCTCTAGTCCTTCTTTCTCAGTATCACAGCTACATCAGCAAATTCCTTGTGAAATTCCTACTCCAAACCAAGACATGCCACATCCATTCATCCACTTAACAGAGAGATATTTACTCCACAAGACATAAATCCTCCTAAATTATCAAGTAATAGTCCTTTTAAAAATAACGAATGAAACTTGGTTCAAAGTGAGCCCTTGTGTGTTTCTATTTATAATTCTATGCAAGGTTTCTCAACCTTTTGTTTAAAATGAAATCAAAACTAGTTGTAGAGGGATTCAGGTTGGCTTGCTTTGCTTTTAATAAGTTCTCAGCCATACCTTTGCTTCAGGCATTTTGAGTAAGTTATTTTTGTGTGACCAATAACAATGAATGTAGAGCTTGGGATTATAACAGATGACTTATGAGAAGTACGCACGCTATGGGAGGTGAGCAAGTAGCAATAAGAAATTTCCTTTGATAAAGTCATGTTAATTTTACCTTTAACACTTGATCTTTTGTGCTTTATTAGTATGTGATCAATCATCTCTTTAGAATTTGCAAAGTAAATTAAATACAGTTGAAGAAGTGTGGAAGAGTGCCTTTTTAAATTTGGAAATAATTTTGTTTTAATTTGGAAATAATTTAAGTGTATTGTCATGGCCATGCAGTTTAGATAATAATGTAAAGATCTGAGCAAACACTTTTAACTACCTTTGCTAACATTTGCCTGTGGTGAATTATTTAAGGTGTGGTAAAAAGGAGAAAAAATTTATGTATCTCAGCAATCCTGTACCCATGGTTGTCAGCAGGTACATTGTTCCTATTCACTGGTATAAATTGTGTCTCCCCTACATGGAGCAATGTACAGTCTATTTAAGTACATATGCACTATAATTAAATTAATGGTTATTTAAACCTTTGTTACGCATAACTAGCATGTACTGTGTATTTCCCTCACTTCATTTTAAGATTTGTATTGCTTATTAAATGACTTAAATATCAATTTTAGAAGGAAATAGTCTTATGAATCTGGTATTGCTGTTCACAGTTCTCTTATTTTCTAAAAATATATGTCCCAGTATTTCTAAAATGCAGAACAAGCAACATTCAGGCATTAATGATTCCTGTAGCCACTAGATGGCGCACAACAACCAGCTGTTGGGTTTCGTCTGGGAGGGTCTGAAAGTCAAGGAGAGCGCTCTGGTGGCATGGGGGCCAGAACATAATGATCAGTGTCCTGTGAAATATGGCCATTTAATGATGAACAAAGAAAAGAAAATATAAAGATAAATTTAAAGCCAGATTTTTAAAGGAGTAATTAACATATAAAAATATTCAGTTTCGAATGACTCTGGGAGTATTTTATATTCTAGCTTGATACCCTGCTCTTCAAAAATCCGTGGGGCTTATTCAGTCACTGTTGTCTAATATTCATTTTAATCCCTATGTAACGTATGCCTAAATTTTAAAAATTAGTAACTGTCAAGCAAACACATTTCTTATCTCTCTGGCTTCATCAAAAGTGAGTCCTATCTGAATGTTACACTTCAAAGACGTTAACTCATATGGATGCTTTAAAATTATTAACCACCTGTGATTTAAGTCTCTAAAACGTGTCCTTCCCTACCTTTTATAAATGAAGGAAATGCTGTATGATTTAGCTCTTCCCTTGAGGAATGATGCCTTTGTAATTAATATCAGATAATGATGGTGCATTTGGAACACACCCGTGTGCACACACACACATTCAGACACACACATCAATCCTAAATGCTTGCAGATTCCATGCCTTCTCACTTTTTTACTCGCCTCATCACTTTTCACTGCTATTCCTACATTTCTTTCTTCTGATTTGACATTATGTTGAACTGGGTGAGATTCTGAAATGGTTTGATGATATTCCTACAAAGAAATTCATGAGCTCTGTGACAGCTGCGCATATTAGTGGCCTTTCTTCATAGGTCTTGTAGTTGCTCGATCAGGTGGTGAGGTGCTGCTTCTACTCCCACATGTCTTCATTAATTAAATAACTCACTCATATAAAACTGTGTCAGGCCTGCTGTCTAGATTTGTTGTTAGATAAAGCATCAGGCTTAGCGATGCCAAGATAATTAATCACTTAAGAGCAAACTGAATTTTTCAGGTAAAAATCCTTCCCAACAAGTTGTTGGTAAGTCTTGGCCAAACCACGTGTAAGTCTGAGCATACTGCTACTTGCTGAGAAACAGGAAACTGTAGTAGGACTAGAACCACCTTTGAAGTCAGCAGATGAGAGGTTGAATCTGGCCTTGGCCCCTAACTGGTGGGCAAACTTAGATAAGCTACTTCACTCTGTGAATCTCAAGTTTTCTGTTTCATTTTTATCTTTGAACATAAACATAGCACTCTTTGGTATAATTACTCCAGGGGGCCTCGGTTTTATATCCCCAGGAAATACAGTGACTAAGCCATCAGAGGGACTCGGTGTTCAACTGAAATTGTATATATGAATATTGATACAGATATATGTTGTTGTTGTTGAGACCAGTAGATTCAAGGCAAAAAATTGTGCCTCATTTGGTATTCACTCATCACAAGTAGCTATAATCATGTCATCTCTGTACTTCAGACCCTACTAATTTAACATTTTTATAATTCAGAAAAAGTAAAGCAAAAGCTGTTGCCTAAACAAGTCCTCTTTATCATCATTTTGGCAAAATGATGATACACATAATCTTATAAGGAATATATTTAAAGTACTTAGTAAAAGACAGTTTTCCATTTGAATCTGTGTAGACAGAATTAACAGGACACACACTTATCGAGCATTTTCCATGTCTAAGGCATGCCGGGTTTTTTCTTGAAGAAGGCAAAAAGAGACAAAGCTCCCATCTTCAGTGAAGAGGTCCATAAGTAAACTAGATAAGATTCACATGAACAGTCATGACAGAGGCCAAGAGTGCAAAGCCGTATAATAAAGGTAGAAGCAAAATGACAAAAGAACATGGAGCTGTCTGTTATGGCTAAGGAGACTTGGGGACACCTTCCTACTCTGGGTAGGAAGGCCCTTCTCATCTGACTCATCAAGGCCCTTCTCATCTGACTTCTGTTCATCTGTTAAACCTCCTTTGCAGACCCTATCCCAATTTCCCTCTTTCCTCAGCCATACAAACGCATGAACCTCCAAATGTGCTAAACTCTATGGAGTTCAATCGTTCATTTTTACCCCTGACCTGAAATGGCTTGCTTAGGGCCCTCCTTTCTTCCTACTTTTTTAGAAACTCCATTAATTGTTCAAAACTGTTTCGGTGTCCCCTGGTCTGTTACGCTATCTGACTACCCTCCCTCCCCAGCCAGGTAGAAGCCTCCATGATCCTAGAGCTCTTGGGCATTTCCATGCTCCAGCACAAAGGGAGCCATGTGGGAAACATGGCCGCAGTAGAAACAACAGGGCCCACCCTCTGATGACATGA
This sequence comes from Enhydra lutris kenyoni, assembly GCF_002288905.1. Taxonomy (NCBI): domain Eukaryota; kingdom Metazoa; phylum Chordata; class Mammalia; order Carnivora; family Mustelidae; genus Enhydra; species Enhydra lutris. The sequence continues at coordinate 29,430,776 of NW_019154099.1, read as the reverse complement.
GGGTAAGAAGAGGGAGGCTTTGAAGACATTGGTACTTCACACTGTGGTTTAGGAGTAAGAAATGCTGTGAACAAACATGGAGACCACAGATGGGAGGGAGCTGACATTTCCTGAGAACCTGCCAGATCCCGGTACAGTGCTCAGCTCTCTTAGCGCTTGACCTGTTTCAGTCACCTCTGTATAGTCTCTGTAAGGTTAGAGCACTCACCCACTTTCATGCAGTGAACGAGCCGTGGAGCTGGGATTCAAGCTCCAGGCTCTCTAGAACCTGTCCCGTTGTCACGACACCTGCCAGCCTCCTCTCCACGCGAGCCGCCTTGCCCCGTCGGCTAGCCGGCAGCCCATACCTGTTCACTGACGGTCGTGCAGGTCCTTTTGAAGTCAGAACATAACAAGGGACTTTAAATGGTCTAATTTTAAAGCTTTTCATTAATGTGAACTGGTCTTTCTTCTGAGTCTATTAAAATTTTACTTTGTTAGAAAGGCAGTGAGAAGACAAGGACCAGAAGCATTAATGATTAAATAGGCGGCCGTAGAGTGCTCGTTCGGTGGGAGGCTCTCTGCACAGGAAGGGGTCCGCCGTGAAGACAGCAGGGATTCCGAATGCGGTGGGGGAGACAGCTGGGGACCACGTGCAGTGTGCTCCGAGAGAGCCGCGGGTGAGCGCGAAAGCCGGGAAGGGCGGATGGGTCCTGCCTACGGCTGGCGGGCCTCCCCTCGAGCAAGCACCGAAGTGCCCTTTCTAAAAGGGAACCTAAATCCTCTGGATGAAAAGCAAAGTGCTGTGGACCTGTCGCACTTGTTTTCATTTGTGGAGGCGTTAACTTCAATCGTCCTAGAGAGTGACCGTGTAGAAACACGCTGAGCCTGGGTTTACGATTATCTGCTTGCAGGTGCCGATGCCGTGCATATTTCACTTGACTTGGTTTTGAAAGTGTTAACCTTAGTTTGGTGTGCCTGGGTAACTCAGATGGTTAAGCATCTGACTCTGGATTTTGGCTCAGGTCCTGATTTCAGGGTCATGAGACCGAGCCCTGCACCGGGCATGAACTGCACGGGGCGTGAAACCTGCTTAAGATTCTCTCTCTCTCCCTCTCCCTCTGCCCCTCCCGGCACGGTGCAGGTGCCCGGGTTCTCTCCCTCTTTAAAAAAAGAAAGAAAAAAGTGTTACCTTATTTAAAATTTGTAAAAATAAATTCATCTTTTATATAGCTTTAGAAAAGTAATGGCTTTTAAAACAGCCTTACCAATTATTACCTCAGTTAAATAAATTAATTACTAAATGAGTTCTCCTTCTTAATTCTTTTCGTGTTAGTGAACAAATCGTTAATGACAGTGGAAAGTTCAAAACACCAGGGCATCTCATGACCATGCTCTGTGTTTTCCCTCTTTTACTTCTGGGTTTATTTTATCCATATTCCAGTCAAAATGGTGTTGTAAGCAGGAGTCGGATAATAGTATCCCAACCCTTGTAACTTTCTCATGCTCCATCAGAGAATGACTAGATTGTGAGTTTGAGTCATCCTGTCCTGAATGGCAAAATTACTACTAATAAGAAATTTGTGGGTTTAATGAAATCATTAAAGATAAAAGATAATGAGGAGCTGTATCTTTGCAGAAAACATATCCACCCCTAAAGAATATATAAAAAATATTTATTGTGCTTGACTATTCAATAAAAGTCTTCATAACTAAGAATGAAAAGAATTATAAATATATTGTTTTAAAGATGAAAACAATTAATGCTCATTTGAACAGCAAAATAGAAGGCCCCATTCCTCATCATGTTACTAATTTTAAAGGTTTAAAATGAGATATTTGTTTGCAGACCAGAACTTTAAATGGCACCAGTTTTAAATGAAACCTCCCAAATTTATTTTCCTTCTCAAAAATACATATTCTAATTCATTAGACTAGAAAAGATGGTAGAATGGATAGAATGCTAGCAATAGACTCCCTGCCTCACAAAATAGATTACTCTTTTTTTTTTTCTTAAAGATTTTATTTATTTATGTTAGAGAACACTAGAGCTGGGAGGAGCATAGGAGAGGGAGAGAGGGAATCTCAAGCAGACTCTGCGTTGACACAAAGCGTAATCTCATGACCCTGAGATCATGTCCTAAGCCAAAAGCAAGAGCCGGATGCTTGACTGAGCCACCCAGGAGCCCCTCTTTTTTTTTTTTTTTTTTTTTTTTAAGTAAGCTCTACACCCAATGTGGGGCTCGAACCCATAACCCCGAGGTCAAGAATCCCACGCTCTACTATCTGAGCCAGCCAGGCGCCCCAGATTACTCTTGACTGTTGTGTGTTATATTTTTAAAAGAATGTGAGGTATTTGAATTTAAGTAGTGTCCTTCATTTAACCAACAGCATTTGTTAGCACCGAGCTGTGTCGGCCCTGGGGATATAGTGATGAAGAAAGCGCAAACCCTCCTCAGTACAGAGCTGTTGAGTGGGGCAGGCAGACAGGAAAACCAGCAATCACAGTAGGGTGTGATGAGAGTTTAGTATGGGTGTGTCCCGGGTCCCAAGGGCTACATGATCAGGCTGTGTTTGAGAAAATGTTCCTTCAAGTAGTTCAGATGGTATTGGAGGGGGTAGCACATAAGACAGGGAAACAGAACCATTAGACGTTGGTTTCAGTGGAAGGTGGCAAGAACCTAAAGAAAGGCCGCCTGCCACGGGAGGGATAAACTGGAGAGGACGGCCGGGCAGATACTTGGAAGGCAGCACCGACAGGTAGAATAGTTAGGTTGCACAGCAGAGAGTAACAGTGAGGAGTCCAAGAAATCCCCCAGCTAGAGAAGTTTGTGACTTGACTGATACCTGAGGAAGTGGGATTGCCTTTCTTTCCACTTAGCAAAACGGGAGGAGAAACTTGTCTTATTCAGATGGTAGATGCTGAGTAGAATTTTGGTCACGTTGAGATGGCTTTTGAACTGCCACTTGGGAAATCTCTATAATGCTTAGGAGAGAGACTGAGGTGTCGATTCTTAGGAATCTTTTCCTTACAAGTTGTGGTGGAAGCCACAGGAGCCAAGGAGCACATAGGCAGGTGAGAAGTCAGTCAAAATCTTGGTAAGCCTTTATGGGACAGGTAAAGGAAGGATACTGTGCAAAAGAAACGGAAAGGAAAGTATAACCGGAAACATGGGAAAATAAATATTGTCACTATGTGGAAATAGAAACTCAGAAGAGCCAAACAAAGTATTACCCTTAGACCTTGAACTTTTTGCTGTCAGTAAAGTATATTTTTATTATAGGATATTTTGGTTCATTTATACTTGATTTCTACATGAGAAGGACTAGTGTCTCTGTGTTAACATATTGTCTGTCCTGTAAGGACTCATTCACATTTTCAGCCTGTTTCTCCAGCTCTGACCAGATAGCCTGGTTTATTAAAGCAGTGACTTAAGTGTCAAGAGCAATATAGACGAGAGGTTCAAACTGAGGGCCCTGGTGTCTGACTCCCAGGGTTCAAATCCCACCTCTACCACGTACCAACTCTGGGTGAAGTGGGGTTGGTTACTATAACTACTTCATTGGGAACTTCATTGGGTAAAGTTCACATCCGTAAAGTTCTTCAGAATAAAGTATGATGCACGGAAAGTGCTATGTGCTTTGGCACAGACTGTTTTTATCAAAGATAGCCATTATGGAATTGCATGGGGAAGAAAGACAAATCCACTTGATCTCATTTACACATCGTGAAGAAGAGAGTTAACTCAGACCAGACAATTCACAATTCAAACACAGTGTGTTTGATCAACTTGATAAGGTGAAATAGGTCCAACAAATTATTGAATACTACATTGTTCTCTTTGGCCTATAAAGTAGCTTTATATTTAAAATGTTAGGAAAATCAAGATCAAATTGGTATCCAGTTACCAGAAATCCCTTAATTCATTTTTTTTTTAATAGCAAACAGGATCTGTTTTTAACTTTATTTATGTCCTAGAAAAAAAAAAAGAAAAATCTTGAATTTTATAACTACAAAATTAAATAACCTATCATTTCTCAGTCACTGGCTACGTGGGCTTCTTAGTTTCACAAGTGTAGGAATAGTGTGTCCAATTTACAGATGGGGAAACAGTGCTTCAGAAAGCTGAACGCTTGAGCCTGAGGTCTAATTACCGATGACTGAGCCAACGTTCGGCCAGGCTCTCTGCCTGATTTCAAAGCCTGTGCTATTTCCTGCGCCCTTACCGCCACCAAGAGGGAAGGCAGCCTCGGTCTACCGGTCTACCCTGAGAACAAGTCAGGCACTGCATAATCTCAGCTCTAGGTTTCTGTTTCCTCATTTTAAAAGTAACTTATTTCCTCCTCTCTCTCTGCCTGCCTCTCTGCCTACTTGTGATCTCTCTCTGTCAAATAAATAAATAAAAAATCTTAAAAAAAAATTAAAAGTAACTTATTTCCTTCCAGATCTAAAATAGGGTGAACTTTTATGAACTAATGTAACAGAAACCAGAAGACAAGATAGGAATCTTGATTCTGGTCCACTCCCCCCCACCCCCCATATGCAAATACCATTCCTCAAGTGAAACAGATTGTCACAGAAAATATGTTGAGCCTTGAGTGTAATGTAGCTCATTTGTCAGCGTCTGGGGCCCCGTAACTTTATAAAAGTTAAACAGAGACACATTTCAGAAATGCACTTCTGAACTGCAAAAAAAAAATGCCTCTGCTTCCTGTTGCAAAAGGTGTTCCTTTTCAGTTGCTTGAGAAAATATTAGAGAGAAGCTGATGTGAGAACATGGCTGTTTTGTTTGACCCAGACTTTTTCAAAGACGCATTCCTCTCCTCCGTATTGCTCACACGTCATTTTAATATGAAAGGGCACCTGTCTTTTGTCTCAGTACACATTTACCTTTCAGCATTTCAGATGGTAAGATGGGAGGTACCTGAAAAAGTTATTTTTGTTTCGTGGGTTTTGGGAATCCATTCAATACCTGCTGTTTTCTTTAGACTTTATTATGCCTCTGCTGGGTAAATGTCATGGAAATGCATTTAGTGACTCTTAATCCTTTTCTTTAACCAAGATTGAAAGAGACAGGGGTTCTCATAATAAATCAGTTTGTTGACTGTTGCAAGAAAAAAAAAAAAACCTGACGTGAGTTTTCATTTTCTCAGGACACTTAATTAGACTTCTGTTTAAATAATGCCTGTGACTACACCACACACTCACACATACACACACACACACACACACACACAGGCAGTTTTGCATGAAAAATTACACTTAACTTGAACCCCGAAAGTGCAGTTAAAAAGAGTGTTCTAAAACAAAACTTTGCAAACCTCCTCGTTTGATCTTTTTTTTTCCCTCTCTCTCTCTTTCATCTTTATAGGACTGTTCCACTTTAAAAAATAGAAGCTCTTGCTATTAGTTTTGGTTCACATTTTCCTTTTTCAGTGGTTCTCATAGTGTAGTCCAGGTTTTTTAAAGAACAGAGGAGGACAGATTGTGCTCAAAAAATGGCCAGATCCTTTCTTTCCTTTTTTTTTTTTTTTTTTTTTTTTAAACACAAAGTGTGGAAATGGCTTGGATTTGTTATGGGACATGGAGAACTTCACGCTTTAAAAACTGAAGACCTACAAGTTAGTAAACTGCTTCCCCAGGTATGGCATGGGATTAAGCTACCAATTAATCACCCAGATGGTGTCCTTCGGTTTTCCTGAGACACTAGCAACTTAATGTCTCAATTTAGCCAAGAAATATTATCTACTAAGACTTACTGGTAAAGACATAAATGATACCATTTTCTGTCATTTCATTATTTCATGGGATTAGTAGAAGAAACAAAAATCAAAGGTGATCCGATGTTAGAGTCAAAACTTCCCATTATTTTGAGGGCTATTAACCATGCTTTCAGAGATTTGCCTCTCGGGATTCTAAGTGTACTTGTGAATTAGACAAAAGGAAGAAGGTGGGCATGCTATTTTTATTTTCAGCTTATTTCTAGGGAAAACAGGTTTGAATAACACATTTGCTGAAATCCAATTCAAACGCGTTGAAGGGCAGTTCACAGTTCCTACAGAAATTACTGGAAATCGTGTTTACTGTCACTGTAATTCAGCCCGATGCCCAGCAGCTGTGTGACGGAGAAGCACAGACTGGGAGATGACTGACTCCTCTCATCGCCCAAGCCAACTCTCTCCATAGGAAAATTGTTGTGGAAAATACACTTAACCGTTCTGCACCGACCACGCTGACTTCTTAACGTTAAATTTAGGGTTTTTTATTTTCTAGGAAGATTTTAAAGGAAAGAAGACAGGGTGGAAGAAAGATTCTTTCTGCTCATTATATCCTTTCGGGGTTCATTTATGCATACTGCAATACATCTTACAAACATATTTATCATTTAATAAGTTTTTACTCACATCAGGAAGTTTCTGTTACCCTAATTTGCTTGTAAGATCATATCCTTTAAACTGCTTTAAAGCACAAGTGTAAAATACAATGTATAGCTGAATACAATACAATGGCCACTAAATTTTTCTGGTATCTACTTCTAGAACTTGACTGGCCCAAAAAGAGCATTTTTTTTTTTTTTTTAATAAAATGCTAGGTAGTGGGCAGGTATAATCAAACCCTAGTTCTCTCCTGAGTGAGGGGCAGAGGTCAGCCCTGTACCTGGTCAGAGTGGCCATCTCCTCCACCACCCCCATAGCTCAGCCTCTAATTTTGAAGAGAGATTAGAAGATAATCATTTTCTTTTTTCCCTCTTTATTTTAAGCATGGGGAGAGAATACCCAAACTCCAGTTCTATTAATGCAGCAGTAGGGGCAAGGAATATTATGCTTAAGTTTTCATGAATATTAAAAAGAAAGTATACCTTCTTACAAGAAATTTGCAAGGAAAATTCACTTATCACTCAGTTAAGCTTACTCTTTTCTGATAGGCTTTCTCCCTCCCCACTCCCTAGTGGAAAAGGTTTACATTCTTCATTATATGCCTTTATTCGTCGCTTAGCCCCTTAATAACTTATCAACTTATTTATTATTTGCAGTGGTTTTATTCAAGAGCAGGGACATGTCTGCCTGTGGTATTTTTGAGAGCTATTCCTTGTCTTTTTTTTTTTTTATTGAGATATAACTGACATTAAATCAGCTTCAGGTGTACGACATGATTCAGTATTTGTATAGGTTGTGAAATGATTCCTACAGTAAGTGTAGGTAACATCTGTCAACACAGATACAGATGATTTTTTGTGTGTGATGAGAACTTTTCATTAAGATCTACTCTCTTAGCAACTTTCAAATATGTAATACAGTGTTACTAACTATAGTCACCCTGCTGTTGCCGTGTATTCCCATGACTTTGTTTCTCTGTAACTGGCAGTTTGTGCCTTTCGACCCGCTTTACCTGTCTCACCCAGCCTTGTCTTTCCTGATTGCTTACTGCCCTGGATTCCACCTCACAGAATACTTGGATTTTGCACTCAATTTTCCTGCTCCGCCTCTGTGGGCTTACAGAAGAAAGCCTTACCATCAGTTACTGCTTCCCCTGTGCCCCATCTCCTGAAGTATCCATATTAGAAACGATGCCATACAGCTAAGCTCTTTCTGATCCTTCCCTCCTGTGCCTTCCTTCCCAGACTCAGTAGAATAGTAACTGGTCAAGGTTCACAGTGACCTTGTAAAGGGGTTGTGTAGAATCATTGTTCTTTTGGTTACCAGATAAGAGTAAACTTAATTGTCTGAGTGGTAAGTGAATTTTCCTTGCAAATTTCTTATAAAAAGGTATACTTTCTTTTTAATATCCATAAAAGCTTAAGCATAACATTCCTTGCCCGTATCATATGTATTTATTACTGAGTGGGCTCTTAGAATTTTAAATGGGGTCCTATGAGGAGAATAAGTGGTTATTCTAAAGCCCAAATATTCCCTCACCACCCATCCCAAATTGACAATGTGCATTATGTATCCCAATTCAGTAAGTTAACATAATCAGGAAGCCTGCGGAAGGCTCAGGTGACCCCTTACACCAGGGGTCAGTAAACTTTCCGCAAAGGGCCAGATAGTAAATTTCTAGGCACCGCAGGCCACGCGTTCTCTGTTGCAGGGCTCGGTTCTACCCTCAGTGCATGACAGCCTGAAACAGTATGGAGACTCCTGTTCCAACAAAAACTTATTTATGGATGCTGAAATTTGAATTTCATGTAATTTTCACATGCTGTGAAATAGCCCTCTTGATTTTTTTTTCCCCAACCACGTACCAAGTATAAAAACCACTCTAAGCTCAAATATTGCACAAAAAGCAGGCCACAGACTAGATTTAGCCCCGAAGAGCCACTCTCTGCTGTAGATTTTCAAGTAGAAAGGACATAAGTGTCATTATTAAACAGCCAAAATGGAAGGAAAAGTTATACTATTATAATTGTGAGGAAGAAATTAGAGAATATTAAGTGCCTACTCCCGGTGTTCAAGGAAATTCCGAGAACACCTGAGACAATAAACTGTCCCCATGGTGGGCCATTCGAAACTCTACCATCCTTCCTGAGATGACACTGGAGGCTCTCGTCCCCTTCCTGGCCTCTACTTACTTTCCAGGCTTATCCCACCTATGGGTCCCCTTCCTCTCTATCCAGAATGGTAAAGGGAGTCATACATATATGACACTTTGAGCATCCATCCTTCAATTAAGAAAACCGACTATTCTTTTCCTTTCCAAACCTTACACTCTGGACTGGTTCCAGTCTGGAGAGGACTGGGAGATGCCTGTTAGTGACAGAGGCCACCAGCTGAGCACAGTGTCCCAAAGATGGATGTGTTTTTGAAATCATGATTTATGTCAAGCTCAGCTTGTGGGAACCCATGCTCCTGATGTGAATTCACAAACACACAGGGAGGACATGTAAATAAAAGCATGGTAACAGTTGCCATTAATATACTATGTAGGAGACCCTCAATCTTTTTCAGTTAGGGCTTCTGATTTCTGTGTTTGTTTGTTTGTTTTAATTTCTGATCAACTTGGTCAGTAGACACCTGCGAATGAAGATTTTTGTCTCTGTAGGGCATCTAGAATGAGTCAACGGTTGAGGTTTTAGGTTATTGCACTGAGTAGGCTTCTCCTTGAAAGGAGCCCTTCCAGAGTTACCTGGAGCTTTCTGAGGCCCACAGTTAGTGCATCAATATTTCTAGATTGAACTGGTCTGTGCTATTCACTCCCTTCTGAAAGGGTCACTTGATCCTAAAAAGACCCGTATAGATAGCATTTATTTCAGGGCTGAATGAAAGTTGTTGGGTTCAGTTCAGACTGGTTCTCCCATGTAGGCATCACTTGTCCGCTCATTTATAGGGTTCAGTGGTTCTGTGTGTGTGTGTGTGTGTGTGTGTGTGTGTGTGTGTGTGTGTGTGTGAGTTTCACTAATTCATACAAGCATTTGTTTGATACTTACTCTAGGCTCCAAGGATATTGAAATGGTAGAGGCACTGACTTCCATGTATTCAGAAACAGGTGGAGGAGAAAGGCATCTGAATAAAACTTTTATGATACGTTGCGATACATGATATAAGTAAGAAATGAATGATTTGGGAATACCTGAGAAAGTAGAAATAACTTTGAGGGTGTGACAAAGTTTACATGGGAAAAAACTATGCATTCCACTGCAGCACAGTGAAAAGCACTGGATTTGGAGCCAAGTACATTTTTTTCTTCTGACACTGGCAAGTTACCTTACTACATTGAGCCTCAGTTTTCTCAGCTGTAAAGTGGGGTTAAAAATACTCACCCTCCAGCTCTATGCATAGGAATCTGCAAAAAGTTCCCTTTCCTATCTTAGGCCCTTTTCACCAAAGACTGTGTGTGGCCAGGATGCCTGTTGTTGACTATTTGATGGGAGGAACAGGAGAGATCACTTTTTGTGGGGTTGCATGGGGACAGGGCATCAATTCTGAATGAGAGCCAGGAAAAAAAAACAAACAAACAAAAAACAACCCACACCTGGGTCAACCATTGTCTCTCTCCCCGTGGGAGTTCATTTGGACAATGGATACTGTATCTTTTCCCAGCAAAGCCTTTGCATATTTTACCGTCCTTACAAGTTGACTGAAAGACCCGGTCAAATTACATACTTCTTCAGACGGCTTTTCACCATGAGTTTCAACACTGAAACCAACTTGATGATTCTTCAGGGCTCACCCTAATTAAATCACTGAAAAGAGTATTTAAACTTTACACTTGTAAGCTATCTAGGATTCTTTTCCAATAGACAAGCAAAAACTAGATGTTTATGAGTGACATGTGCTTCATTCATACCTAATTTCTGGGGAGCGGCGGAATGCTTTTACCTTTCGACGAGATTTTGTGCCTATTCCCCATGACCGATAAATGGACATTGTGTCCTAAAATAGCCTTAAACCGTCTAAGTGATGCCCATTTGGGGAGGGGTATTGAAACCAAATGTAATTAATGACCCTATATAGTTCTTCGTGAGTGTCAGCATTAGAGCCAAATCAGCCTAGTCAGAGAGCTAAAAAGCCTTTTTAGTCAAGCGGTTGTGGTTATATCCCGTAGCGATCAGTCTGGCCCTTTGGATGCTTTGACCGTAAAGTACCGTCCCCGTCACCGAGGAGGCAAGTGTTAATGAACTAACTGGCCAGATGTCACCACAGGAGGGAGGACATGGAACGCGCTCCCTGCCCCCACCTGACTGACCTCCTCCACCCCTCCCCACCCCGCTGGCAGGGTGCAGAGGCTTCCCGACCAAAGATGACCACACGGAAACCCCACGGAGAGGGACAGTGTCCCCACACATAGTGCTGGCTTGGTTCTTGGGGGCAAGTGACGGAGCACCCAAAGCGTGTGTCCCTTTTTCTTCCAGGAGAGAAACCCTACAAGTGTACCTGGGAAGGCTGCACCTGGAAGTTCGCTCGCTCCGACGAGCTGACAAGGCATTACCGCAAGCACACGGGCGTGAAGCCGTTCAAGTGCGCGGACTGTGATCGCAGCTTCTCCCGGTCAGACCACCTGGCCCTGCACCGCCGGAGGCACATGCTGGTGTGAGGAGTGCGTCCCGTCCAGCTTGAGCGTAAGAGCTGGGTCTCTTAGCGGCACCCCATTCAGCAGGGCTGAATCCCCTCCACAGTGTTAACGCAAAAGGGCGTCACCATCCCACGATGTCTGAAACCAGAGCAGGAACAAGAAGGAACCCTTCTCCTTTCGGTCTGAAGGTAACCCCCATCGCGACTGCACGAGAAACGTCTTCACGCTGGCCTGGGAGATCCGTGACACAAGCGCTGAGGAGACAGGCACTGTTTCCCCGTGCCGTGTACTCTGCCGTTTCAGGATGTTTGTAGCTTGTACGTTTTCTGAGCTGTCAGACGTTTTGTTATCGATCCCTTAAAGGTCACCTATCACCAGCCGATGGCTAGAGCAGGACCTTTCAGATTGGGATTCTTCTCCCGCACCCACCCCCCCACCCTGCCCCCTTCTTTTTACTGAAATTTTAGTTCCTGTCTCAGTAAGCTAGAACACACATCCAGTCTGTTTCCAGCGAGCAGCATGAAAGTAGAGAAGAAGCAGCCTGTTGGAGAGTTCCATGACCTGAAAAGAAAGGGGCACTCAGGCGGCCCTTGGCAATAGCGCCACCCGCCACTTGTCATTAGGCCATGCCCTGAAGAGAAACCGACATTGAATCTTTCATTTGTTTGTCGTTGATTGTTTCTGTTTTGTTTCGATTCCGTTCTGTTCATCTGTTGGAGCAGAGGGGCAGCGACATTTCAGGTGGAGCGTAGTGCCAGCGTCTGCCCTGGCGTGGACCGGCACCGAGGTGTTCTGTAGTTGAATAGGAAGAGCCTGTCTAAAAAAAAAAAAAAAAAAAAAAAAAACTACTGCCCCACTTCAAATCGCAGTGTCCTGTCACCTAGGCATCATCTCTTCCTGTCCCTAGTATTTGATTACAAGGAATCAGGGGGAAGAAAAAAAAAAAAAACTTTCTTAGACACACTGGCACCAAGGTAAGAGGTGGGGCTGCTCGGGCAAAGTCAGTGAACATGAAAAATCAGACAAAGCAGAGATGGGATAAAGCGCCTCTTGAGGAGAAAAGCAATAATGAATAAAAGGACTTTCCTACAATAACTTCACTGAGGACTCACGTTACCACAATTTTCATACTTACTAAAGGGATTGTAAAAAACACCCCAGTGGTTTAGCGGTCTTGGTTGCAGGGACAGCACTGAGGTAATCTTTCTGCTGATTTTGTTGTCCTGCTTGGTCGAGTACCACAATTAAAGATTATGCTCCCCTTTTCTTGTTTGAAAACAGTTATTTGGTGAACAGAAAGGCCAAGGAGGCATAGCAGGGAATTAACCCTTGGGTTAAGGGGTCAGTCCTCCTTGGAACCGAGTCAGTGGAAAGGGAGTGCTCCCCGAGGAAAGCCTAACATGGTGCTAGTTTCCTCACTTGGAGAGCCAAGGCTAAGTGACTCTCCATTTAGGTTCTTCTATACAGATTTCATTTTCTAAACTGTATCAGACCCCAGGGGTTCTGCGTTGACACAGACAGGGATGTTGAACCCACTCATTCCGTGCTGAGGGTGAGGGGAGATGACAGTCCCATCAACCCCCTAAAATAATGAGCCTTTCTTGCAACTAGTGGAGTATACAGTAAACAAAGCAATACATCACCAACAAGCATTCTTTCAGAAAAATTATCATATTTTTTTTTCCCCACTAAAAGCTGTTCTTCTTTCAGCTTTACGTGGCTAAGGGGCTTGGTGACTTTTTCTGTTATTGTTGTCGTTGTTAAGATTTTTTATAGCTTAGATATAAAAGTTTGCCAGCATAGACCTTTGCAATGTATTTTAATTACAAACACTTGATTTGGGGAATTGCACAAATTAACCTCACAATATTCCTAGCTCATTTTTAAATGTTTGAACATTCTGAAATAATTTCCGGTGGCAGAACTGTCCTTTTTAGGATCATCCCCTAATTCAGAGAATCTTATTCTGACGAAGCAAGGAACGATAAAACGTTGAAACAAAGACAATTCGTGTTGGATGGTATTAAAAGGAATTGTTTTAAATGTTCAAGCAACAGCATAATGATGTTCAGGTCAAATTCTATCTTCAAAACTATGTGCTCTGCATTTTCTGCCAGGTCTGAAAAACTCATCAGGCAATTTCCCTCGAACAAGGGCTTCGAGTCTATTGATAAATAACTTCTTTTGCTACAACATCTATTACCCACCAAGCACTGTTTTTTTGTGTGTGGTTTTTTTGTTTTGTTTTGTTTTGTTTTGTTTTTGTTTTTTTGGCTTTTTGTTTTTGTGGGGGGGGTTGTTTTGTTTTCTTTGGTTTTTTGGATTTTTGGTTTTTTACCAACTGGAAAGTTTTTTATCTGTACTGTATACAATTCCTACTTCTTATTGCCTGTGACCATTTTGGGTAGAAAAGGGTCTCTTGCTGCATTCTAGCACTGGTTCCTGGTCATTGGCAAAGTACACGGAGAGTGGCCAACACAGCCGAGCCGCCCTCCCTTTTCCTGGTCCTGGAACCTGGCTGGCAGTCAGTAGGTGAATCACCCAGCAGCGGTGTAGACTTGACTCCGTTCTGCCTTCTCTCAGAGGATGGGCCGATCTCTTCTCTGCACAGAGATGTCTTGAGAGTGTCACAGGTAGAAACGGTTTTTAGAATTCATAGAACTGACAGGCAGTGGGAGTTTCCTGAGCGACGGCTTGATTTAAATTTAGCACAGAACTAAACGGGCTGCTCCTCTCCGATCACATAGGAAAGGTTCAGGGAAGTAAGCTTTTTCTCCTCACCCTCTGAGAGTGGAAATCAGACTGAGATGGTAAGTTAACCGCTAAAACTGTCGGTGTTCCGCCATCTCCCAACCCCCCTCCGCCCCCTTGACATGCTCGATACTTCTAAAGAGGGATCCAAGCACAAACAGTGAGTGAGTGAGTTGCTGATCTCACCCCAGGACTGAAACTTCCCTGGGGCTCGTCCTGGAACATAACAAATTCTCCCTGGTGAGTTTTCTACTAATGTTTCCCCTCGGAAAGGAAAGCAGTTGGGGAGAGAAGGAATTGGGTTTTCAGGTAGGAGTATCTTCAGGCATGAAGAAGCCTCCTCATTTCATCTGTGTTCATTCTAGCCTCTTTTAGAAAAGCACAGTAGTAGATGATGAACACCAGAAAAGGCACAGAATCCACAGGACTTGTCCATCCCAAACTAGAAGCATTCTTTGGTTTTAACTCTGGAGCTGTTCAGTTCGCAGTTGGACGTGTGCGCGTGTTTGAGAACTTCTCCACAGACGGCCATGGTGGCTTGAGAAGCTGCAGTAGGCCTGGAGGTCTCTGTGTGTTGTAGAGACGGAGTTCAAGGCAGTTAATGTTCTTTGAAAAGTTACAGGTTACCCTGAGGTTCTAACAGATTCCCTCCCCGTATTCTGACCTTAAGTTGTTAGGAAGCAGCCTCACGCTTCCCCATCGGCCTCCGGCCCCGTCCTGTTAGTTATGTGTGGACTCCGGGAAGCCTGCTTGATAGCTTGTCTTAAGTTCTATTAAGACGTTTAGACTAAACTTCCTAATGGCTTTCCCATAAGGAGTATCCTACTGCCTGCCGTCCCTTCGACAAAACACTATAGGACATTTATTTTCAAAAGCAGTGGAGCAACAGTAATACAAATTGCATTTTTAAAAAGAGCACTTTTTATTCACTTGAGAGTTTAAGTGGAAAATAGGAAGAAGATCGTGAGGGGTACGAACTTATAAGATGCTACAGTGTTTACAAATGCCAGTTCTAGGTGATTAGAAAGGCCATTCTCCTTGTGGTTGAAATTTGGAATAGCTTATACAAAGATTGTGTTCCCTTTTATACACCTTTTTTTTTTTAACTTCAAATTTTGCCACTTGTGTTTTAAACGTAAATATAATTCTGCACTTTGAAATCAGTTCATTCGAACGGTGACATGTATATGGATAAAGATGCAGTATTCCTTATTCTGTACTTTATTTATTATACGTACCAAAGCTGCCATTGAATAAATCCGGTGAGGTGAGGCCTTCAGATATACTAACTAATCGCCTTTGTCCTGTTGTTATGACTGCTTAGAAATGTGGCCACGATGTTGTTATAAAGGTGTCCTCACACAGCGAGGACGGACAGTTTCAGCAGTGTTCAAAATGCCAGCACCCACGACATGCTGAGTTTTCACATAAGGGACTGAGCGGGAGAGAATTCCCACCGATCACATTAGGCCCGGGAAGCCTTAATACTCATAGTCCATAGCCCAGCCTCCGCTTCCGCTCTGCACTCACGCCTGTACATGGAGGAAGTGAATGTATTCTCTAACTTCATTGCCCAGATCTCTTCCTTCAGTTTTTCCGAGGTAGGGCATCTCATTAAAACTAGTCTTTCAATTTGATTTGGTTTCATCTAGGAAAGGGGTTTGGTAAGTCACGTCTTCCATATGCATTTCTGCTTGTCCCCACACTGCGTTCCACTTACCCGTACAGGCACCCCCAACACACACACGCCAGCATACACAGCAGCCAGTGGGCCAGCAAATATCAACAAAGAATTTTTTTAAAAGAATGAATTTGTAATAGTCCATGCTGTCTAGAGATGTAAGTTATTTACCTTATTAGGGAATCAGCTTATGATGCTATATATGACTTTGCCTGCATTTTATAGTTAAGAGGTGTACATATAAAATTAAAAATGCTATATTTTCACAGCTTCATTATAGAGTAATGTCTGTTTAGCAACCCATGTCCATTGGTACTTTATGCTGAATACTGTGCAGTTGCAATAGAAATTCAGATTTTCGTAAGAAAATGAAATAGGAGGATACTGCATCTTAAAAAAAAATAGAGTGAAAATATTTTGCTGTATTCGTAAACATATGTGATAGTGGAAAAGTATTTTCAAACTCGCAAATTTTACAGAGGTTGTAAATAGTTTGATGAAGTATGTTGGGAAAAAAAAAAGAGCTTCTAGTTTTCATCACAATAAAAAAAAAGAAACTTGTTCAGATATGCCTTGTATATCTTACAATTAGCAATATTGCCATGGGAACTCTGTTCTCCTTTGGCAGAGCACATTCCTTGTGCTCTGACAAAATGGAGTGGCCACTCGTCTCCATTTAGCCAGGATGGTTTAAAACACAATGAAGTCATTTTAAGTTGCAAACAACTGATTCCAAATTCAAAATGTCTTTGCCTGGAAAGGGGAAATAGCTGCATCGGATTTTACTTGTGCTAAAGAGAAGCTTCTAGCAATTGCTCTCTTTTCTCCATTATCTTCCTCCTCAATGAACTAGTTCTTCACGGACTGAGCCACCCAGGCTCCCCTTTCGAACTAGTTCTTGACGAGAACGGAAAACAACAAAACAACGGTGAGGTGTTTATTCTTGTTTAATTGCAGAGGGAATGAAGAGTTTGAAGAGTAGCTACATGTTGACAAGATGAAGAGCTATGGTTATGGCCACATGTTAAATGAATCTACACTGGCAATAGGAATAAGCTAATGCCCATTTTCAGAAATGAATTAAAAGCTGAAAGTGCCTGTCAATAGACATTATGACCAATGAGATATTCCTATACTTTTACACAGCAATAATTCTTCATTACACTGGGTCTTTCCTCCCACTTGGGAAACACACACACACAGACTAAATATATGCACATAGTAAACTGAATATGTTCACATAATCACAAAAATTCTTTTGTGATTTTTAAATATTCCTAATCTTGTTTATGTTAGTATTTCTTAATTTAATCTTACAGAACGTAAGAATGCAAATCTGAATGTTAAGGTTCTCTTCAACATACATTCTGGCATATGGCAATTATAATTGTCAGATAAAAACTTCACGGATTTGCCCCAAACATGCAAAATACTGTGCGTGGCTCAAAAAAGCGTTGCTCGGTTAACAAAAGCCCGATTTATTTAGAGCAAAACACTAGAGAGATTTGTTTGTTCTACTTTGTTTTGTCCACTAATATCAAAGGCACAGATTCATCTTTACATTTCTTCATTTCCTTTTTCCCTAATATTTGCTGTTATCATACAAGAACCATTTTGGAATGAATAGTCACACCATCATTTCTCTCCTAAAAAGTCTACTGAAGACTGCTGACACTCGGTCAGCCTAGCTTTAACCAAGATTTGGAGTTGGTCCGGGAAATTACTAGAGTTCCATTCAGAACTTCCCAACTTTTTCCTATAATTATTTTACTTTTAGACGTGGAGTCATGAATAGAAATATACAATGCAATTATACGAATAGACAAGAACCCTGGAAATTGTCCAGCCTTAACATCTCAGAGCACAAATCCACCCAAACGAGCTATTGAGGGCTATCAGTCAAATTACATTCTTTCAGAGCCAAACATTCGGTAAAAGCAATTTTTAAAAGTCTAACTGTGATTAAACACTCAGGCTTTAGACAGTGAAGACCACCCCGATAGGTAGTGATCTACGTACCTCTCCAGAACCAGACCACAGGTCTAGGAAATCATCAACCATTTCCTCCTCTGAGTTTCAGAAAGAATGAAAAGGAGAAGGAAATGTGTCAGGACAGGGTGTCAAAGAACGAATGAAATGTCAAAGGAAAGGGGCTGGGTTCTTTAATCTCCCCAAAGTCAGGTCTTCTGATTGGGCTGTTTTCCGCAAGGTGTCCAGAAGTGCCAAGTGGGAAGGTCCAAATTTCAGCAAACCATGCAAACAATAGCTCTTCTTTCTTAAAGGCTTATTCTACACCAAGCATTCGCCTAGACCACTTTTGGACACACTAACCCATAGACAGATCTGTATTTCATGGTTGGGAAATGGAAGCACAGAGAGAGTTGGCTGAGTCGCCGGCAAACACAGAAACCGTGAACAGCAGAGTGGGAAAGTGAAGCCACGTACCTCTGGCTCTGTGGCCGGGATTCTTCCCCCTGCACCACACTGCACATGCCTTCCCAGCAGCCATGTTGTCCTGTTTTTCACTGAAATTGTTTTATAGCCAGGTAGTCCTATTTTCCAAGTACAAGGCAACGCATGACAGGACAGTGGTAGGTAAGATTTGAAATTGGTCCTTTCCTGGAAAGTCATGCATGAAGGATCATTGTAAACAAACAGCAATGACCAGTCTCCCTGAACCTGTCACTTTCCTCCCAAATGTTTGGCCTAGAGATCCCAAATCATGAACACTCTCCCCTAGTGGGTGGCATGTTGGCCATAGTGGGTCTTCTCATACTATGCCTACAGAGAAATATGGATTTTTCTGTAGGCATAGTAAAAACCTTTCCACCTGCAGACCTTCTAGAATCTGCTCAAATTGCATTCGAAGTCTTCACCTCCCTCGAAGGCATAGTTACTGACAGAACCCACTCTTGGTGGCTGTTTTTGGGGTGGCAATCACAACCATTTAGATGCTGAGCAATGAGAGAGAACGGAGAATGCCTTTTCCGATTGCTCACCTGACAGTACCACCTCAGAATGTTTTCAATAGTCTTAGGGATAATTTGTTTATAGTATTGTTGTTAGTTTAATTGAATTTTGTGTAAGAAGCTGTCCAACATCAGAGGAGTCAACCCCCACCGCTTTTCGGTGTTACAAGCTCCCTGACACTATTGATTCATGGAAATACTAATGGGCTTAGAAAACATCAAGAGAATGTCATTTCTCATGGTGTTTGTTTCTTCTGAAAATGAATCTCCTGAATTATGATCTTTCTCCCTGCTCCTTGGCTGAGGGAAGAGATAAAACCTGTATAAACAAATTCCCTTCTATGCTGAGAGCAAGTGTTCTGTGTGCACGAGCCGCCGCAGGAAGGGGCTCTCTTCCCCATTAATTGGGTTTCACAAGCAGCAGTTTCTCAACAACCAAACCACAACTTGAAGTGAGTTGAAAGAGATGGATAGTGGCAATGGTCACATCAGGACTTTGTTTTTCTTTCTGGGTTTCATCTCTAGAAATTGTAAATGTTTGAGACCACAGAGTCTGCCTTTTGTGCAAAGCAAGAACCAGGGACTGGGTGAACACAATCTTGCTTTTTCCAAAGTGGGCCCACCAAGACTTTCACAGAGATTCATTTTTGGGGAGAAATGAGGGTGAAGAGGAGGATAGGATTTGGGTCAAATTCTAGTCCAAGTGCTCAAGTATTCAAAAAGGAAGACATTTTAGGGACACACGAACATCTTCCCTTTGCTAATTTCAGGCTCCAAAGATACGGCATAAAACATTACAAAGAAATGCTTTTGCCCTATTTGTGTTTCTAGTTTTCCCATTGCAGGAAAAAGGAAGACATTTTAGGGACACACTAACATCTTCCCTTTGCTAATTTCAGGCTCCAAAGATACAGCATAAAACATTACAAAGAAATGCTTTTGCCCTACTTGTGTTTCTAGTTTTCCCATTGCAGGATTTTATAATTACATCAGACAGCAACATATATTTTGTTCCTCAAACTTCATTACGTTGGATGGGTATTGTTGAACTGGGGCACTGGTGCCTATATTCAAGGCTCTTTCCTATCAACTTGTCTGTCCGCAATTTGTTGTGTTTAAAAATCCATTTTTTAAAAAATCACCATCTCCCCCCAACCCCCGCCCGTGGAATGGTGGCTGTATTGTTTCGTCCGTGTCTATGTGGGACACATTGCATCATTGGCAAACCAACTCTCTGTGGATGCGAGATCACCACTTCCAAAACCAGCTTGAAAACATCGTCTTATGTATTATGTCATCCTACATCATAATGCAATTATGTGTATCATAACATGCTCATTTAAAAACAAAAAAAGAAACCAGCAGATTCGTGTTTGTCCATTGAAGAATGTACTCAGAACTTTCTGTGTTGTGAAACGATGAGAACAGACCACCTTCAAGATACCCACCTGCCACTTAAAATGACTTAGTTATAATTAGTAGTAGTCTAGACGCTGCTCTTGGCGTGGGGGGTCAGTTCAGACGTCACGTTCTTCTGAATAAATCTCTCACTCATATTTGACAAAAAAAATAGATGGGAATAAAGAAAAATAGCATCTTTGGCCAAATCAAGCCGGTATCTTTTTTTCCTTTTCCTTGACACTTCGCTCATTATACATGATGACTGGATCACAAGATCCATCTGTGGAAAAATACAAAAACGTCCTTTAGTTTACAAAACAGTTATTCTAGGCTCAAAAGCCTCTGAACAGCAAATTGAATAGATGTGCTGCATCTCATTCTCTTAACAGATGTAATTTCACTAAAGACTCTTGGGTCTCTGACCCCAGAGAGTTAGAATGCCCACAGGAGGTCCTACACATTAAAGGACACCACCACTCCCCCGTCAGTGATGCTGGCAAGCAAAGGTGTTCATTTCTTAGATCTTCATTTGGTTTTCTGTTCAGAGTTTTAATTGCAAATGAATTTATTTCTCCAGCTTATCTAAAGATCTAATTTCCCAATAGTTTCCTCTGCATTTATATACTCTGTAGTGTTTAGGCAACCCCTGTTATAAGTTTATTAATATTATGTAAGTGTTGTTCTTGTATTTATGTATAGTGTATGTATTGTAAATATACTCAGAGCTTTTTTCCTTTTACTGTAAAATGGTGATTTTCTTTTTTTTTCTTTTTTTTCTTTTTTTCTTTTTTCTTTTTTTTTTTTTTTTTTTTTTTTTTGCCCTATGATGATGTAAAGGGAGACCCTCCTAATGAGATTCTCTCAGAGGATGATTATTCCAGTCTATTCTCAGAGATTTAAATGAACAAGTGTTATCGTTTTTAATGGTGTCTCAGACATATTCTGTTGGTGCATTGCTTTTCTGTATTCAACTTTCCTATGAATTGAGCTGTGAACCGAAATAGAGTTTAAACCTTAACTGTATGCATTTGTATAATTATCTGAATGAAGGCATGAAGGTTAAATAAAGCATTTTGTATGGAACAAAACTCCCTAATTATTACTAAGGCTGACTCAGACACTTTGGAAATCATAGTTATTAACCATTCTAATTAAACCTTTGTTATGAAAAGTTTTACCACTTGTGTATAGTGATTTGAAGCACAGAATGAGATATAGCGTGTACCCAAAAATGAACAGGGTTGGTTTTTTTTTCCCTCATAACTAAGAGCACCTAAAGAAGGATTCCTAACTTAATATTTTACTGAATATAAAACTAAAGAGTGGTCCAGAAATATGAAGTGTTATGAAAAAGTTAACACCTTTTGGAACCGAAAATGGAATCTCTATAATTGAATGAATTATTTTTTTCAGATTTTTTGTATCATCTATGTACAGAATGATCCATCTAGCACATGCCAAAGCTAATTTCGGTATATTTTTAAGAAAACTGGATTATGAGGCTTTGAAAATAAGACCATTAATGAGTAGAAAATCTTTTGAATAATTGCTAAAATAAGCACTTGAAGAATCTATGTAAGTATCTTCCTGCATGGTGTCTTTCCATTGAAGATCTACAAGAAAAATCCATTCCACAATGAGAATGCTAGTCAATACTACTAACAATTATACAGAAAGGTGATAGATGATAGTTAAAATACTGATAATAAAACAAAACTTCATAGATGCTGGGCAGTATTCTAAGCATTTTATTTGTTCCTTTTTATTCATTATGAAAGTTCTGAGTTAGGTTCTGTTATTTCTTAATTTTTACAGAAAAAAAAGTGAGGCACTGAGTTTAGGCAATTGCCCCAGTCAGTCTGGTTGCAGGACTGGTGTCCTTAGCCACTAAGGGGCTATGGGTTACGGGGCTGGAGACAGGGTGGAAGGTGGGGAGCAGGGGCCGAGGTGGGAGAGAGAGAGTTAAGAGCATTCAATATCGTAGAAGCATTCAACAAATACCTTTGATTATATATGTACATACAAATATAAAAAAAATGAACAAAATACTATCCTTCATCTCAGACTCCACAAACCAGAGTGTAATTTAATAACTCGTAAAAATCAGAGACTGAAATCATTTGGGGCTCACTTTATTACTGACAGAAATCCATTTCCAAATGAACTTGGAGTTCTATAAAGTCACTCTGTTCCACTCAAAGACACTGGAGAGAGCCACGGGGGAGTGCGTCCCACCCCATCCCCATCCAAACATGCTTCTTTGGTATCAGGATGGAGATTCTGTGCCCTGTTGCTCCGACTTTCCCAAAGCTGGCTGTTCTGAGCACTCTGAAGGGGTATCCCCCAGTCAGAACTTTCTTGATACTTCCACAGTGATCACAATCCCAACTCGGCAAAAGAAATCACTCACTAAAAGATTATAAGTTTTTTTTGAAAATTGAGGCAATAAACCATAAGTGCATTTTTGCTAAATTATTTGTGAAGGTTTTAGCTACGCCATGTTAGAAATACTCCATTAAGGCAGAGCCCAATAAATTAGAGAGGTCTCTCTTGTTCTACACTGTGGTGAATGAAGCATGGTAGTAACTTGTAAGGCTGAACCTAATTCATTCAATTACTTCATTTTGGGTATGATTTTGTAACAAAACAGTGAGTTCGACGTTAAATTTATGTCTTCAACCTGATTTTCCAAAAGTCCGCTTTAGGCCAGCTGACAATCAAACCAGCTCCCTAGTTATGTTTTTTGTTTGTTTTTTCAGTTCATCCCAGGAAACTTTATCATAAGGATAGACCAATGAGACAGATCTCATGGAAGAAATCACATGATACTGTTTGACTCTCAAGGTAACCTCTTTGTTAATATTTCTTCTCTTGAGTGATTCCTGGATACTTCCGCAATAGGTGGGATTAAATGGGTGCTAGATAATTCTGTATCTTCCTCAGTCCTCTCCCTTACTCTGGGTGTTCCATCAAAGCTAGGATTTCTAGTCCAAGTCTCGATGATTTCATTGTTTCTTACTCTCTGCAGTATAACGACTACAAAACAACAGCATGAAGTGGTTAAAAGTACAGAAATGGCAATGTGCTTAGGACTGAATACCTTGGGGCTTTATCAAAGAAGAAAAAATATATCAGTGCTAGAACAAAATCATGCTCCCTAAAAAATGATTTTAGTCCCAGGTGGCCACTGATGGTTTTCATACCATATGGTGTATTGTCTTCCCACCAAAGTTGCACGGTTTCTTTCTACACAATGAATTCCTTGTACTTTGTCTGACTGCTGTCTGGATTTAATATATTTCTCTCCCAACAGTGTAATAAGTGTAATTTACATCACTTCCTGTTTAGTCTAAATTCACCAATGAACGCCTACACAGCTCATACACTTGAGTGATTATCTATTTCTGAAATAAATCGCATTTTCCCTGTACGGGAACATTTTTTACACGATCTTTTTCTTTTACAGTTTCTCTGTGTTAAATTCCTGTGCATGTGCATGCGTGCGTGTGTGTGTGTGAGAGAGAGAGAGAGAGAGAGAGAGAGAAACTGTTTTATGAGCCCATGATGACATCAGCAACGTTAGACTCCAGCAGGTATGCTAAAAACAGGTTCACTCAGGAATGTTCGAAAATTGCTTAAACATATGGATAGCCATCATGATGCTCCCTTTTGTTATAGCTACAGTTCATGTGAATATATTGGAATCCATTACCCTGGAGATGATTGCAAGTCTGTGCCATGAGCTACTGTGATATCCATGTCCCTTGGAGCTTTCAGACCATACCAAAGACTCGGGTCAGTTCCAGCATCTGGAGAGTGGCCTTACTGCTGCCCCAGACTCCTCTGAACTCTTAAGCTTGATCATAGCCCAGGTTGGGAGGTAAATGCGGTCCTGAGGGTTAACGTGGTTGATCATCCTCACGGCCCTTTAAGCTGACATTAATGTGGCCGATACATTCTGTGGCTGATCTAGGGTCTCTGGAGCCTACTTCAACTCTCGTTGCTGATCTGGGGCCATTGATTTGTAATTATGTTTGACGTGAATTCACACAGTCACTCGGGCAATGATTGTTGGTTCCTTGGTAATATATATAACAACATTCTGTAGCTAAAGCGAACATTGAAGTTAGAGTCAATATATCTACAATAGGGGGAGTGGTTGGGAAATTTCATGGTTTATTTGTTCAGACATACATGCATGACACATCAATGTTATGTTTACTAGGAACAATTTTTACATGCATAAAATAAGGAAAAGCACATGTTTGAGTTATTAGTCTGTGTAGGTATTATACTAATTAAGATATAAAATTTGTACCTAAGACATAATCTCTAACCACAAGTAGGTTACATCCTACTAGGGTAGATAAATACACTAGGGTAGAAAATATAAATGAGGGGTGCCTGGGTGGCTCAGTTGGTTAAGTGTCTGCCTTCTGCTTAGGTCATGATCTCAGGGTCCTGGGATCCAGCTCCCCATTAGGCTCCCTGCTTCTCCCTCTCCTGCTACCCCTACTTGTGGTCTCTCTCTCTCTGCATCAAATAAATAAATAAAATCTTTAAAAAGAAAGAAGGAGGGTGAAGGAAGGAAGGGAAGGGAAAGAAAGTGAAGAGAAAGGAAAAGAAAAAAGGAAAAAGGAAGGGAAGGGAAGGGAAGGGAAGAGGAGGGACAGGGAAGGGAAAGGGAAGGGGAAGGGAAAGGAAAAGGGACGGAAGGGAAGGGAAATGGATTAGCACCACTAACACTGGCTACGGTGTCCTGGAAGTCTAGATGTAGACAGAATCTTTTCCATAACACAGGCAATCAGCTGGGCCTCCATGTTCCCTGAGATCTATATAGCATGTGGATGCTCCAGTTCCTAATTCCATACCCAAGCCCTCCCCAAGATTTCTGTGAACTTTGAGGGTATATGCAGCACTGGGAGGAAAGGAGGCAAGGCTGCTTGCATTATCACAATCAATTCCAACTCTTGGTTTTGGGATCATTTTAAGGTCTGTCCTGTCAGCCTCTTCCTTGATTTACTATACAAATGTACACACATACAAACACAAGCATGTGTTAATTGTGTAGTTATGGTTTGCCATTGAAACGTTGTGTCCCACTACTGACAACTGAATTCATTTAATGGGTCAAGATGAACATTTTCCAAAATTAAGTAAAGAATGAAATGGGATGGTGTAGGATAAG
>NW_019154099.1:29300302-29405786 GCF_002288905.1 Enhydra lutris kenyoni | reverse complement strand
ATGGAATGGAATGGAATGGAATGGAATGGAATGGAATGGAATGGAATGGAATGGAGGAGAAGAAAGAGCAGAGAAGATGAAGAGTAGCTTTTGTTTTTGTTATGTACACATGGGCATGAGAGTGAGGAGGCCCAATGTAAAAAGTCAAGTTTGAAAGTCTCTAGTTGACTGGTCTATCTCTCTCCTTTTGTCCTGCCTAACATCTCCCAGGACAAATCCCGGTGTGTTCATTTCTCACACTGAGCAGTGTATCCATTGTGATGATTAATTTTATTTGTCAGGTTCGCTGGGCTATGGTGCTCAGATATTTGGTCAAACATTATTTGGGTTGTTTCCATGAAGGTGTTTTTTTTTTTTTTAATAGATTAAACATTTAAATGGTGGGCTTTCAATAAAGCAGATTACCCTCCATAATGTAGATGGGCCTCTTTCAATCAGATGAGGGGCTTAATAGAACAAAAACTAACTGCCCCTAAGAAAGAAGGAATTTTCCCAGTAGACATCTTTGGATTTGAACTGCAACCCTTCCCTGAGCCACTAAATCCCTAGCTTGGTAGCCCACCCATCATATTTTGGACTTACCATGCCTCTGCAATTGTGTGAGCCAATTCCTTAAAACAAATTTGTCTACAGATAGAGATATAGAGGTTAGAGATGTAGAGATACACACTCCCCCACCACCCTGCTGGTTTTGGTTCTCAAGAGAAGCCTGACCAATGCTTCCTTCTATTTGATTGCTCAGGCTAGTTCTCATCTCCCCGACCTTACCTTTTCTCCTATAGGACCAACCCAAATATTTTGCCAAATAAAGATAGTTCCTTCCTCATGAAACTTCTGTGGCCAGTTACAGCTTGGAATGGAAATGGGAAGGTAATTTCGTGAGGGATGGAACTCGTGTCAGATGCTATGTTTGGCTGTAGTATTTCAACTGACTTAAATTAATTGATTTCCATAACTGGAAGACCAAAGTTACCGTAATCTTTTGAGCCTTAGTTTATCCCTGAAACTCTTGTCATCCTTGCTCCTTTTGGCAGCTTCTACCTCAGGCTGGCTGTGAGATGGTTGCAAAAGTCCCAGGCCTCCTACCCACATACAAGCATAACAGAGGAAAAGAGAGACTTGATCCTAGAAGCAGCAACAGGAAGGAAAATCTGTAGCAAACCTCTCTTCCTATTTCATTGGTCCAAATTCTGAAATAAGCACAGCCCTGAGCCGGTCTTTGGCAAAGGAACACTTAAATAAGGCTAGTTCCCTTGTGCCACAGGTTGGGGTCAACTTCTCTTGAGGCTCATGAGCTTCATAGGGGAATAAAATGGGTTCAATGTGACTTGTGGTTTTTAGTCAGTTGTTTGTTTTGAAAATTTAAAAACCTACAGTAAAGCTCAAAAATACAATGGTGAACATCCGTATACCCATCGGCTAGAGTCAGCTAGCGCACTGTCTATACACATTTTTTAACTGTTTAAGTGCAAATTGTGGATGTCTTTTAGATTTCTCCCCTGAATATTTCCACGCCTATCCCTTAACCAGGATATCTTCCCATCCGAGTTGTAAAAATATCTCAATAATGTCCTCTACAGATTTTTAGTTTTGAGGATCCAGATCCAGTCAAGGGAAGGATCACACGATCACTAGCCTTCCCCACCTTCTCCTCCTTTTCCTCTATTCTTTTTGTTTTTCTTTGTTATTGTTTTTGTTTGTTTAGTTTTTTGCTTATTTGTTTTGATGGCAGTCTTTCATGACTTTGACAGTTTCAAAGAATCTAGGCCAGTTGTTTTGACTGTGTCCTTCCATTTAGATTTGTATCCTTATGATTAGATTCAGATTAAAAATTTGTTAGCGGGAACACGAACAGGTAATGTAGACTGAGTGCATTGCGTAGAAGGGATGTGGAGCAGGTTTCTCTCATGGTTGACAGTGTGAAATATGTTCACCATTACAAAACTTTACTACTACTACTTCCATGTGGGTTTCGTTATATCCTTGAGGTTTTTTTTTTGGCCCTTGAGGTTGACTTTACGTCCTTAAAAGAGACTCTGCAGAAGTTACTTCATTTTTTTTTTAATTTTTAAAGTTTTTTTTTAATTTAAAATTTAAAATTTTTAAAGTTAATATATAATTATTAATGTAAAGATTCCAAAGCTTAGTTCTTCCTTAACCTTTCCCTTCAACATCCTGATAATATTTTTGTATTTATAAGTCTAGCAAATGTAACACTTGTTGTAAGGTGATCAAAGCAATTAGATTCCTTTGAACATGAAAAACTGAATTTGTATATTTAATATATATACTTTTTCTTTTATGAACTTTAATGGATGAACAATAAGCCATTCCCAAGAACTAAATATTTTCATTAATCTATTAAACTTTAGATATGATTCTTAAATTCTCTAAATGTTCTGACTTTGCATATAAATTTTATTATAAGATTTCAACTTAAAATTTAAAAAATTTAAGCCATTGCTTAAATTTCATGTTTCTAATTAGATTCATAAGGTTAGCTTCTAGCAGGACATACTCTGTTATACTCTTAGTTGCTGTAAGTGTCAAATATGCACAAATTTCTTTTTTTTTTTTAAAGATTTTATTTATTTGAGAGAGAGAGTGAGAGAGCGATCATGAGCAGGGAAGGAAGGGTAGAGAAAGAAGCAGACTCCTCACTGAGCAGGCAGCCTGATGCAGGACTCAATCCCAGGACCCTGGGATCATGACCTGAGCCAAAGGCAGACACTTAGCCGACTAAGCCACCCAGGCGCCCCTAGGCACAAATTTCTTACACAAAAATATTAACACCATGATTATGATTCTCAAATATTTCTATACTTAATCATAAACTGTCTTGGGGTTAAAAGGAAACAATTAGAACATTTCAAATAGTTTGGGGATTATCTTCTCAGATCATTGAATTTGCCTGAGACTAGAGATCTCTTTTGAGATACGGATATAGTATTAACATGGATGGAAAACCTATTGGGTTATAAACACGGAGTCCTATTTATAATGTAGAATAAGAAATCTGTAACTTAGCAAGAGTACTTGGGTGGTTATGTACTTCACATCCCCAAGTTAAATTTTTTTATTAGCTAATTTTTCCATATTCTCAGGGAAGTCCGTACATACCCACGTATACACATGTATACTCCCAATGCAATTCTACTTGATTGAATTTGCATTTATTTGGGTCTTTATACACTTGATTACATCCATATACTCCTAAAGACTTTGGAATAGGATGGATTTTTTTTTTCTTATAATCATTCCTATCAAGTAGGGTTATAACTCTCACCAATATTAAAGCAACCATGTGAACACACAGATCTAAGACAGTGGTTCTTAATAGGGGCACAATTTGCACCACCGAGTGACATTCATCAATGACTAGAGACATTTCTGATTGTCACGACTGGGACGAGTGGCGCTACTGGCCCGTGAATAGAATGCCAGGATGCTACTTAACATGCAGCAATGCTCAGGACAGTCCCCCATAAAAAAGGATTCTTCTGTCCAAACTGCCAAGAGTGCTGAGGTTGACAAACTCTGGTCTAAGGTCATGTCAAAGTCATTAGGTTCCCAGGAGCAACCAACATTATTCACTCTAACCTGCAGAAATGGCAGTGGGAGCCATGAACAAAGAACTGAACAGATGGACAGTATTGGGGAGATGGTGGACCCCTGCACTGTGTGTTCCAGCAATAGTCAGACCTCTACTGGAATGGACCTACATTCCTATCTCGAACTTTCATGCCTGCATACATGTCACCCTAGCCTAGAACGTTGTTTTCTTTGTGTCTATTTAGTGAATTCTAATGTATTCATTACTTCCCCTATATAATCTCGGAATCTATTACCTATCCGGCTAGGAAGTGACAAGCATTTCCTCTTGTGCCTTAAACATACATCAAATATTACACTTATAATTCTGTAAATACCTGTTACATATCTTCTTTTTAGCTACATTGTAAGCTGTTTGAGAGCAGAAGTTGTGTTTTCTTTGTCTTAAATCCATAGAGTCTGGCACAACCTGCCACTCAATATATATTTGACGGCTACATAAATAATCCAATTTATAGACAGGACTTTAACAAGGAGAATAGAAACAATGAATTGGAAGGGTACTTTTGAACTAGATCACAGAGGACCATAAAGGCTAAATTCTGGAATTTGGTCTTTATTATTTAGGGAATAGAGAGTGAGTGATATTTTTACTTCTGAAGATGAATGTTCTGGTAAATTTTTTGGAAAATTAAGTCATATTTTAAATGCACTCTCTTACACACACATAAATATATTTGATTTTCTTAAAGAAAGAGCATAATAATATAACCAATAACTTCAAATTATTCACATCAAAATTAACATCCATAGGAGACTTAGCAAAAGTATTCCATAATCTTTCACTGCAACTTCCTGATATGTATTGTTATGATAAAATATGAATTTTTTAAAAATAGAAAATGGATTTTTATCAACATATTAAAGCACTTTATGGGTAGAGAATACTGTAAAAAGTTCACAAATTATTAAAATTACCGGGGCGGTAGGGGGGCACTTGGGTGGCTCAGTGGGTTAAGCCTCTGCCTTCGGCTCAGGTCATGATCTCAGGGTCCTGGGATCGAGCCCCGCATCGGGCTCTCTGCTCAGCAGGGAGCGTGCTTTCCCCTCTCTCTCCACCTGCCTCTCTGCCTACTTGTGATCTCTCTCTCTGTCAAATAAATTTTTAAAAAATAAATAAAATAAAATTACAGGGTGCAAATTTACCTGAAAGTTTCTGCTCAGACTCTCTCCTAGTGCCCACACTTGTTAACATTCGATTTTCTTTTCACTATTTCAATCCACAGTCTTGTGACAATAAAAAGTCTTTAAAAAAAAAAAAAAGATTTTATTTATTTATTTGTCAGAGAGAGAAGGAGCACAAGCAGGCAGAGTGGCAGGCAGAGGCAGAGGGAAAAGCAGACTCCCTGCTGAGCAAGGAGCCCCGAAGTGGGACTCAATCCCAGGACCCTGGGATCATGACCCAAGCCGAAGGCAGCCGCTTAACCAACTGAGCCACCGAGGCGTCCCAAAAAAGTCTTTTTATTTCTGTTACTTTAATACTTCTGCATCTTTCCAAAGAAAATCTTCAAGACAATTCACATGTGGAAAGCCCTAAATTGATGCTATACCTGATATATGAGTCTTTATTTACAAATAGCTTTCAGAGCACCTGGCTGGCTCAGTTGGTGGGGCGTGTGACTCTTAAGCTTGGGGTAGTGAGCTCGAGCCCCACACTGGGTGTGAGATGACTTAAAAATAAAATCGTTTTTAAAATGGTTTTCCTTTGATTATTTGCTTATGAGTGGTTTTAAAAACATATTATATAATAAAGAATTTTAAAACTCAGAATGACAGCTGGTATACAAAATTCACTGCAATCACAAAATAGTTTTCTTCAAGAAAAAAAAATGTGTTGACTATAGCTCTTGCTGAGTGGGTAGAATTGTAGATGAGAAGCTCAATTTTCTAGTCAGAAATGTTGATTTCCCTCAAGTCGTAGCATCACAGGGCTGGGGAGCTTGCCCCTGTGGTAGAAGGAGCCTCTGGAGCAAGAAGGCATGAGCCTACACAGTACTTCCTCACAGACAAGGCAAGTGAAAACAGGCCACTTCCTCACACCATTAATTGTTGTTTTCTTTCTTCTTCCAATATTTCATGTATTTTATTCTAGAATTGTCATTTCCTGTTTTTTTGTGAAGGTTTCTGTAATATTGGACTCATTCAGCCCAGATGGGGCCTGAGAAATTTTGCATTTCCTTTTTAAAAATTCATCTTCTACATTGATGTGGCTGCCTTTATTCACATCAAACCAAAATAATAGTCCCTTTTTTACGATGTGTAACTGTGATATATTTATTTACCAATATGTCGGCTGCATTGCGTGAGGTATTTAATTAGCTTTTGTTCATGTGCAATGAAATGCTAATCATGGGCTAGTTATTTTCCACTATGACCCTGGAGAGCTGCTACTTCGATGGTTTCTTTGCCTTTATCTGGGGACTGTGCCTTGTGAAATGCTTGTCACCCTCGCAGGGGAGACAGGTGGCATTTTCTGTGGATCTCTAATTGGTAGAAAGGTATGCCTCTCTATTAAAACCTTAAGACATTAAAGATAACAAAGGAAACCTTTTGACTTCTTTTCATTGGCATTCTGTGTATATAAAGACTATCACTGGACAGAGAGCAGTAATAAAGTCCAGAAGCAGATAAAAGCACAAATAATGAAACCAAGGTATTTGTAAAGCTCGATGAACCTGTTAACCCGAAGTTGGAGTTTGATCTTTACCTATGGTCAAGTCTCAAGGTTAACTGCTCCATAAAGCTTCATGAGGCACTGGTGTTTCTATCTCTTCGCTTCCTTATCAACTACAGGGCTCTCCCGTCGTATTTCTTCTAGCCTTACTTCTTTTGAATGTATTATCGATGAGAGATTCCTCTACCTTAGATTTAAGATAACGCCACCGGCCTATTGGCATCAATTGACAAATTGGACGTTTGATATCAGTGTAAAGAACATCGTGAGTGGCCTAGTCAGTTGCTGATAATGGCGTAGTCATGGCATTTTTGGTTTCCTGATGAGAGAAGGGAAAAAAACAAAACAAAACAAAACCCAACTGTCTACCAAACTTGGAAATGGATTTTCTCCATTTGTGCCGAAGGCAATAGGTAGACGGTTGTAACTGTGCATGCTTTAAGGATAGAGGTTAAAAAAGAAACTTTTGATGAAATACATTGGTAGAATCTTAGTCTTGGTTACAGAAGGTTGAAGATGTTCAAGATGTCAACTCAGTGAAAGAGCATTTGCTTTAAGGCCAGGAAAAGCTGTTTTTAGATATTGTTTAGTTAGTTTACCAGCAGAATGAGGCGTACAAGTGGCTTGCCTCAGGAGACACGTCTTTACACCAAGGGTAGGGACACCACCCTCCTTCCCTTGCAAGCTATACACAGGAGAACATAGGCAAAGCATATAGGGCAGGGCCTGTCCTAAAATTGGCCTTCAGGAAGGGGTTTGTTGTTATTCTTGGCTCCTCAACTCCATAGAGGGAAAGGATTTCTACTTTACTCCGCAGGAGGGAAATTTTAGGAGGATTAGCTCCTGCCTTTCTCTACCCGTCCATGTTTCCTCCCCAGAGGAGCAGGAGTCACTTGTGTGTTTTGTGAACTCCAGTGAGTGAGCACAGTCCCTCTGTCTCAGAAGACCCTGCCCATAGGGCTCCCAGGTTCTCAATCCCATCTAAAGCAGGGACCCTTTTATCTTCATCCTAGCCTTACGTGGAGTTTGGGGCCATCTCCCTGCCATCTCCAGGAAGGGAAAAGTGGTATTTTTCCTTTGTAAGTGTGGGTTTTAAAAGCGAGAGCAAAGAAGATCATGATTACTAAGTATGAACTTAACACAGATTAGTAGCTGCTTTGCTGGGGCTCAGCTAGAAATACCCTTGCCATCCCACCTCCCCTGTAAATGTGTTCCATATCTGGGAACGTAGTGTTTGAAATTTCACATTAGACCTCACTTATTTGCCTAAGGCTTCTTATCACTTACTCAATATGCCAGGAAGGGCAAAAGTGGTAGCCTTATCAACAGTCACACCTTCGTATGAAGGAGTCTATGAATGTATTTAGAAGAGCAGGTTTGAGTCAAGAGGAAGAATGAAAATGGTACGACACTGTGGTCGTGTGACTGTGCTCTCCCTGTGATGGCGGTTGTGGTAGCTCATGGTACTTGGGAGTTACAGAAGTGGCAAGAGGTAAAGGGAAAAGTGTACAAAGGTTTGTGAAGGAGAGATAAGAGTCCTGGAAAATAATCTTTACCTCGTTTATGGTTTTTCTCAGGGAAATTCGGCCTGAAGAAGGAAAGGATATGTTACTCAACTGTGTACTTCCTATTGAGTAGGAAGAATTGTCAAAATACACATTCGTGCACTAGCGTCCACACAATCTAATGCCCGAGTGGATTACTCCACGAAATACCTGCAAGGAAAATGTTCAGAAAAGAAGTTCCCTACAAATTGCTTTATTCAAGGTATATCTCTTATTTGAGGGTTCTGGGCAAATCAAACCTATTTTGATACTAGTTTTCACTACTCAGTCCATTATTCAGTTGCAGACTGTGACCAAATGCCTTTTTTTTTTTTTTTTTTCTTTTTTAAAACTAATGGGAAAGAGACTGGAAACACAAAAGCATAGGTTTGGAGAATTGTAGAGTGCTTTTTTTTTTTTTTCCTGTGACCTTCTGTTCTTTTCTCTAAAAGAACTGAGTATCTCTCTCAGGGGTGTGGTCGAGAACAGGTCAAGGCAGCAAAAGGATTAATAAATTTTTTTTAATTTGCTAATGCCTTGCCAAGAATATTGACATTAGAAATATTGCATCACAAAACAGATTTTAGATTATATATTTTATCTATTTGTCTATCCCATACATATATTTATTCTTATATTTGAAGAGTAAATTCATATTCATGAATTTATAAATAAATTCACTCAGTGTCCATCTTAACTTTCTCAACCATTCTGTGTCTTTATTTGGGAGATAAAATTTTTGTTTCCATCTTTAAAAAAGAATTTCTGTGTGATAATATTAACGATCTGAAATTTAATGCTGTAAACATTCCGTGGAAAGTGGTGATTGTTTTTAGATATGTAAAACCCACATTTACTCAGCATACAAATTCCAGTCCTCCCAAATGTCTCTTCTCTGTATTAATCAGACTGCTAGGCTATATCTAAAGGCAAGTTCCCTCTATTTTCTGTCCAGTTTCCTTCAGGACAATAGTCTTTTTCAGCTTTTATCCTCTATAAGGACCTTACCCAGAGCCTTGAGCACAGAACCCACTTGGAAGCAATGGTTAACATTTCTCCGGCATTTATCACATGCTGAGCTCTGCTTGGGGCTTTGCATGATTGTTATTTTTATCTGGCCAACAATCTTGCTCCCCATATTATCCCATTTTATAGATAAGGCAACCGACATTCACAAAATTTAACAAATTTGTCCAAGGTCGCAGGACTAGTAGACAGAGCTAGAACTCAAAGTCTTGTCTAGACCCCATGTGCTGATGAACTCTCTACTGCAGGTGTTGAGCGGTACAATGAATACACAAAACACATGTGCCCACATTTTTTTTTTTTTTTTCAAAAGAAACAAAGCATATTCACCATAGAGAGGAATGCTCAAGATCCGACCAGGCAGATAGACCCAAGCTTGGTGACAAACCTGAGGCTTACTAGCTGTGGGAGTCTTAGGCAAATAAATAGGGCTTGCTGGTCCTCGGGTTCTTTATCTGTAAGGTGAGGAAAATGCGTATGAACAGCTTCACAGGATGTTAGGTAGTTTAATAAAAAATGAGAACTGAAGTTTGGCATTCTGCTCCTTTTCTCCTCATTTCACTCCCTTTGACCCTCTACATCCATGCCAAGGTCCTCACTTCTCTGTGGCTCTAATAAAAGTAGAGAGCACCATCGGGGTCTTGCTTTTTTGTTGTTGTCACTTACCTAACTGAGATAGCTGCTTTTTTATTTGCAACGCAAGCAGCCAATTTTTGTTTCAAGACAATGGAGTTTAAAAAAAAAAAAATGTTGAAATACGTTGGTCCACGCTTGCCAAAACTTGCCATCCCTCTCTTGCTTTAGATGAGTTTCTGATTTTTTCCAGTGACCTTTTATTCAACATAAGAGTGAATAAGCCCTGGACTTTCCCAGATTAAAAATACACATAAACCTGGAAGCGGCCGCCACAAAATATCGCTGTGTAAACATGATAAAATGCAGAAGTAGATCATTTACATTCAATGAGTAACAAGGTATTTGCAGGAATTCGCCGTCCTTGACCAGCTCAATTCTGTTCATACAGCTCACGCTTTCACTTTATTGATGCCTATAAATGAACGTGTCTTGTCTCAATGTACCCTCGGTCAGCGTTTGGCACACAAAGGGCTCTATTTTATAGCTGAGGGCTACAACTCGACCTCCGGGAAACTCCACAGCTCCTTTCCTCTCGCACAGGTTGGTGTCCGCTGTGGAGGCTGACATCCTGAGACTTCCGATTAGAAGCAGTAATTTGTTGCTTGTGAGCCAGTTATCCGCAAACCAGCCCTCCCATCCTTCTGTCCCTTCCAGCCATCTTTTGGGGATTCTCACCACTCTGCAAGGCACCTATTGTTCTAGAGAAAGAAGTGGAACTAGCATCTATGAGAGCGTAGGTTTGTGAGAAAGGTGGAGGTGGAGTAGGTGGGAGATAGTTTCTGGTTTTGTTCCTTGATAATCAGGAGTTAAACACAAAATGCAGAGAACCCGAGGAGACCAAGCTGATATTTTGAGGATAATGTGATCAACAAAGACACCAAAACACAACGAAGAGGTTGGCACCAAGCTCTACTCACGAGTCTAAATAGAATTTAGAAATACTCTATTAACTCTTACTTCCACACATGGAGCACTTACTAGGTACAAAGCATTCTGCTACATGCCTGAAAAATATTGTGTCACTGAAAGCCTGACGTATCCCTGTGAGGCAGATATTACTTCGCTCTCCTTAGAGGTAAGGACCCTGAGGCTGAAGGAAGTCGAGGAGCTGAGAAGAGACACACAATGAGTAAGTGGCACATCTGGAATTGTCTGCCCCCAACCAGGATCTTAACCACACCGAAACTATATATAGTCATCAGGTAATCCAGTCTTAGTCAGAACCCACATCCTGACCCCAGTGAAAAATCACCCAGTTTACACAATGCGCAGCCTTCATACAGCAGTTAATCAATGGCGTTATCCAAGTTTCCCTGGTTTTATTTTCCCCTCATTTTCCTATAGTTATAACATTTGTTTGGTTTAATTTGGGGACTTTTCAATGAAACGAGTTCCTTTAAGAAGAAGAAATTAAAAATCCAGGAAATATTTTTTTTTTAAAGATTTTATTTATTTGACAGAAATCACAAGTAGGCAGAGAGGCAGGCAGAGAGAAAGGGGGAGGCAGGCCCCCTGCCAAGCAGAGAGCCCAATGCGGGGCTCGATCCCAGGACCTTGGGATCATGACCTGAGCCAAGGGCAGAGGCTTTTACCCACTGAGCCACACAGGCACCTCTCCAGGAAGTATTTTTTGAGGAGGAAGGATAATCACCAAGAAAGTGGAAGACGTGATTCCTGCCCTAGTGCATTGGTTCAACAAATGCTTACTGAGTCCCCTTTCTATGTGCCAGGTTTTGTTAAGACACAAGGAAGGAAACAGTGTATATGGCTGGCCTCCCACACTCAAAAAGACTGTAATTCCAAGGCGAAGACTGGTCAGAAGAAATAAACTGGAACACAGTGAGACAACAGCTCTGGTTGCCACAGGTACATGGCAGAGGCCCTTATTCCAAACTCAGCAATCAGAGAAAACATCTGGCAGGAGGTGATATCCGCAACTGCGTTGTGAAAGGCGAATACCAGTCAAGTAAAGAAAGGAAAGGTGAGAGTGGAGGAAAGCAAAGGATTTGGTGCAGAATAAGAGAGTTTTGTGGTTTGGGAGAATCAGCAAAAGCAGTTCAGTATGGTTAGAATGTAGATCAGTGGTCTCAAAATGGCTAGAAGTTAGAATCACCTGGGGAGCTTTGAAAATGCCCTAGTGCCCAGGTTCCACTCCATATGAAGCCCAACTTCTCTGGGAGTGGCATGCAAATATCAGTCATTTCCAAGGTTCTTTGAGTGATTTCTTTGTATAGTAAGTTTAGGCAACAGTGATAGAGGCCAGCAGTTCTGAGAGTGCTCTAAAGCCAGACAATATCAACAACACCTAAAATGGAAAACCTGTGCCTGTGTTGGAGGAGAAGTGACAAAGCCATTAACACACAGATTGCTCTGGGTATTTATCACAAAGATACAAATGCAATGATATGAAGGGGCACCTGCACCCCAATGTGTATAGCAGCAATGTCCACAATAGCCAAACTATGGAGAAAGCCCAGATGTCCATCGACAGATGAATGGATAAAGAAGATGTTGTAGCTATATATGGTGGAATACTATGCAGCCATCAAAAAGATGAACTCTTTACTATTTATACCAATGTGGATGGAACTAGAGGATATTATGCTAAGAGAAATAAGTCAATCAGAATAGACAATTATACTATGATCTCACTGATATGTGGAATTTAAGAAACAAGGCAGAGGATCATAGGGGAAGAGAAGGAAAAAATGAAACAAGATGAAACCATAGAGAGAGACAAACATAAGAAACTCTTAATCATAGGAAACAAACTGAGGGTTGCTGGAGGGGACGGCAGTGGAGGATGGGGTAACTGGGTGATGGACATTGGGGAGGGTATGTGTTGTAACGAACACTGGGTATTATATAAGACTGATGAATCACAGACCTGTACCCCTGAGACAAATAATACATTATATGTTAACTAATTGAACTTAAATTAAAAAAAAAAAAAAAGATGTGAGAGAAAAGAAAAAACAAAAAAAAAAAAAAAAAAAAAAAAAAGATGTGAGAGAAATGAAAAAACAACAAAAAAACAAAAACAAAACACAGATTGTTGGGAACACCACCCCAGGATTTCTGATTCAATAGGTCTGGGCAGCCTGGGTATGTGTATTCCTAATGAGTTCACAGATAGTTGATGCTCATGCAGCTGGTTTGAGAGCCATGCTTTGAGCACCACTGGTCAAGACCAACACTTCTCAAACTCTAATGTGCATATGGTCACCTAGGAATCTTATTGAAATGCAGATTCTGACTCAGCAGGTCTAGGGCGGGGCCTGAGGTTCTGTATTTCTAATCAGTTCTCTGGTGATACCAATGTTGCTGGTCCTCAAATGACACTAGAGTATAAGAAGACAAATAAGGAGAAGTGCCACTGGAAAGGTAATTAGGGACTAGATTTTGAAGAGCCTTATGATGTTTAGGTTGATTTCAGATCAGCTTAAAAAAATAAGTCATAGCATGTTCAGGGTTGGTTGGTTTCTTCCATTATTTTGTTTTGTTCTTCACAGTATTAAGAAGGCACCCAAGACTCCTTTTTTTTTTCTTGTTTACTGCAACATGGGAAGAGAAAGAACTCTCCTAATTGTGGAATGAAACTTTTCATTTCAGTCTTAGATTGGATCAACTTAGTCACCATATCCACATCTCCATCAATAAATGTTACCAGCAAGATGCCCCGCATCAATTGTCTCAGCTCTGGGAATCTCAAATCAATCATTGGCAAAGGTGATGAGGCCATCATTTTGGAGTAGACTAACCATGATTTACCTCTGAAGTAAGTGTCCATTCCTAAAATCACTTTGCTGTATAATAGAAGATGTCAAAAAGAAAATCACAGGTGCAAAATGGAGTCACTCATGCTAGGCTACATCACACTGGGGCTCAATTCCTAACCTACATGCAGTTTCAACCTCCCCCAGAAATGTAGTCTTAACCAGTCAGTCAGAAATTTTCTGGTCAGTACTGGTGAGGTGATCTGTCACAGGGGTCCTCTCTATTCCCGCAAAAGAAGACTAGGTAACCTGCATGAAAAGACCCCCTGCTTTTCCTCCTTAGGGAGTTGCCTGAAAAACATCCCTTGTTTTCTTTTACTAATAACTCCCTTGCCTACCCTCCTTCCTATAAAAACTTTGCATTTTGTGCCATTCCTCAGAGAGCCTTTGAATTTGCTAGATGACCTGCTGCCTGATTCACATACCACTTAATAAAGCCAATTAGCTCTTCACATTTACTCAGCTGAATTTTTGTTCTTTAACAGAGGATAGGATTGGGAATGGATGTTGAGGGGTCAGTTACAATTAGCAATACAGATGTCTTGCTAACGTATATATTTTTTTCTGAGCACTTTTGGAAATAATTGAAATTTTAAGTAGAAAGATAGCAATGTCAGATATGCCTTTGAACAAGAACCCCAGGTTTGAGGGTAAATAACTTGTAGTGGGGCAAGAAAGCCAATGAGGAAGAGTCAATGGTGTCTTTATCTTAAGCCATGGGATTGCAAATGGAAGAATCTAGGAGACTAGGTGATAATTTGATGTGGGTTAGGGAAAGAGAGGACTTAAAAATTGCTCATATTTTTCTGGTTTTGATAAAGAGCATATAAGGAAAGAAAGGTTTTGACTTGGGATGGTGGAAGAGGGTAGGGGACAGAGCAAGGAGTAAGATGAGTGGAAAGTGATAGTTTTAAGCATGTCACGTTTGAAGTTCCAAGGAAACTTTCAGGTAAAATTATCCAAAAACAGTTTGAAGTAGTTATGTAGCTCTGGAACTCAATGGGAAGAAAAAGCCTCAAGATGTAGAATCAAGGGGTGCCTGGGTGGCTCAGTGGGTTAAGCCTCTGCCTTCAGCTCAGGTCATGATCTCAGGGTCCTGGAATCGAGCCCTGCATCAGGCTCTCTGCTTAGCAGGGAACCTGCTTCCCCTCTTTCTCTGCCTGCCTCTCTACCTACTTGTGATCTCTGTCTGTCAAATAAAAAAATAAAATCTTAAAAAGAAAAAGATGTAGAATCAAAAGTCTGTGTTTTATAGATGGTAGTTCAGAGTATGAAGAGAGGCCAAGATGGAGCCATGGGGAATTGTGGCATTTGAGGGGAGGACAGGAAAAAGGGAGGCTTTATAAAAGAGACCAAGAAAGGCCAGATTGAGAATCAGACAGACCACTGAAGAATGTGGCGTTGCAGACACTAATGGAAGAGTTTCATGACACAAAAGTTTATGGTAGAAAATGCTACCATAAGTACAGAAAAGTGTTCAGGGAATTTGGCCACCACAGCCCAATTAGATAATGTACATTGCAGTGGATGGACTTAGAGTAAAAATCAGGAATGAATGATTTGAGGTGGTGTAGCTAACAGGCATAGACAGTCTTTCCATTACAGACAGCTGTGAAGGGCTGTAACTAAAGGGGGACAGGAGATTTTTTTGGTGCAAAAGGAGAAATCAAGCTTATAATAATCATTCTATTTATTGCAATGGTTTCCAGGAGTCAGCTCATACCAACTCATGAGAAAGGATTGAGTTCCTCTCTTTCCAACCATGTGTTAAGAAACATCACACTGGTAGCCCGAAATTCAGCATGGTGGGATACTGTCGCCCAGAAATTGACAAATGCTGCACATCAATGCCTTCCCCCCCTGGAGTGCCAATTATTAAACACTTACTAGCATGCTACTGCCTTTTAGTAAAATTTTAGAAGATACAATGGTTTTTTTCATGTTTTTGGCTGCCCAGCATCTGAACTCCCATCGCTGTTTGGGGAGTTCCTTTGATTTCAAAAGCCCTGGTGAGGACTAGAGCCCATCTCCCACATCCAAAGCTAAAAAGATCCGTGCTTGTGGCAGCTAGGGTTATAACACATGACACTCCT
Source organism: Enhydra lutris kenyoni (assembly GCF_002288905.1). Classification (NCBI taxonomy): domain Eukaryota; kingdom Metazoa; phylum Chordata; class Mammalia; order Carnivora; family Mustelidae; genus Enhydra; species Enhydra lutris. The sequence continues at coordinate 29,390,425 of NW_019154099.1, read as the reverse complement.
TTCTGAACTTTAATTTTGAAATATAGTTCTGAAAATATAATTTCATTCTATGCGATGAATAAAAAACAGCAACATGTGGAATCCATAAATTCAGAGGCATTCATGTAAATGAAGATGCCCATTGTTGTAGTAATGTCCTCACTGTATGTTTAAGTTTGGCCGTGACCCTGGCTTCCAAAACTTTTATCTTTTTCTGCTCTTCCAAACCTATGTCTCTGATTTTCCCTATCATTTTGGAGCTACCCTACATGCCCTCAACATAGGTTTTTTTCCCTTCATGCATGCATATGGCACACTGGTACATAAAAGAGGTGACCATCCCCGTATTCATGGAGCTTACTTTCTCCCTAGACAACCTAGAGACTTTGTCTGTTGCTTGTAACCTAAATTCTGATTGATAGTGAGATATTCCATTCAAAGCTCCCAATCACTGTGTCATAGTTGAAGTTCTGGGAATAGACTCTGAGATGGATTTTGGCATGCCAGATCTTCATTAAGAAGTACCCTTGGGCGGGGGCACCTGGGTGGCTCAGTGGGCTAAAGTCCCTGCCTTCGGCTCAGGTCATGGTCTGGGGGTCCTGGGATGGAGCCCCGCATCAGGCTCTCTGCTCAGCGGGGAGCCTGCTTCCCCCTCTCTCTCTGCCTGCTTCTCTGCCTACTTGTGATATGTCGAACAAATAAATAGAATCTTTAAAAATAAGGAAGGGCCCTTGGGGTCAAGACCAATGAGAGAGTGGGGAAGGAAGAAGGATTGGGTGAGGGAAACATTGAACTGTGAAATAGACCCAACAACAGCCACAGCCCGGGAAGCTATGGAGCTAGAATGACTCTTCTGATTTGTCCCAAGCGGGACAGATCCATCATCATTGGATGTGGTAGGGTCCAAGGAAGAGGTGTGACCTTGGACAAGATGGATCTCTGTACCTGAAGCGATCTTGGAAGGAAGGGGCCCACCAAGTGAAGGTTCCCTGCTGACAGTGCTCCCAGCAGGTGGAACAACAGGTTCATCCTTGAAAGGGCATCTGGGCAACACATCACAGTGTTTTTACACATCACTGCTATTCAACGTGGCAGCAGACAAACAAGGACAGGAAAAAGAAGTAAGATAGAGAAGGATTTGAAAAGTAAATAAAAGTCAAATTGTCATTTGCAGTCAATAAGATTGTGTACATATAGAACCCAAAATATTCTCGAGGCAGTAAGACTTTACAAGATTATTTGGTAAGTATCAACATATGAAAATTGATAGCCTTCTTCAGCTCAGTAATAACCAAGTAAAAATCACAATAAAAGGATCCAATTTGTGACAGCAATAAAAGCTACAGATACATATCAAAGCATAAATTTTAAAATGCTAAAATTATGTGAAAGATCATCATGAAAGACCTAGATAAATGGAAACTACTCCATATTCAAGAGAGGAAAGGTTCAATGTCTTAAAGTTGTCAAGGAGTCTATAAATTCAATGAACTTACAGAGTCTCAACAGAATATTTTCATCAGACTTCACTAATTGATGCTGGAATCCACATGAAATAGAAAAAGTCTAAGAATAGTCTATTCCAGTTCTAGAAACTATAAACAACTTAACATAAGCAATAAAGCTGGAAGCTGTACCCAGTAGTACTGACCAAGAACTTACAAATTTAAAAGACTAGCAACAGACTGGGAGACGATACTGTGTAAATATAGAAAAAAGAGTATTATACGGAGTATATTTTGAAGGCCGTCTATAAATCAATGAGAAAAAGATAAACACACCAACACAAACACAGGTAAGAAATGTGAACAGGCAACTTATAGAAGAAAAAAACAGAAGGGAAGAGTATGTGACAAAATGCTCCACTTCACTAGTAAGTGGAGTAAAAACAAACATCATTTGAAATGCAATTTCACACTGGATTGGGAAAAATGGAAATGTCTGACAATACCACGTAGTGACAAAAAAGCAGAAAAAAAATTCTTCCCATACCAGTAGGATAGGAGATAGGTCCCGCTACACTGGGGAGCGATTGTGCATTACGTAATCAATTATGAGATGTGCATTCCCTCTTACCCAGGTTTTCTACTTCTCACCCTAGAGCTATAGCTCTCCACTGAAGCTGCTCATTAGTATTATCTGCAAGGCTTTTAAGAAATAGCCTTGGAGATTTTATCTTGATAGGCCTGGGATAGGACCCTTGAGACCTCTGCCCTAGAAAAACTGTCACACTTGTGGGCAAGGACACAGGAACATGTTCCTAAGAGCAAAAATGTGTTAATAAACCAAATGGCTATTGACAAGGGAATGTCTAAATAAGTTGCAACATATACGGGTTTGTATATGTATTAATATGTATATACGTGTCCACACACGTACGCCCATTCCCATCAGAGGAAAGAGCCGAAACATGTTGATTTGTTAATGGGAAAAACTGGAAAGAACCAGGAGAGATGGAAGCTAGGTGAGAGAAGGATTGATTGAGGGAAACAGGTCCCTAATGAGGGAGGACCCAAGAACTGCTTTGGAGGATGGAGCCAAAGCACAGGTGGGGGGCTTGGTCACCAGGAGGCCGAGCTAAGCTTAAGGAGAGGCTCTCTTTTACTTAACAGAAGGAAAGGAGTGGAGAATGGGGCTGTGCATTCACCTGTCCATTCCTCTTCCAGCAGCCATTCATGGAGCCCCTGCAGGTAAGGTTTGGGAAATGAGTTTGAAGGGATTTTGCCTGGGGTGGTCTATTTTCTCAGGGAAGGAAGGTAAATGATCTACCGAGGAGTGGGCAGGAGAAGGAAGGTGGTTGGCAATTATATTTCTGGAACTCGAGAGTGTTTTAAATTAATTTTTATTGTTTTTCAATTTACTTCTTGGTTAAATCCAATAAAAGTGCTTTCATTTTTAAGTTTAAAATTAACATTTTGTTTTTAACTTTTTTCACGTCCAGAACCAAGTTTTGTCTCACTTGAGCCATTGGCATTTCGTAAACTGTCCACAGGACAATCACTTATAAAAGAATCTGTTTCTCCATGTGACTCATAACATCAGACACATATGCATTTCTGAATAATGCTACCCAACTTGACTTCATAGTTCCTGGTACAAGGACTTCACAATTACTCTGAGACAAAAATAGATTTATTTGGGCAACACTATTGATCTTTTCAGCTTTATTGGCATTGAAAAACCAAACCAAAGCAATTGAACATGAGTCGGAGGCAGTCATGTTGAGAAGCTACGCTTCCTGACTCAAAACCGAGGCCACACATCTTTCCCCAAGGGCACATACCAAGGTTTGAGCTCTCTGAATAGGCCAGCCAACAGCATATGGAGAGAATGTATTAAACAAAAGAACCAATAACGTGACTGCAGTGTTTGAAGTCTCCAAAAAGAGCAGTTGCACTAATTTTGGCATCGGCTACTTTGCAAGAAAACAAACTCTAAGAAAAGGGAGATCTAAAAATGTTCTTTCACTGGAGACCTATTATCAATTGCACACACAGTTACTGAAGTTGCTCTGAGTTCTACACCTGCAGCATTGTGTGAGATAATTATTTTATTCTTTGCTCATTAGAACAAACAGACCTCCCACAGAGTAATGTGCATTCTTATTTTTTTTAATGGATTTATGGACTCAAAGTATTGAATACCAGATTTTCTGTGGGTTACTGAAAAGGCACAGAGGGATTCTAGAACAGACTGGTTGTCAGAGTCCAGGCGCTTTGTATCCAAGGAAATGGACTTAATTTAATCCAGGTGACTGGCTATTCAACACAATCTTTTCTTAATTAGTGATACCTTGACCTCTTCTTGTGGAGTCTCTTTCATGAGCTACATTTCTTGCAACCAACGGGTCTTATTTTCCCACATGACTTCCCACAGTTTAACTGTCATAGAAAAATCTATTTTTTGAAAAAACAAGATCCTCTATTTGAAGAGTATCCAAGTGGCCAAAAAGAGGCAACTTTTCTCTGCAGTAGTTTTGTGAAGATAATTTTTCCCCAAAATGGAAATAGTGAAAGGCAGTTCTTGGATCTTCAAGAATCTCAGCAGCCACACTGGTAGGAACAAATATTTAAATAGGGAAATGTTTTCCATTTCAAGTGTGGGGGGTGGAATTCTAAGATAGCCCCCAAGATGCCTGACTTCTAGAATGTCCACATTATCTCAGTTATTCAGTCAAACAATATCTAGGTACAGCTGTGAAGAAATTTTTCACATATAATTAAAGTCCCTAGGAGTTGACTTTAAATTAAGATTATGTGGAGCTTGACCTTTCCAAGTGAGCCCTCACAAGAAGTCAGAAAGATTCTCCTGTTGGTCTTGGAGAAGCAAACCGCCCTGATGTGGAGGGAGTCACGAAGTAGGGGACTGTGCAGGTTCTAGTAGCTGAATACTGCAGTTCTAGAGCCACCAGGAACTGAATTCTGCCAATAACCAGTGAGTTTTGGGAAGGACCCTGAGCCTCAGATGAGATCAGACCCCTGGCTGGCTGACACCTTGATTTCGGCCTGGGAAGACCCCGAGCGAAAACCTAGCTAAGCCATTCCCAGACTCTTGAACTGCCAGCACTGTGAAGTTAAAATTTTTGTTTTGTTTTAAGCCACTAAGTTTGTAGAAATTTGTCATGTAGTAATAGAAAACCAATACGCTAAAGAAGTATCAGTCTAGCTTCTTGACTTAAAGAGACAATACTCACTTTTTACTGGTCTTCTAGTTTCCGGAGCATGTAGGATCCAGCCTCAGGATGAAATATGTTTTTTAGAGAGTGTAACTTCCAATTGTCATCTGCATAGCCCTCTCAAATGCCTGACCGAGAGAAATGACAGAGAAGATAGTCTAAGACAGAATTCTCATGATGGAGGAAGCTCACCTTCTAGTTACCCTCCCATGACTGTTCCCAGTCCAGTTCCTGCTCCTGGGCTGGAAGGACACCTCTTTCTCTCTCTGCTTAAATAAGTAAATGATTGAAAGCAACATCATAATGATGCTAATCTTGAATCCATTCTGATTTATTTTTTTAAAACAATTTGCTTTCAATGTTACGACTGACCTCGCAACTAGTTTCTTCATCAGGACTGAGAGCTGCTTCTTTTCTTCCCCCAAAGATTTTATTGATTTATTTGAGAAGGAGAGAAAGAGAGATAGCAAGAGAGGGGGTGGGGGGAGAGGGAGAAGCAGGCTCCCCACTGAGCAGGGAGCCTGATGTGGGCTTAACCAACTGTCAGACACTTAACCAACTGAGCCACCCTGGTGCCACTGAAAGCTTCTTTTTTAGCATTCAGTGAAGAATGATTGAGAATTTCTGGGTAAAGGATTATAGTAAGTACTATAAAAGTGGCTTCTTATGTTCACTACCCTAAAATATTCTATGCATAGAATCAGGAAGATCTGTGAACTCCAAATTCTTTTCCCACTTCTCAACCCTGTCCTTAACTTTCTAGTCATTTCTTGTCTTATCAAAACCCAAGATGGGGCAACTGCAGACCATAAGCTCCTTTAGACTTCTCTTATTTGTCACTGGAATATACACAGTATTTGAAAAATACTGCTTGGCATGAATGAGTGACTGAGTGGCTAGTGGAAAGTGTTCTTTCCCCAGGAGGGTCTGTTCAGAGATTTTTGTTTGATTGTTTTAAAGTGTTTATTAATATTTAAATAAATAACAACATGAATGTACACTATATACTCTTTCATCTACATGATTCATATACAAGAACAGAAATGAAAAAAATACATAGTCACTGAAATGCAGTAGAAGAGTGGTTTCTGAAACCCGAAGAAGGCATGAGCATGGTGTTTTGAAATTAAAGGTGTTCTTTAGTATCAGGGAGTGAAGTTGTAATGCCATTAAAAGCTTGGATTGTATACAGGAACTAGGTGATTGAACAGAGTTAAACTAATCCTTAGCCTTTTGGCATGTTTCATTAGTTATTTAGTAATATTTTCTAAAAAGCAAGCCATTCCAGGGGAACAACATGAAACAGAATAATATTTCCATTCATCACATCCAAAGCAACAGTTCTCTCATTCTACTCATTTTTGGGTTTCATTTCTGTTTTTGTGAAACCAAAGTAAAAAGAAGAACAAAGGTGTTTGGAGCAAGAATCAAACTTATTTTATGGCAGAATTTTGAGAAAATACTCTTCTCAATGACAATTATTCTGGATCCTTGGTGAAGTTTTTTTTTTTTTTAAACCACTTTATTGAGGTTGATTGACATACACAAGGCTGTATATATTTAATGTTATGCAGCTTGATGAGTTTGGAGATAAGTATATACTCATGAGACCATCACCATAAATCAATACCATAAACATATCCATCACCTTCGAAGTTTCCTCCCTATGTATGTATTTAAGTATGCAACAGAACACAGAACACTTAACAGAAGATCTGTCTTCTGAAAAAATTTTAAGTGCACAATATTGTTAAGTATAGGCACTGTGCTCTCTAGGACTTTCTCATCTTGCACTACTGAAATTCTGAACCTTTTGATCTAAACCTCCTTGCTTCCCTCCCCCCCGCCCACCAGCCCACCACATTACCCTGGTGCTAGTAATAACAATTCTACTCTCTGCTTCTATGAGTTTATTTTAGATTCCTCATGTAAGTGGGACCATGTAGTATCTGTTCTTCTGTGTCATTACCATAATGTCCCCCAGGTTTATCCATGTTGTCACAATTGGCAGAATTTCCTTCTTTTAAAGGCTGAATAATATTCCATTGTGTGTAAATACCGGATTTTCTTTATCCATTCTTCCATAGGGGGACATTTTGGTTGCCTCCCTATCTTGATTATTGTGAATTGTGCTGCAATGAACATGGGAATGCAGATATCTCTTTGAGATCCTGGTTTCAATTCCTTTGAATGGGTATCCAGAATTGGGATTGCTGACCATACGGTAGTTCTATTTTTAATTTTTTGAAGAACATCCATATTATTTTCTATAGTGTTTGCACTGATTTACATTGCCACCAACAGTGTATAAGCGTTCCCTTTTCTCCACATCCTCACCAACACCTAACGGATGTGAGGTAATATCTCGTGGTTTTGATTGGCATTTCCCTGGTGATTAGTGATGTTGAGCACCTTCTCATATATCTACTGATCATTTGTATGTCTCCTTTTGAGAAATATCTATTCAGGTCCTTTGCCCATTTTTAAATTGGGCTTTTCATTTTTATCTTTCTACTGAAGAGTAGGAGTTCCTTGTATATTTTGGATATTAATTCCTTATCAGATACATGATTTGTAAACATTTTCTCTCATCATATAGGTTATCTTTGCACTTTGTGGATCGTTTCCTTTGCTGTGCAGAAGCATTTTAATTTAATGTAATCCTCTTCACCTATTTTCACTTTTGTTGCTTATGCCTCTGGTGTTATATTCAAATCTGCTCAAGGCCAATGTCAAGATTTGCCCCTCTGTTTTCTTCTAGAAGTTTTATAGTTAAGCCTTATATTTGAGTCTTTCACCCATTTTGAATTAATTTCTGTATATACTATAAGATAAGGATCCAATTTCATTCTTTTGTAGGTGAATATCTAGTTTTCTCAATACCTTTTATTGAAGAGACTATTCTTTCCGTATTGAATATTCTCAACACCTTTGTCAAAGATCAGTTGACCATACATGAGTGAGTTCATTCCTGAGCTCTCCATTCTGTTCCATTAAGCATATGTCTGTCTTTATGTCAGCACCACATTATTGATAACTATAGTTTGGTAATATAGTTTGAAATCGGGAAGTGTGCTGCCATCAGCCTTGTTTTCCTTGCTCAAAATTGCTTTGGCTACTCAGGGTCTTTTGTGGTTCCATATGAATTTTGGATTGTCTTTTTCTATTTCTGTAAAACATGCCACTGAGATTTTGATGAAGATTGCATTAAATCTCTAGATCACCTTGGGTAATATGGATGTTTTAACTGTATTAATTCTTTTCATCCATGAACACAAGATATCTTTACATTTATTTGTGTCTTTTAAAATTTCTTTCACCAATGCTTTATAGTTTCCTTTTTTATTTTTTAGAACTTATTTATTTTAGAAAAAGAAAGTGGGTGAGCCCATGACCAGGGGGAGGGGCAGAGGGAAAGAGAGAATCCTTAAGCAGCCTCTCTACTGAGCACGGAGACTACCCTGCAGGGCTCAATTTCAGTATCCTGAGATTGTGACCTGAACTGAAATCAGGAGACAGACACTTAACCAACTGAACCATCCAGCCACCTTCAATGCTTTATAATTTTCATCTATAAAATTCACCTATACAGTGTTCACCTTGTAAAAGACAACAGGGTCTTTCACCTCCCTGGTTAAGTGTATTCCTAAGAACTGTTCAGGGAAGAAAGCCGGTCATAATCTCTTCATGGTTTTCTTGTGGAACCTGAGTTGTAAATGGAAGGAGTAAGGATAACAGAGGAATCTTAGAGCTCAGAGCTAACCAGGGGATGTTTAAGTGTGATATTGTCTTGACAGGCCCTACACACAATAGGGCATTGGATGCCTGGGAAATGCTAGGCACTTGAGATCTGCTAAAAGGCTGGAAAGAACACAGTCCACAGGTTGGGTTAGAAAACATGAAACCTTGCTGTAAGAAACACAGATTCAGTGGCTTTGAAAATTGGCTAGAGGGAACATGGTCCAAAACCCATCCACTAGTTCTTTCTCCACTGAACAGTGGAGTTGCTACCCATCAGGTTGTGGTGTTTGGAGCTGGGAGAAACCTGAAGAAAGTGATTTTTTTAGGCAAGGATCAGGGTACCACAAGACTCAGTTCACTGTACAAATACTACGTGAGCAAAGCTCTGGGTCTGAGTGGGTTTTTCAGGAGATCTGGAGGTACAATCTCTCCAGGAAAAAAAAAAAAAAGAGAGAGAGAGAGAGAGAGAGAGAGAGAGAGAGAAAGGAGATGTGGCCCCTCACAGTAAGGCTGAGCTGAGACAGAGCATACCTAACTTTGCAGGGACTGGATGTCTGGGGCCACAGTGGATTGCAGGGATATGGCATTGAAGGAGTGCAGAGTCATGGTGAAGCAAAGAGAAGAGCTGGAGGGGTGGGGCAGATATGAGCGGGTAGGAGAATGACTAGATGAGAGGAGCAAGACCAAAAGGAGGGAATGGGGTGTGGTTATGGTGGGAAGAGAGTGACCATGGACAACACAGGTACTAGCAGGAAAGGGGCCTTAGAGGGAAAGGAATGGCAAGTGAAGGAAGGGACATGGTTAGGAAAGAGAGCATTTGCCAAAACCCAGTACATAGGGACACGGCCCTATGGAAGGGGCGTAGTGTGTTGGAGAGGGCATGTTTATGATGGAACACAGGAAGTGAGGCCCAAGGGGCATAGATGAGCCCACAGCTAAGTTCTGGAGACCCAGCTAGGCCATAGTAAGAGGGCAATAGGAGGTATGGAGCATCCTAAGGGAATGAGAGCAACTTTGTCTGGGAGGTTGTGGTAGGACCAAGGCAGAATGTGGAGGATTGGTCTGGAAAAGAGAAGCATAATATATAGGAAGAAGGGGTGTGTCCCAGCTAGAAAAAGTATAGCTCTGTGGAACCAAGGGGCATGGCCTCAGAAGGTTAGGTATGGCCATGAAGAAGCACAAGACTATATGGTTGGTCAGTGCCCAAGCCTAGAAAGGGGTGGGTGGGGGCCTAGAATGAGTGCAGGTGTATAGCTGTAAAGGAGGGGATATGGCTCCTACAGGAGGGAGCACACAAAGCACAGAAAGCCATTTATCCATATCTACAATTTCTTCTCTTCCCAAAACCTCTGTTTATTCCTTAATTCTTCTTACCCACAAGTCTTTGTTCTCTCCCATAATTCTCTCCCCAAACAAAATTCTCTCTGTTCTCCCCCTAATTCCATGTCTTTCCTACAGTTCTCAGTGGCCATGTCCAAGGGCTAGGTATAGCCTTGGAAAACCACTGTGTGTGGTCCCAGCAGGAGGAGTTGTGGGGCTGGAAAGTGAGTGGTCAGGAAGGAGCCAAGGTGGTGTGGCTTGGGAGGGAGGCACATGACTCACATAGACTGCGAGGGGAGTGTGTGTGCAGTGGGTGTGTACTCTATAGGAAAGGTGGGGAGAAGAGTAGCAGGTTAATTATTTAATCTCTCCCACAATACTTTTTTTCTGTAATTCCCTCTCCCACAATCCTCAGTGCTCTCCCACAATTCTCTGTACTCTCCCACAATCCTCAGTGCTCTTCCACAATTCTCTATACTCTCCCACAATCCTCTGTACTCTCCCACAATCTTAGATGTTCTCCCACATTTCTCTTTTCTCTCCCAGAACTCTCTTTTCTCTCTCAAAATATTCCATTCTCTCCCCAAATTCCCTATGTCTCCCAAGGTTCTCTGTTCTCTCTTACAGTTCTCAGTGGCATCTCAGTAGCAGGTGTGACTTTGATGCTGCACTAGTGGTCCTAAATGGAAGTTGTGGCTATCAAAACACCTGGTGAGGTGGGCCTAGCGGGAGAGGTAGGTTTGTAGCATTTGGGATCATGATGGTCATGAAGGCTCAAAGATGGCATGGCAATGCAGGAAAAGCAGGTGAAAATACACAAAGCCCCAAACTTCTAATTTAGGAATCATTCCCTCCTTTCTCTTTTCCTTAAAGTAGATATTTTTTGTACTTGATCTTCAAAGGCTACATAGTTGAAGCAATAGGATCCCTTCCATATTTAATAGAATTGGGCCCAGAATTTACAGAGAAACTGAAGTAGTTCTTCAGATCAGCTCCATGGGGTCTGCTTCTGCATGTGTGGGGAATACTGCTGTTGAAGACAATTATTCTTTCCTGCAATAAATATTTACTGAATGACTGTCTGTGCCAGACATGAGACTCAGTGCTGGGAACAACTGCTGAGTAAGACACATCTCTAACTCAAGAAAATATGATTCAGTGCATGATATGAGTCTTTTAAAAGGCACATCCAGGGTGCCATCAGTGGCCTAATACAGCCTGGTCATCTCGGAGATGTTTAGGCTGTCTTGAAGATACAGTATTAACTAAGAAGACTTGAAGGGGGTTAGCAGTGAGAAAGGACATAGGGAATGGGGAATGCAGAGCATGAAGGAACAGAGATGATGTCTGCTTGGGGACTGGAAAGTGGGTCTGTGTAGCTGGAGAATGGGGGAAGCCTAGTGGCCAGTGGTTGGAAATGAGACTCTAGACATGGATAGAGGACTGTGATCTTTGAGATAATGAGGAGCCATTAAAGTTTTTTCACTCAGTACCTGACACAATCATATTTGACTTTTAGAAAGGTCATTCCTACAGAAGTGTAGAAGCTAGGAAGGAGGGGTAGGGTAAGACTTGGTTGAGAGAAACTGGTTATAGTTGAGCCCAACAGCATATCTAGGCAATGATGAGGTCTGAAACTAAGGCAATGCTGTATGTCATGAAGAAAAGAGATATTTAACAGATTTAGAGTATCCTCGACTGTCCCCTGTATAACATTTTAGAAAAACTTTGTCTGCTTTGAATTGAAATGGGCATGGATTTTAGAATTGGACAGTCCTTGGTTTAAATTTCAGCTCTCCACAGATTAGCCAAGTAGGAAAATATCTCAAGTCTTCAATTTCTTATCCATAAAATTGGAATAGTGATATCCAGCTCACAAAGCTATAAACATTAGTAACAGCAATATAAAGTGCTTAGCATGTAACTGGAACTTTGTGGTTGACCTGTCTTAGTTACTCACAAAGTTTAATTGTTTTTTTGGTTTTTTGATTTCAGGCATTGCAGAGTTAAATGTACAGGCATACCTCAGAGATATTGCAGATTTGGTTCCAGACCACTGCAATAAAGTAAATGTTGCAATAAAGTGAGTCAAATGAATTTTTTGGTTTCCCAGTGCCTATAAAAGTTATATTTATACTATACTATAGCCTACAGAGTGTGCAATAGCATTATATCTAAAAAATAACTAGTGGATATACCTTAATTTAAAAATACTTTATATGCTAGCCATCACCTGAGGTTTTGGCATGTCATAATCTTCTCGCCTCCAAGTCGATGGCTGCAGACTGATCAGGGCAGTTGCTGAGGCTGGAGTGGCTGTGGCAATTTCTTAAAATGAGACAACATTGAAGTTTTGACACACAGATTGACTCTGCCCTTCACAAGCTATTTCTCTGTAGCGTGGGATGCTGTTTGATAGCATCTTTTTTTATATATACTCATTTTAAATCATTTTTTAAAATTTATTTTCAGCATAACAGTATTCATTGTTTTTGTACCACACCCAGTGCTCCATGCAATCCGTGCCCTCTCTAATATCCACCACCTGGTTCCCCCAACCTCCCACCCCCCCCCACCTCTTCAAACCCTTCAGATTGTTTGATAGCATCTTAACCACAATAGAATTTTTTTTTTTCAAAATTGGAGTCAATTCTCTCAAACCCTGCTTCTGTTTAATATTTGAAATTCTTTGTGGTTATTACAGCAATTTTCACAGCATCTTCACTGGGAGTAAATTCCATCTCGAGAAACCACTTTCTTTGCTCATCCATAAGAAGTAACTCTTCATCTGTTAAAGTTTTATCATGAGATTGCGGCAATTCAAATATAATAATAAGGAAAAAGATTGAAATACGGTGAGAATTACCAAAAGGTGACACAGAGACATGAAGTGAGCAAATGCTCTTGGAAAAATGGTGCAGATAGTCTTGCTTCACACAGGGTTGCCACAAACTTTCAATTTGTAAAAAACACCTTATCTGTACAGCACAATAAAGCAAATTACGCCTATAATGTTAATCACTAACAATCCTATTAGACCCCAAGACCACAATATATGCTTTCTCTTATCTTTAATATTTCTATTAACTTTATTGAGTATCCAGTCCTTTACTGTGAACAATCTCATGTTCCTTTTGGGGGAAAAAAAAAGTAAATAAGAAGTAGGAGTGTGGATGGATAGACAGATGGATAGCAAATCTATGGATGTCATTCAGAATAACACTGATTATAAACCAACCCCAAATGTAGTGGTTTAAAACAAATGATCTTTTTTAGCTCATAATTCATTAGATCAGCAATTTGTGCTGAAATGGCCTCAAAGAGGACAGCTCATCCCTGTTCATTTGGGATTAGCTGGAGCCAATCAGGCTTTGTGGTCAGTTGGAAGCCAATGTCCTCACTCACACTTCTGGTTAGCTGTTAGCTATTGGCAGGGACAAAGAAAGTAACTGAGCTATCTGAGGCTCTTTTACATGGTGGTTGTTGTAGGGTTCCTAAGAGTAGCAGAAGAAAGATATTCCTACTGGAAGCACTTTTTAGGTCCTTTCATCATGTTTGCTACTGGGACACCAGCCAAAGCACGTAACATGGTCAATTCTAAACTCCAGAGGTAAAGCAAAGAAAACTCTACCTTTGATGGGATGAGATGCAAAGTCATACTGTAAATAGATGGGAAGAATTGGTGGCTATGTTTTGTAATCTACCACCATCTGGGCTTAGCTTACACTCTTTCCCATGGAGGTTGTTGAAGAGTTTCTTGGGCTGTTTTCTTAGGTGTTATCCAATAACCTTTCACCACTTCCATCTCTGCTATCTGAGGATCTCCAACTTTTGTAAGTCCTGAGGGTCCTTCCTGGGGTCCCCAAAGAGTGTCTCATGGATCTCAGTTGCTTCATCTCTGGGGTACCCACACTTCCTCTCATTGGGTGTCCCAGATCTGCCAGACACTCCTCTCCTCAAGTGCATTTAATTTTGCTACCACCAGCTCTTCTACCACGGATGCAACAGTCTTTCAGGCATGAAGCTACCCATGTCTGTGGTGCTGCAGAGGAATGCTTTTCTTCCCTCCATGGAATACTAATACTCCTTGTCCCTCAGTGTCTCAGAGTGTTTTGAAAACACCCTTGTAGATTTTCCATGCCACCCAACCACAGGTCCATTGGCTGTAGATGAAGAGTTATAAGGAGCCTTGAATCTGAAGCTGAATCCGAATTTATGATAGATTCATCTTCAGGTAGCCCCATTTGATGACTAAGTTTTGTCCACCATATTGGCCTGTGTCACAGCAGCAAACAGGATGAAAGGACCTCAAAAGTGCTTTTGGTAGATTTTATTTGTTTGTTTGTGGCCTATAGATTCCTTGAGAGACTGACATCAATTCCCTACATGTAGCTGGACATGTCTGAAACTCTTTCTCAACCTGGAGATGAGGAAGACGAGGCCTAGAAAGAAATTCAGATAATTGCCCTGGGTCTCCTAGCAAGTACACAACACAGCTGGGATTTGATCCCAGGCACTGTGACTCCAAAGTTCGTTCACTTAATGGCCTCACTGTATTCTGTCCCTTAAATGTAAATCATTCCACGAGGTATAGATTTCAGAGTTCTTGCTTTAAAATTTAAGTATAATTATAATGCAGGAGAGCTATGATTCCTTTCTATTAAAACAGGACAACTGAAGCCAACCTGAGTAAAGACAGAAAAGTTTAAAAGGATAAATCCAGATGTAACTGTCATAATAAAATGGAACCTGTTTGATATGTGGCTCTGTATTCTGTAATATGGTAAGTAGAGTATAGCACTTTTAAGTTTGCTACTCTGGGTAGCCATGGACGAGATGGCCTTGCTAAAAAAGAGAAGGAAGAAAAAGGAACTATTTAGTACATGTCTCCAAATTTTAGGGCCTTGTGTGGTATGTTTAAAAAGAGCATGGGCGGGGGGCGCCTGGGTGGCTCAGTGGGTTAAAGCCTCTGCCTTGGGCTCAGGTCATGATCCCAGGGTCCTGGGATCGAGCCCCGCATTGGGCTCTCTGCTTGGCAGGGACCCTGCTTCCTCCTCTCTTTCTGCCTGCTTCTCTGCCCACTTGTGATCTCTGTCTGTCAAATAAATAAAATCTTTAAAAAATAAAAAGAGCATGGGACATGAATTCAGATTCTTGTGGGTCCAAAAACAGATTTGGCCATGACTAGTCATGATGTTAAGCAAAGCATTTAAACCCAATTTTCCTCTACTGAAAAAAGAGGTTTCATCACCTTCTGTATATGGTTCTAAATATTAAATAAGTTAATGCCTACAAAGCATTTTAGCCCAGTATCTGGTCCAGAATATGTTCTACTCAAAAACCACAACTATTATTATAAAACTTAAACCTTTTGAAACAAGGTGGAAAAAATAAGCAATTATTATTATTTTTTTTAAAGATTTTTTATTTATTTGTCAGAGAGGGAGAGAGAGCAAGCACAGGCAGACAGAATGGCAGGCAGAGGCAGAGGGAGAAGCAGGCTCCCGCTGAGCAAGGAGCCCGATGTGGGACTCCATCCCAGGACGCTGGGATCATGACCTGAGCCGAAGGCAGCTGCTTAACCAACTGAGCCACCCAGGCGTCCCAAGCAATTATTATAATACCAGATATAACTAAAAAGTTTCCAGCCAACAAACGCAGCTTTTTTCCTGCTTTAGTGCCCTTATAGTCAATGTGCTCTTAGCCTGTTTCCTATATATTCTTTTCCATATTTTTCCCCCAGTCTTTGCTCCATTCATCCATAAGTTAGGTCTTATTCACTCTAAGATCAGTAGAATTTTTCTTTTCTTTTCCCTTTTCTTTTTTCTCCTTTTCTTCAAATACTACCCCATGAAGTCCTTCTTTTGATGGTAACAATTTCACTGGTTCCTGAAGAATTTCAGTGGGTAGAGGATGCAACAAATCTGAGCATCTATGATATTTGCAGAGACTATGAGCAATTTAGTGTGTCTGGAACACAGGATATTACTGGAGGAATTTTTTGTAAAGGTAATTAGAAGCAAAACGATAAAGGACTATGAATCCCGAAGTAAGAAATACAGATTTAATGTAGGCAATGAAGGCTTTTGAAAGTGTCTGAAGAGGCAAATGACATGACAGATATGCATATTAGGAACGTAATTTTGGCACCTGTGTACAAATTAGATAAAAGCGAATAATGAATTCTAGGAGCATCTGGGTGGCATAGTCGGTTAAGCGTCTGACTCTTGGCTTGGGCTTAGGTCATGATCTCAGGGTCATGAGATCGAGCCCCACATTGGGCTCTGTGCTCAATGTGGAGTCTGCTTGGGATTCTCCATCTCTCCCTCTGCCCCTCCCCACTGCATGCCCAATCTCTCACATAAATAAATAAATACATCTTTTTTTTTTTTTAAGTGAACAATGAATTCTAATGAAGAGGGACTGGAAGTAGGGAAGATCATTTAGGACCACTTGGGGTCATGGGAATGGTCCTGACAAGCTATGAAGGTGACATGAAGCCAAGCAGAACAGCGAGAATGGGGAAGGCACCATGGATCCAAGAGGCATTTGCCATGTGGAATTCACGTTTATCAAATATCCACAAAGTATCCATTCCCTTCCAATGAAAGTTCTAGGTACCAGGGATAGAATGGGAACATAGTTGCTGAAGGTCATGCCCTTGGGAGAGAACTAATGTGCTGAAGGCTGATAGATCTGGGAAGGGGGAAAGACAGCCCTGTCCGGGGAGCTTCTCTGGGAGAGGTCACTCAGAGTGGGGAGTCTTTAATGCAGTGACACACAGAAACCATGAGGGAGCATCGTTGGGGACGCCCCAGCTGGGAGGTGTTGCCAGGAAATCAGCCAGCAGGTGCCAAGCCAGAAGCTTCAGTGTGAATTTCTGGATCAGCAAAATGGTTAGACTCTGGGAGAGGGCGAAGGACGGTGCGGGCTCTGGGCGAGAAGCAATGAGGCATGTCTAGAGGCCAGTTCTTGGAGGTCATTTAAAGGCTCTTTTGGCTTTTACTCTGAGTGTGATGGCAGTCGTTTTGCCTTACAGCTTGTTTTACAACATCCTATCCGCTAATTAGTTTGGCCATGCTTCGGTATATAAAGTGAAACTTTCTGAACCTTAATTTTCTCATCTTTGAAATGGGCATAAAACTATAAACCTTGTATGGTTGGCGTGAGCCTTAAGTGACTGTGCAAAGGCACCTGAATGTTGACTGGGTGTGTGGACTGAATGGGCTGGGCCGGAGGATAACCATTTCTCCGCTTCTGGCCAATACAACCGGATCGTGGTGATATTTTCTGGGAGGAAACATAGGAAGGAGCCAGTTGGGTGAACAAGAGGAGGAGATCATGAGCTCATGTTGGATTCTGGGGTGCTGTTTTGGATTCTGGGGTGCACTGGGGAAAGGGGTAGTGCCTTGCATTGTGGATTTCATTAAACAACAGCAGAGAAGCAGTCAATGCATTTTTACATCTCTTTCTGTTTACCTTGTGCACGGGGCCATAAACAGGTGTCCCAGTGGTGACCTGGCCACAGAGAAGGCTGGATGGACTTTGCCCTCTTTTCTATAGCAACTTCCAAGTCCCGCTGCCCTTAGGTATTTTTTCCATTTATTTGTTTCTATGTCCCCAAGTCTCTGTACCTTCTCCCCTGTAAAGTGTACACTAAGGAACCAACTACTCTTCCTCCATTCTTTCTCTGACGCTATCACTGTCCCTCATTTTGATGGACTTGCCTTATGTTTAATTGACTCCTGGTCTCACAGGTCACTGTCATTCAAATACACATCCATAAGTATTTAAACATTAGGGCATGACGACACCTGCCAAAGACACCAGGGAGTGGTGTCCATGAGAGAGTTCCTTTCTTTATCTTTCCCCGGCGGTGCCCTCACGGTTGTTCGGCGGGGTGGGGGTGGAGGGGAAATCCACCGAGCCCAGAGTCAGGAAGCTTTTCCTCCTGAGAGCAGATGCCCGCCCTCTGGCTTAGCCACATCCCCCATCCTCCTGCAGTTTTAATCCCTCTCCCTGGACAACCTTAGTTTGCCTAACAAAAACATTTTCTTGCTCTAAACATAATAAATATTCCTCCCACCTCTCTTATTTAAGTAGACCACATGATTTTCTCTAAACCTCCATCTTGAAGTTCTGTGTCCCATGATTTTATAACTACTATCTATCCGTTTCTACTACCTTCCTTCTCTGTCTTTTTCTACCCCTCCCCTGCCAGCCAGGACAGCATTCCTTCTGTCAGGAGGCTGGTCATTTTCATCTTTTTCCTTTGTGGATAAGGAAGTGGCTGAAGGTATGGGCTGGTGGGCAATGCTTCAGGAGGCATTCAGCCACGGTGTCAGGCCACCCTGGAGTCTGCTTCTCTGTGGGGATTTCTGCTCCTGAATCATTTGCTTTCTCTTGTCTACGATGCCTTTGTTAGGAGATTGAAGCCAGCCTTCCTCCACCCCCAACCTGCCTTAACCATTTTTTCTTTTCTTTGTTGGGGTAACTCCCCCTTGCTCTCAGCTTTTGTAACCTCAGAGAAGCCTTTGCCAGTAAGTTCAGCATCCATTCCCCTTCCCCAAGGCTGGGATAGGTGCTTCCGCCCCTGTGTGCAGAACACTGTGTGTGTGTGTGTGTGTGTGTGTGTTTCTGTACATATATCCTCCCCAGTTGCCCAATATCATATTGTCATTGTCCTTGGGCTCATCTGACTAACCAGGCTCCTCAGCACTAACCCCACTATTGACCGTGAGTGGATGTTGAAATAAATGCTTATTAAATGGATATGTACATTTCCTCAATCTCTCACCATCATGCTGATAGAAATAAAATGTTGTATATTAAATACTTCACCCACATAAGGCTTCTCTTTATTCTTTTACCTACTCTTGATGTCTTTTTCCCGCCAAAAATCATTTCTTAAAGGAATTTTCTGTTGTATGAAACTTCTCTCTCAATGACACCATAATTGGTCTATTTTTACATCTTAAAATGAACCCTCCTTTTTTTTTCCTTTTTATTCTTGCATATTTTGAAGTATTTTGAGGTGTGCTTTTATTTTTACCTGGATATCTTCATCATCTGATCACCCTGAAACCAGTGTCCTCAAATAGTAGAGTAAGTTGTCTCCAAATCATTAGGCTTTTTTTAAACTACATATCCTCAACAAGAAACCTGAGAGTCTCCAGGATTTCCCACCCCCACACTCTGCCCCTCTTCGTTCCACCCAACCCATGTGTTAGAACTAGCCATCAATTTCAGATCAAAGTTCATTATAGCTATCAAGTGTGTTGGGACTAAAAAGGTAAAAAGTTGAAAAGTGCTCAGTACTGTATAAATGTCTCCTGACTGAACTTTTAATTTGTGAATGATTATGAAACTCAAATCATAACTTCAATTTGCAAGAGGAAAATCTGTCTTTGTTTATTTTCATACAAGTTCCTTTGCTCTAGGAATAGCGGGAAATCAAGTGTCATCTCTCTGGGGTTCCATCCTTTTTGTTCCAGAGTTTGAAGGAGAAGGGCTTTGGCTCCTCTGACATTATCCCTACATTTATTCTTTGAAGAAATATTTATTTAGCACTTACTATGTGCCAGGCAGTGTTTCAGGCTCCGGGATGGAGTAGAGAACGAAACAGTTTCTGCTTTCATGGAAACAAATATATACACACACATGCATATATAAGTAAATATTGTTTAAAAAACAAAATTCAACTGAGTTAACTTAAAGACTTAATTGGCTTTATTCAGTGATTCAGGGATCAGGCAGCAGCTCCTCTAGCAAACAGAAGGGAACTCCGAGGGCTGCACAGAACAGAAGGTTTGTAAAGGCAGAAAGAAGGTAGGTCAAGGAAGTCATAAATAAAAGGATTATTTCAGGCAAAGTCACCTTCCTTTGGGGGACAGAATGGGGTCCATCATGCTCCTTCCCTCTGTAGTGCTGATCAGGTAATTCCAGGTTGACTGCTTAAAGGTTACATTCCTGGGAGCGGCTAAAATTGCCATTTAGTCTTGTTCTGCTGTCTGTCACAGGGATAAGTGACTCCATGTTGGGCCTTTTTAAAACAAAACAAAACAAAACAAAACAAAACAAAAAAACAATGTACACGTATGTACTGTCAGGTGGTGATAAATGCTGGGGAAAAAAATAGCTCAGGGTGTATGGGGACAGGAAATTCCGGGTGGGGCTGCTGTCTCAGATAGGTTGTCAATTCTCATCCAAGGAAGACAGATTCTGATTCGTGTCTGCGTGATTCCAAGGCACTGAGCGGAACGTGTTTTTTGCATCCCCCCAGCCATCTACTCTCTGTTCTTCCCAGCTGAGGCCAGCCAGGCCCGCTCACTTAGGGGAGGGCGTGCGGTATTCTGATCTGGCTCTGGTTCTAGC
Source organism: Enhydra lutris kenyoni (assembly GCF_002288905.1). Classification (NCBI taxonomy): domain Eukaryota; kingdom Metazoa; phylum Chordata; class Mammalia; order Carnivora; family Mustelidae; genus Enhydra; species Enhydra lutris. The sequence goes on along the minus strand of NW_019154099.1, from coordinate 29,370,336 downwards.
TCTCTCTCCTTCGATGGTATTCTCTTCCTCGGTGCTGTAGCCAATCCGAGACTCCTGCTCCTTCCCAGGTTGGGCCAGCTTGGTCCTGGACACTAGAGGTAAACAAGCTCCTTGTAAATTTTGCTTTCTTTTTTTGCTACTGCTTATTTTCTTCCTGATTTCCATTTTCCCTGTTGCTGGCAGAAAGACATGACTCTACCATCTCCTTCCATTAGAGGGATAGAGCTGAGTTTTGTCTTTAGAATGAGGGACAGTAAAGAAAACAACCTCTGGGTCTGCTGTAAACCAGACCTTCTTATTTTTCAAAATTTTTTGAGATATAATTCCCGTAACACAAAATTCACCATTTTAAAAGTGTGGTTCCGTGGTTTTTAGGGTAGTTACTATGTTGTGCTGGAATTGACTATCTAACTCCAGGACATACGCATCACCCCCAAAAGAAACCTCTTATCCACTACAAGTCCCTTCCCAATTTCCCCTCCCTCAGCCCCTGGTAATCACTAATCTATGTGTCTGTGGATCTGTTTGTTCTGGACATTTCATATCTAGAGAATTATATATGGGGGCTCTTTGCGTCTGGCTTCTTCTAGTTAGTGTAGGGTTTATGTCTTATTAGTGTAGGGCGAAGGAGCCCTCTCTGCCTGGCCCTGTGTGGCTGATTAGAAGTCAGTAGTGGAGTTCAAAACCCAAGACTCAGAATGTCAGAGGGCAGTACTGTGCGCCCATTGTGTTGGGGTTTTTTTTTGCCATTGTTCTATCAATACCCGTGAATCTGCTGTGGAGGCTGACTGTGCCTTTGGGTATTTGGGGATTTTAGGACAACTTGACCATTACAAAGGATACCCCTTCTGACAGAAATGAAATGCTTCGTGCCTTCTGTGGAAATCACTTAAAAGAAGAGCATAAGTCCATACCCTTTGAACATTTTTTTATTATGTATTTTAATGTGTCCCGTTCTAAGAGGATTTCCTCATCTTCCTAAATCTTGGCCAAGTTTCTTGGGTTTAAAGAGAAATCAATATAATTACATGTTTGGAAAGTGTAGTCTTTACTACCTTCTATTTTATACAAACTTGATTTTTTCTTGAAGCTTTCCAACAGTACTGGACCACTCACGTATGACGTGTGACTTGTGTGTTTACGTGTGTGTATGTCCTCGTTTGAATCTATGTAGCATACATTGTTTGTTTCAGACATGTCTGCTCACATGTGACAAACTGGTAGAAAAATCCACACAAGAAAACTGTCTTACATAGAAGCACGGGTACCTCATGAGACATGTTAGCCAAGGACTTGGTCTACTAAGAATGACTCTGGTGGCCAAAAGCAGGCATGTTTGTGCTTCCTGGTGGTGGTCTACCTGGTCCATGACTCAGGAATAGTGCCAGCAGCACTGGCAGCTTTGAGGGCACCAGAGGGCCATCTGTGCTCTCCAGGTGGGCATGGGTCCTATGAGGAGAGTGAACCCAATTCAAGCAACTCTGCTTGTAGAGCTGAGGACCCAGCTGCTGATGTCAGCAGAACAGGAGGGAAGAAAATGGTGGACACCACACAGTAGATGAGAAGACTTGCTAGTGAGCTCACAGGAGATACCCTTGAAGACTCTATAAGAACTGAAGGTGGTCATAAGTGGGCTTAAAATACTGAGTATGAAAGGCAAAGAAAAATGATCAGTATGATCTCCCTTTTACCTCCAGATTGATGCTCTTGGGAAAACACTGTTCAGTTTTATAAACAAAAGAGGATTCGTATGTATATTATGAATTATATATGTTCATATGTATTATATTATATATATAGTATATCATATATAATTATAAATAGTGATTATTTAAATTCATAGGCTCCTTTTTATTATGTCCAACCAGAGACCTAATCAAGCTTCAAAAAGGTCACTTAAAACACCAATAACTCAAGTAACTGGAGAGGTCTGATCTCATTCAAGCATTCCTTATTCAGTATGAGGAAGTAGCCTTGTTCCCTAAAATTCCCTATTCTCCTTTCTTCCTCCCATCATTTAAGAGACAGCATCTACTAGAAAAACAAAACAAAATAAAACAAAACGATAGAATCAGAGACAGCTGAGTAGCTCTACTTCTTACCAGCTGGTCATCTTGAACAAGTGAATTAGTATCTCTAAATCTCAGAGTCCTCATATATAAAATGGGGAATGTAATACCACCTACCCCTAAGATATTTGGGGAAGTTTTATCAGATTAGATCTGTAGAGTGAGTAGCAAAATGTCTCTCATGGTAGGCACTCAGTCCGGAGTCACTCTTTGGTCTTTCTCACCGCTGTGGGCTGGGCCCCAAAGAAACCACCTGAAATGGTGTCAAAAGGCAAGTCCCCTTTAAGAAGAACACTTAAAGAAGCCACTCCATTAGTACAATTTTTCCTTGGCTGCTCCATTAGCTGTTGCTTCCTGGCCATGACCCATTTGCTGCCTTCCTTGCCGCTTCTTTGCATCAGTCATGGTGCCATGGCCGCCATGTTGCCTTAGACTTCTTGCATCCAGTAAAATCAAGAAGGTCCGCCCAGGTGCCCACATGCTGTTCCAGGGCAGCCATCTGCACCTTGACTGCACCCTCTCTGCCAAGACTGTCTCACCAGAGGGGGGTCTCCATCTGCCTCACCACTCCTGACTTATCACGGGTGACACTTCCTACACCAGCAGTGAAAGACTGAGTGTGAAGCCTCAACCTCTGACTTCTTTCCTCCTCCCTTCCTAGATCCTGCCTTAACATCTTCCTTTCTCCCATTTCCTAAGCTCTCTTTTGAGATTGATGAGGGCGAAAATAAACCTCGAGAAACAATGGAAACCATTGTCTAAGTATTTCCAGAAATGACTGATTAGTAGCAACTCTGCCAAACTGAAAATAATCATAATTTTTGGCACTCACCAAAGTTTATGTAGACAACACTAAACAGTCTCACCCTTGCATGAGAAAAGATCCGAAGATAATTCCCGAGGAAAAATCTGACTCCAACGTTAGGCATCCCATGACCCTTCGCCACGGAAGGCGCTTCGCTCTCTATCAGAATGGGGAGCTGGGTCAGCTGCAGAGACTTGCTCACACATGCCCCTCATTGTATGGCTGGTATCCAAAATGCAAGGGGTTTACCTTCAGCCAGGGGCTTGGCACCCAAAGTCTCACGCAGTACTTGAAAGCCCAGCCCTGGCACCAGGCTGCTGATATTTGAAACACTAGCTTATTGGCCATAGGAAAATATACTAAAATCCTGGTTTCTGGTATATAAAATAGATAAGATTTGTTGTCTTATAAGTTTGCATGAGACTTCTGTGCTACAATTAAGACCTAGAGCATAGCAAGTACTCAAGAGCATTTGCTGTAATTGTTGTTGTTGATTTAATTATTATTCTCTAAGATGAAGCTAGACAACTTCGGGCTGACTATATTTAGCTTAGCTGAGAGAAGTAAAAGAATAAGTACGTAATACATAAAGAAGGTATGTGAGGACGATTGTTTGAGACAGTGGTTCTCACACTCAGTCCACACTAGAATCACCAGAAGGCCTGTTAAGATACAGATTGCTGGCTTCCAATCCCAGAGTGTCTGTCGTGAGTCTGGGGTGGAAAAAGAGAAATTGCATTTTGAACTTGTTCTCAGTTGATGCTGGTGTGACTGGTCTGTGGGCTATACTTCGAGCAGCACAAATTTAGGGTATTTCTCTTTTAGAAAAGTAGTTTGATTTCTTTGCCAATGGTTGACTCCAACCATGGCCACATGTTTCTATATTTTGTCTTCCAAGAAAGCAGAGTTGAGGTGTTGCTCACCTGTTTTCAACGCCCTGAGAAAACACCCACATTAGGTTGAGGCTTCTCATTTAATAAACTTACGAACAGAGCGTCTGTGATGGGCCAGACACTGCACTAGGTCGTGGAAATGCATCAGTGGGGAAGACAGACACTCCCTCCACCCTCACAGAGCGAATGGCCTCCTGAAGTAATTAAGCATTAAGCAAATAACTACATGAATGCAAAATTCCATTCACTATTGTGAAAGAAGAACTTGAACTCCCATACCCACTCTGTGAGACAGATGGTAACGATATTATGCTTCCTATTTACAGCTAAGGAAACAGTATAGAATCAAACAATTTTAATTTAAGTCTAGCATTTGCTCTAGACATCATTGAAACTCTTAATACAGGTAGAGTTGAAAGACTTTCTTAAAGTCAAGGAGTAATTGGCGTCAAAGCTGAACTTAGACTTTTATTTGAATTTTCACACTGTCTGAAAACTAAAAACATGGCCTTGGTGTTTTATGGCACATATACTATATATAACCTCCCAACTATGTTAGTAAGAACAAAATAATAACAAGGGAGCTAGAAGGCAACATAAATAGACTTTGGCCACACAGATATAGAGTACTGTGTGGTATTTGTAATGTAACTTCATGTCTCCTCCTCTTGGTGGCCCAGAAGCCAGTCATTATTCTTTTATTATATTCCTTGGTGGGTGTTTTTTTTGCTGAAGTTTGGAATGTATTGTCAGAAGTACCCTTGACCGTGTCTGATGGATTAGTAGAAGTCCTTTATTCTTAAAATTAGAGACTTTGGTTAAAATAGTTCACAGTTCCAAAAGCAAATCACTTTTCAAATGTTCATAATATAACTGTGAACACCTCTCAGGTACTTGTCAATTTATCTCTCAGTTCTAAAAACAAGGAAACTAAAAATTTCATACAAAGTAAATAAGAATTATTATTAATACTATTACTAATACTATAACTAATACACATTAAAAGAAGGTGATGAGAAACCTAGATATATTTGAAGTCCCAAATTTTAGAGAATTTAACTTTTAAGTTACATTGGACAAATCCATTATATGGATTTTTTCCATTATGGAAATTAGATATTAGCTTTAATTTAATAATTCTGAACATGGGTGAGGGGATCCTACTTCTACATGCTGCAGATGGGTGGGAGTCAAGTGTAAATCCCATGAGTATATGATCACAGAGTTTTAAAGGCACAGAACTAGATAAAAACTTTCCCCAAAAAAACAATTAAAGTAACACTTCTAGAGTCAAAAAAGAACATGGAAAATTGTCTCCCCTTACTTCTCATTATATGAATGAAGAAACCAAGGCCCAGAGAGGAAATGATCACATGGGAAATGATCACATCCTGATTCTCTGTCTGATGTTTATCTCTGAACTATGACAGTGACACAATGTTTTGCAAGTTTTACGGTATCCCTGCCTCCTCCCACCCCTATGGCTATTCCTTTAGCCCAGGAAAGTTGAAAATTTCATGTACACAGTGTCTGAAGAGACAGGAAATTATAAAGTCGAAAAAGTCTAATCCTGGCCTTGGTGTTTCATAAACCTAGACCCTAGAATGAAGCAAAAGGTTAGGAACAATGCATAATTATATAAGAGCAAGACTTCTTGCCCCACGCTAGATAAAGATGATCTGGGAGGAGGAAGGAGAAATTCAAAATGTAGGTGCAGGGAAACTTACACATTGTTGATTTCTGAGGGGGTGGGGGCAGTGATCTGCTTTTCTTTAGCCAAACACCTAGAGGAAAGGGTGCCACAGAAACCAGGGATACAGTTGGAATGTCCATGAACAAGTGGATCTGAGTCCTCAGCTGTTGGATAGGGAGCAATTTTCCAACATCTCTAGCTTTCATGGCTGGATGTAGAACCAGTGTTGCACAGACAGGCCCCAAACAGCTGCACCAAGTTCTCCATTATCCAGTGGAACAACTGATAGAAGGATCCTTGGCACCCAAGAGGGATGGACATGACACAAGAGTGGGAGAGACAGAAAGGGTGTGAGATTGTGAATGAAGAGGGAGGCAGCAATATCTACACAGACAGATGTTGACTGGAGGCAAGATTGAGACAAGGACACCTCAAAGATGCCAGTGTTGGTGTTGTTCCCCTCTCTTGCCCTTCCCATGCCTCAACACTCTGTCAACCACCCTAAATGTAGACCTAATCCTAGGAGAAACCAAGAGTAGGTGAAGTGGGAGTAGAAGACCCCACTGGGTAGACTGAGATCAAATTTCCAACCATTGGGCCCAATGAGAACTGAAACATTAAGTTCAGTTGTAACAAATAGAAATAAACAGTAAGTTCACTTACAGAGAAATTTCTTGTACAAAAGAGTCCGTGGGTGACTTTTATGCCCACTAAAAATATTACTGCTTATTTGGCATGAAATGTAGTTTTCCCAAATGGCAAAATAGTTGCTTTTCTGAATTCAACTTAAAAATAATGATTTAATCCAGTAGGTTCACATGTAAAATGGCCTTAAATATCATTTTAAGAAATGTGGCAACTCCTCTTGTAAATGAAAAACTGTTGTGAAGAACAATTTATGTCTTAAAACATTTTAATGCAAAACTTGTGTTGGTATTACATTTTGGAGCTGAAGACCAACTCAGCCCCCATACATTCCCATCTTACATCCTGTGTTATGAAGCTTCCAGAAACTCTACTGTAGTGAGACAAGACCTCCCAGCTTCCTTTGGGACACACCCCCCTCTCACTCAGTAGAGTACATTATTATTTTCTTATTTTAATCCAAATTCTCCTTTTTACTTTGCAATGTTATTATTTACACATTTCAGATGTTTCTATATTTATTCCCAAAGTACATGCAATTAATTTTCAGCTAACATTTACACATGCCTTGAAGATTACCTTTGGTATCTTCTCTTTTTCCAAAAGGCACTGGGGGTCCAAACTCCTTTTTTATGTGGAGGAGGCATCAAGAAGCAGCATGTCCTGATGGGCAAAACCCAAGGTTTGTAGCCCCTCCAGACTCCATCACTGACTGTCTCTGGGTCTTTAGGAAAGTCACTTACCCTCTCTATGCCCTTCTTCCCTCATTTATAAAGTGAAGAGTGTGATAGTGTCTATGTCATAGAGCTGTAAGAGGTAACTCTAACTGTGAAATACTTAGTGCAATTTCTGGCAAATGGTTAGTGTTCAAGAAATGTCAACTATTACTATCACGTGACCTGGAAGGATGTGTCTGCCACATCCATTCCCCCACCTACACACACACACACCTGCACATGTACACACACACACACACACACACACACACACACTCACACACCCTAATTTTCCCCCTTTTGAGCTGTTTTATTCCTTAATAAATACTTGTTGAATATATTATAAGTGAACCATTTGCTTTCAGTTTTCGGTTCAATAAATTTTTTTAAAGATTTTATTTATTTGATGGACGGAGATCCCAAGTAGGCAGAGGGGGGTGGGTGGGAAGCGGGCTCCCTGCTGAGCAGAGAGCCCAATGCAGGGCTCTATCCCAGGACCCTGAAATCATGACCTGAGCTGAAGGCAGAGGCTTAACCCACTGAGCCACCCAGGTGCCCCTCAGTTCAATAAATTTTAATTAAACACATACCATGTGCCAGACATCATGGTAGTGAGGCAACAGAGTAAATAAAATATAGTCTCTGCTCTTCATCTTACAGTGTAGGAGAGACTTAATTAATAACTTCAGATATGCACACATTGAGAGGCAAGGGACTCTGGAGAGTCAGCAAAAGCTTCCTGGAGGAGGCAAATACTGACCTGAATCTTGAAACATGTGTGAGAGTTAGCCAGGTGAAGAATGGAGGAAACAATATGAAGACATGGTACGGGGGGAAAAACACCCTTGACATTCACAGGGATCAGGGCAAGGGTAAAAACAGAGACTACATACCTTATGTCAAAATATTTAGAAGTAAAATCAAGCCAGCACCCTGCTATGTAAAATAAGTTTTATCCTCCTACTTTGACAAATGTACCTTCATAACAATGTAGAAGGCCAAGTTCTATGCTGGAATACTAGAACTTATTGGAATCCCAGGCTAGAAATATGATGGCGAAGAGTGAGTCGGCCCTTAATCCATCGCCTGCCATTCTCTTTTCTCACCCTGGTTCCACCTCCCTCCTCCCTTTCTTTGGCAACAATGGTAACATTTGCCTTTGGCTAGCCCACCTCAGACATGCCAAGGGTTACAGTCTAGTCCTTGGAGCACAAACTTAGGGGAAGAGACCCATGCAGGTGCTGGAAGGGCTTTGGCCTATTTGTCCAGGAAATCCAGGAGACCAGACATTAGTAATATGGACTACAGGGAGGAAGGATGGATCCCGTTAGTCACATGGACAACTCACCTGTGAGGAGGACCAGGAGAACCAGGCCCCCTGAAAAGCAGAGATCTTAGAATAGATACCCTGTATGCCCGCGTCTAAGAGTGATACTTAAGGAAAACCACAACACTCCATCATGAGAATATTAAGAATAAGACAGAGAGTGGGATAGGAGAGTAGAAGGGGGAGATAAGAGCCATGTGATGGGCATTTTTTATATCCATGAAGGCTGAACTTGTATCTGTTGATTTAGTAGAATTATTGAAAGATTTCACAAAAAGAAATGTCATGATTACATTTTTTAAAGTGAAGTATTGACAGTAGTTTGAAGAACAGATTAAGGATCAGGAGTCTAAGATTAGAGGTAGAGGGTCCAGTTTCGGGACTGTCCAGTTGAGAGATGAAGTTAGCTTTTGCAGAGATGAGAAGATGGTCAATGCCTGTTTTGGAGGTAAAATTGATAGGAATTATTGATTTTTTGGAGTTGAGGGTGGGAGAGTGTGAGAGATTGAAGACAAGGGTAGAGGATGACTCTGGTGTTTTCACTCAGTGGCTGTGTGTTGGTTTTCTATTGCTGTCACAACAAATTACCATAAGTTCAAGTTTGAAACAACATCAATTTATTATCTCCCAGTACATCTTGGCTGGGTCCCTTGCTTAAAGTCTCATAAGGCTGGATTCCATTTCCTTCTGGAAGATTTGGGGATAAATCTGGTTCAGGTGGTGGTTTAAATTCAGTTCCCTGAGGTTGTGTCACTCAGTGCCCCATTTTCTTGCTGGCTGTTAGCTTGGGGCTGGTGGTCTTTGCTTCTAGAGGTTGCAGGAATTCCTTCTCATGCTTTCCCTGCGGACCCCTTCCAGCAATAGCAGATAGAGTTCCTCAGGTCCAGAATAATTCTCTGCTTTTAAGATTAATGGGATTAGATTGCACACACCTAGATAATCTGGGATAATCTTCCCATCTCAAAGTCCTTAACCTTAATCATGTCTGGAAAATCCTTTTTACCCTGTGACACAATGTATTCACAGGTTCCAGGGATTAGAGGGGGGCTAAAGATTAGCGGGGCATTTTTAGGGGAGCCATTCTTCCTACCATAGGCTGTAAAAAGCTCCTGGCATTATTTAGTTTAACCAAGCTGCTCATTTCACAGGTGTCCCTTGTTTAAACCCAACCAGTTGGTTGGTGGCAGAAGTTGGGTAAAAATCCAGCCTTCCTGATTTCCGGGCCAAGCCATCCATGACCACACAATTAGTAGCTGCTGACTCTACCTCCTTCAACCCTACCCAGTTGCTGTCTATCAAATCACCTTGCTTACTTCCTTCACTGAGTCCATGAGACCTTCAGATAATGTTATTCGTTACTAGTTTATTTACTTATTGACTATCTTCTCTTACAAGTATTTAGCTCCCAATTAAGGTAGAAGTCTAAAGTAGGGGTTTTTGTCTTTTTCCTTTTTTCCACCATTGAATCTGCTGTGCTGAGGACAGTGTTTGGTACACAGTAAGCTTCAATAAATGCTAGTTGAATCAATAAATGAATGAATGATGGTAAGATTTGGACTGAGTTTGTGAGTCTATGGAAAAACAAGTAACATTACAGTCCAGAATTTTTTCAGTCTTCACGTTGTTATTACTTAAAATCCAAACATGTCCAGTCATTCCCTAATTCATTTGGCAAACCCTCTTGATTTCAAATATGCATTTGCAGTGTACCCACTCAAATAATAATGTCAACATCCAAATCAGTTGAGATTGACTGTGGTTGCATTTTCCTAGACTATGTATTAATTTGTGCATGCAAAGCAGGCCATTTTAACCTTCTACAGTAATATGTCTTCCATGAGTGGTCTTATTAAAATAAATCAGCAATATTAAGGCATAATTTTGCTTCATATTTAACATATCACTGAGAGTTACTGGGGCCAGCTGGACATTTGCATGTGTTTATATTTCCCATGGTGTTTTGTTATAAATTTTACCTCTATTTAAACCTTACTTGTCACAGGGGTTTGGCAAAAGCTCAAGAGGTCATCTTGTCCACACTCTCCCTTAACTCAAAGGTATATGTAAACCATAAAGTCAGCCGAGTTGCTATTTCTGAAACAATCTCTAAAAAATATGGTTCCTTACTAAAAGTTCCAAGTTGTGTAAAACAAGTATATTCTTTATAAGGCTTACCCTTTTTTCTTTGCATTGATTTTTAAGTTGCATTGACTTAATTATCCTCTTGTATTTATTCCAGCAAACAGAGTAACATAATTTATATCCTTTATTCTTCTTCAAGCTTCCATTGTAGATGATAGCTATAAAGTTACTTTTTATTCACTAATAGTTTCTTTTTACAGAAATGATTATACAATCTTCCAAGTTACATCACATTTATGAGACCTCAAGTGAACATAATATTTTTAAAAGATTTTATTTATTTTAGCAAGAGGGAGAAACAGAGAGAGAGGGAGCAGGGGGAGGGGCAGGAGGGAGGGAGAGAGTCTAGAGCAGACTCCACGCACTGAGTGCAGAGTCCCATCCTGCAGGGCTCCAACCCCCCACCCCCGGACTGTAAGATCACTACCCCAGGCAACACCCAACCTCCTGAGCCATCCAGGCACCCCCTGAACATAGTATTTCTCATGAAATCCTAGTTAATGGTGTGTGTAGCGGGTGGGTGCCTTCTCCTCTCCAGAGACAAAGTCCTCAAGAAACACAAGCATTTCCTTGTTGATCTCTGACTCTTCTTTGTGTCTACTGTGGATTATAAAGTAACAGGGCCCCTTGAAGTGAGTTCTAACTGCTTTTAGGTAGCAATTCATTTAAAATAAACTCCAGAAGCTAAAAACAATCAGCACAGTCAGTTCATCAATATTTCCCTGAATCTCTGCTGTGATCCGTTCTCTGCTTGCTTATCGGCCAGTTTTTAAACCTCAACATTTACATATGAGTTTTCTTCCTTTGGTGTTTCACACATTTCTGATTTCCTTCTTTTTTTTTTTTGTTTAAAGATTTTATTTATTTATTTGACTCACAGAGAGAGATTACAAGTAGGCAGAAAGGTAGGCGGAGAGAGAGAGGGAAGCAGGCTCCCTGCTGAGCAGAGAACCCGACTCGGGGCTCGATTCCAGGACCCAGATCATGACCTGAGCCAAAGGCAGAGGCTTAACCCGCTGAGCCACCCAGGCGCCCCTTCTGATTTCCTTTTAGTGGGTGTAGGCTCAGAATTGGAAACTCGTTAAAGAAATGTACCCAGCTTCTTGTAGGGTGGGATCTCACCACTGAGGGGCCACTAGGGAGTAGCAAACACGCAGCGTTGATGCAGGAGATGTTCCTTGGAACCTCCATGGTCTGAACAGACTACTCCAAGAATAGTTTTGTAAACAGAATTTAGATTTGGATTTTTTGTTTCTTTGTTTAATTAGCTGTTTTAGAAGCAATTTCAGGCTTATCTGGAACTATCATTCCTGGACACTCCCCCCCCCCCCCAATTTGGCTCTAATTTTCTTCCTTGTAGCTTTACATTCCACAGAACTAAATTTCTGCTATGTACTATTAAAGAGACCACTAGAATGCAAGCAATGCTAGGCTTGGAAATAACTCCACAGTTCACTAGTTGATATCACTGTAATGTGCTTTAGGAATAATGTACAGAAAAAAAGGGAGATGGGTCTCAGAGCACACATCTGCAACCTTAGGTTTCTATCATGTTGCTTGATCCCGCTTTCCTTACAGATGTCCCCTTAATGTGGAATGTGACCACAAAATAATTTTGGCTGAGTTTCACTTTTCATATATAATTAATTCCAATTTTATTAGATTTCACAAATTTTTAAATTGTTATGATTTCTTGAACTCCGTGTTGATCTTTCCAATGACAAGATGTGCTAGCTACTATTATGGATTAGGTAAAACACTGTTTGACCCAAAATATGAGGAAATCTGTGCCTTTACTACACAAATATTCTGGATTCTCCTTATTCCTCTTTAATGGAAGCTTCTGATTCAAAAAAATATATTAATTCTATTCCTAAATCCCTTTTCCTTCTGGGAAGTTAGTTAGTGAAGCTTTTCTTACATTTTTTTATGTTGCTGAACAATTCCTACTTAAAAGTTTTGCTTTTGTTTAATATTTACAACTTCTCACAACTAATGCCAAGACTGACTTTCTTTTTATATATCTATAGGGCTGTGTGCCCAGAACTGGAGTGCTGCTTGTTATCAAAAATGCCCCTTAGGGAAATCTAATATATGGTTTCTTTGTAAATAATATCTTCACCTTCAAAACAAGGTTCTTTCCTATTGACTAGATAAAATATGCACAAGAAAATGCATGTGCACTCTTTTTGTGAGTGTCCACAATGTCCACAATCATGTCCACAATCAGCTAGTATTTTTTAATGCATAATAAACCACAGCCCCTAACCTTCCCAGATCATGTGAAAGGAGACAAGATGGATAAACATCACAGACATAGACACCTATCATGAACCCCCTTTGAACCATAATGTAGCATATTATTACTCGCATGTCACTAATTGTTATACTTTTTTCTATACCTCAAAGCTTCTCATACCCTCATGCTTTATCAGAGAATCTGGAATAAATTAGATTAGAAAGAAAAAAAAAACTACTGAATTCTGGAGAATTGGATAAATAGGGCAAAATGTTTTACCCTGTTGATTTAAAAATTGGGAAAATGTACCTTTTTCTGAACCAATTCATATCCCACTAGTGTTTTCAAATATTTCAAAACATAAGATAATTAAATTATTATTAGAAAGTGCCTCTTCCCCCCCCAAAAAACCCACTTCAATTTAGGAGTACAGTTATAGAAATCATTTACCAAAGAGGACAAATAAGTGTTGATATTTATTAAATAAAAAAGTGGATAGCTTCTTTAATTTCACTAAGACAAATGACGGAAAGAGTAAAACTTGCACCTTGCTCTTTCTCATATAATTCTTTTCTTTTAATTTTTAAAATTTATTTAAACTAGATTAATTAACATATAATGTATTTTTAATTTCAGGGGTAGAGTTCAGTGATTCATCATCTTATATAACACCCAGTGCTCATTACATCACATGCCCTCTTTAATGTCCATCACCCAGTTACCCCATCCCCCCACCTTCCCTCCAGCAAACTTCAGTTTGTTTCCTATGATTAGGAATCTCTTATGGTTTATCTCCCTCTCTGATTTTGTCTTGTTTTATTTTTCCTTCCCTTTCCCTATACTCCTCTGTTTTGTTTCTTAAATTCCATATATGAGTGAAATCATATAACAATTGTCTTTTCTGATTGACTTATTTAGCTTAGCATAATACCTTCTAGTTCTATCCATGTTGTTGGAAATGGCAAGATTTCCTTTTTTATGGCTGTGTAATATTCCATTTATGTTTTCCTATCTATACAGGCATATATACACAAATACAGACATTTATATATATATGGTATATATGGTGTGTACACACACACACACACACACACACACACACACATTCCACATGTTCTTTATGCATTCATCTGTCGATAGACCTCTGGGATCTTTCCTTAGTTTGGCTATTATGGACATTGCTACTATAAACAATGGGGTGCAGGTGCCCCTTCAGATCACCATATTTGTATCTTTAGTGTAAATACCTAGAAGTGCAATTGCTGGGTTGTAGGGTAGTTCTATTTTTAACTTCTTGAACCTCCATACGTTGTCCAGAGTGGCTGACCAGTTTGCATTCCCAACAGCAGATTTCTTCACATCTTCACCAACATACATTGTTTTCTGACTTGTTAATTTTTGTCATTCTGACCAGTGTGAGGTAGTATCTCATTGTGGTTTTCATTTGTATTTCCCTGATGCTGAGTGACGCTGAACATTTTCTCATGTGTCTGTTGGTCATTTGTATGTGTTCTTTGGAGAAATGTCTGTTCATGTCTTCTGCCCATTTCTTGACTGGATTCTTTGTCCTTTGGGTGTTGAGTTTGATAAGTTCTTTATAGATTTTGGATACTAGCCCTTTATCTGAAAAGACATTTGCAAATATCTTCTCCCATTCTGTTGGTTGTTTTTTGGTTTTGTCGACTGTGTTTCCTTTGCTGTGAAAAAGCTTTTTATCTTGATGAAGTCCCAATAATTCATTTTTGCCTTGGTTTCCATTGCCTTTGGTGATGTGTTTAGCAAAAAGTTGCTGTGGCCGAGGTCAAAGAGGTTGCTGCCTGTGTTCTCCTCTAGGATTTTGATGGATTCCCCTCTCACATTTAGGTTTTTCACCCATTTTGAGTCTCTCATGTAATTCTGAAAAGTTACACATGAAAATGAGCTGCTTTAAAAGTGGAAGGTCTGGATAGAGAAGAGTTGGGGTTGGATCTTGAAAAATTGGATTAGCTGGGCTCTATCTTCTGATAATTGCTGATATCTGTGGATGGTCAGGAACTGGGAGAAAGAGGGCAAAATGGATACTACCATCTGGTTGATTGAGTCCTGTGGCCTTTAGCATCTGGTCTGTGAGTCTCTCCCATCCAAATCTGAACATCCTTCTATCCCTCCTAATGTATTAAGTAGCCTTCATTTCCCAAGACTCGTAAAGATAAAAAACTAACAGTTACAATCCACACTAGAAACAATATTATAGATGAAGGAAGATGAACACTGAGACTGTGAACTTGTGACACACCCTTGACTGATCGTGTACATCTCTCATGTGAATGTGGAGGGGATTGGGTTGTGTTCTGACATGGTTTTTCATGTAGGATGTACAAAGGTCAAGACTCACTAGTCAGAGTCAGGAGTGGATATCACACAAAAAATATAAGGTTTTTCTTTCTGTCCATCATTGGGGGAGATGGATTCTACATATAGGAAGTCAAATAAGTGAGACAAGTCAGACTTTAGGGGGATCTGGAACCTATGACTGTGTTTCCAACTACTAGAAAATCCTCTACCTTTAGGAACTATGGCTTTTTGGGTCCTGTGATAAAAACAAGACAAGACAAAACAAAACAAAACCAAAAAAAGTCCCACAAAAGCAAAAGTAAAACAGATTTTCCTGAACTGAAGACTCTTGGGAGATTTTGTTGACTTACTTAAACCTTCTTTCGTTCTAGGAACAGGCTGTGAATGTGTCAAAAATACTTCCAAAGAGTTTATTTTCTTTTTTCTCTCTTTCTTTCTCTTATGCATACATGGACACTGCATATAAACAAAATAATAATCCTCCCCTCATTTTAGCATTTTCCAGTTTCTCTCAGTTCCTCACTCACCCTGTCACCAGTATAATGCATATCCTGTAATAAATAGCAAGTTATCAGCAGAGATAACAATGTGATATTTACCACCAATTTGACCTCAGAGATCTTTCTTATCTTTTTTCTTGTGGGCTTTGAGAATCTCATTACAGAGAACGCATGTCCTGACCATTGAAAATATTTCCAGATAAATCTACACCTGAATCTTTGTACTAAAGGTGTCTCCTGGGTTCTGCCTTGTGTCCCACATCAGGAGATCAAGTGAATATCCAAATTACATTTATCTTACATGCCACTTAGGCAAAATGGGAAGGCAACTGTTTTAAGAGGGAGTACAGCTTATCACTAACAGATAAGCACAAGCAGTGTGGAAACCAGTTGCTACAGGGCTGGACCTGAAGAACATCAGGAAGATAAGCCAATTCAGATCTCCCCACTTAAGCAACAGAGCCGCAGATTTCTTCCAATTGTAATAGAAGCCCCCCACTCTGCACTGCTCCAGCGTGGGAAGGGATGTCAACCACTGTCAATGACACTAGAAGCTCACGGGTAGGAGACTCAAGCAGGATGTGCTTTTTCTTCCTAGAGTCTCATGCATAGGGGAAATGCAGCATACCTCTTGGCCAGGAGAAAATTTTAATGTTCCATGTTCTAGTGTCCGGAGTCAGGTGCTGTCTGTATTTATTTTTCTTGTTTTCATTCCTTAGCCAGTGGTTACTTCTCAACGAAGCCTGAATATCAGGGGGATGCCAAGTGAGATTCTTCATAAGCATCCAGAATCCTGGGCCCCACCACAAGCTCCATCTCTATAAAGTCAGAGATTAAATTCTGTTATGGGTTGAGTTGTGTCTCTTCTCCAAAAAAAATAGGATATGTTAGTGTAGTAACTCTTAGTATCTCAGAAGGTGACCTTACTGAGGGATAGAGTCTTTACAGAGGTTATCAAGTTAAAATGAGGTTAAGGGGGGGTGTCTTAATTCAGTATGATTGTTGTCCTTACGAAAAGGGGAAATTTGGATGGAAGCAGATAAGCACAGACAAAGACAATACAAAGAAACACAGTGAGAAGACGGTCATCACAAGCCAAGGAGAGAGACCTTGAAGGAATCATTCCCTCACAGCCCTTGGAGAAAACTAATCCTCTGATGCCTTGATTTTGGACTTCTAGCCTGCAGAATTGTGAGACAACAGATTTTTGTTCTTTAGGCCACCCAGTTGTGATAGGTTGTTAAAACAACCCTCGGAAACTAATACAAATCTTATTTTAAGCTTTATTTCTAGAGTCAACGTGGTTTCAATGGAGGAAAAATGTATGATTGTAAGTGCAGTCTACTTTTGTAGAAGTCAGGTGAACTTCTGCTAATGGATCCATCATGTATCTTGAATAAGGAGATTGTGAGCAATCCTGGATTTCTCTCTCACTTTCATTTTCTAGCTAAGTATATTCAGGAAATGACTTTATTTCTCAGGACATTAATCTGCCTGCCTAAAAGAGGGCTAAAATCCCTTCCTCTAGGTATTTCTTTGGGTTTCAATGAAGTACTGAGTGTACTATGCCTAGCAGGTACTAGACAGTCAATGCATGTCAGCTCCTTTTTCCTTCTGTTCCACCTTTCCCACCAATCCAATTTAATAAACACTCAAAAGTCTCTGTAACTCCACTTCCTCATCTCAAAATGAGGGTAATAATGGAACTTATTTTGGGACCCCTGGGCGGTGCAGTTGGCTGAGCACCCAGCTCCTAGTTTCAGCTCAGGTCATGATCTCAGGGTCTTGGGTGGAGCCCCACCTCAGCTCCACATTCAGCTTGGAGTCTGCTGAAGTTTCCCTCTCCCTCTCCCTCTGTCCCTCCTCTCTCTCTCTCTCTCAAATAAATAAAGAAATCCTTTTTAAAAATTGAACTTATTTTATGTTTGTAGTGTGGTGGTATGAATGCATGAGTAATTATACGTGAAAAGCACGTAGCACCGGGCCGCGGACACTGGAGCACCCAGGGGCTGTTCACTGATACATTTTCTAGTATGGCCTCTGAATGACTAGCTCCCAGTGGGAAGAACAGCCGCCATTTAATGACACAGCCATTCATCTGAGAATGAAACTGTCAACAGGAAAAATCTAATGAACTAGACAAATTAACGATTATTTCTCTACATAGGTATGTCCTTTACCTATTCATTCAGCTAAACTTTATTTTCCTGTGTCAAGGACTGAACCCAACACTTGATGCCTATTCAAGATAAACAAAGAGTCCAATATCCTACCTTAGCAGCCCTCCCAAGTCCTTTTAGTACAATTTCACCTGTACATAAAGAAAAGGGAAAAGCCCGTGGTGTAATGGATGTGGGGATCCTGGATCCTAATTTCTGTGTAAGTAGACTACGATTATGTTAAGAATTTCTCCTTCATTGGGAACCAAGTTGGCTCCAAAGACTGAATGGAATTTAATACATCCTGTGAGTCTAAGCCCCAGGACCCAAAGCAAGACCCTCGAAGTTAGATCTCAAGTTAGATTCCAGGCAATTCTTCTAGAAAATAACTAAATGTAAACATCATCTGTCAAGTGTGGAAAACTTCCCTGTAAAATATTTTTCTTCTTTCTTCTTGATTCAGTTCTATTAAATGGTGTGGTTTGGAAATGTCCACATAACTGCACTAATTTCCATAATGAAATTGAAAAGGGAAAGAAAAAATAAATAATCTTGAATGAAAAAGAAATGGAGGGAGGTTTCAACAGTTTTAATCTCAGGTGGAACTACTTTTTGCAAAGTTACGTGGCTTTGAAAGAAAAACATGAAAAAAGCTGACTTGCTTTTGTTTCAAATAATCTAAATACTAACCAGAATGATGGGTAATTAACTTGATTCTCCTTTTTATTTTTTTCTTTTTGGTTTATTTTTAGCTGATATTTAGGTAGGCATCAATACAGTGGGAAATCTTTTCCTAAGTAAAGCAAAGAATGATGCCCACGATCATGAATGAGCATCATTGCCAAGGGATGAAAAGCCCTCATGGGTAGTGTTATTTAGGTAGATCTATCACCATGGGGACGTCAGAGCGGAGAACAGTGGGCATCTTGTGAGATCCTCACCTGAGGGAATGAACTTTGCCAGCGCCTCTGCAAAGGAAAACATTGAGCATTCTACTTGCACAGGTCAGTCTTGGACACAACAGGGTTTTATTCCTTTTTCAAGTCTAAAGGCAGCCTCTGTGTTTGAGATCTTCCATACATCACTCAGTCACTTCAACATGGACACTGCTTCCTCATGGAAACTCCTCCTCAGGTTACAAAGTACACGAAAACAAGAGGGAGGGCGCCAGGGGGGGAAATTGCACTCTATAGTTGGTTCACTTGCAGAATTTCAACAACAGTGACATTGATCAGGTTTACTCCTATGGGAAAATTACAGGAGATGGAATTATTGCCCAGCGGTATAGGCTGACTTCCACTTCTCTATTTTGGGAATAAGTACTCTTTGAGAAGTCATTGAGGTGAATGATTAACACACGCAGATTGCCAAACAACAAGACAGAAGATTTGCAGACCTGGGCGGAGGAACTTCCCATCTGCTGGCTCAGGTTAAAGGAGGCGGTAAGCCCCTCCGAGTCGCACAATGCATAATTTCCCTCACCCAGCTCCAGAGGTACTTCTGTTGACCTGAGGTTTCCACCAGTAGTATAAAGAGACATAATGCTTTACTGTTTGTTGGAGTTTGTTTCTGGTTCTTCAAAGGGCAATATCATTCCAGCTAAGAGAGCATTTTCCAGCATGCTTAACCAAACAGGGGGCAAGTTGGACATGAAACTCAGGAGAGATCCATTTTACATAATTTTACGGTATGAACTTCCTTATGAAATATTTTCTTTAACATAATTCTGTTCTGCAAAAAGACATAAATTGGGAAACAATGTGAAAATGACGAAGCCGAGCCTAGTAAAAACTGCCAATTTCAAGAACAGTTTTTAAGATAAAATTAAAGCAGTCTGAAGAATCCCCTCATCGACTTCATGTGTAGCCATGATACACACTCTTGGTGTGTGACCTTGGGGAGATATTAACCTTCCGTGGTATCCGTTTCTTCATCTGTAGGCTGGGGACAGTGAGGCAACTCCAACCCGGGGTTGAGAGTATTGAATGAGATGAGGTCCTGCAAAGGACTTAGGACAGTGCTTGCTATGTGGAAGGGGCTAAATAAATCCTTGCTGATATGATTCTCTTAAAATATGAGAATCAAGTCTATTGAGAATATCAATTGACTTGCCTAATGGGAATGTGAGATGTAGCTCATCTTGGGAGAATAGACAAATCTAGCCAGTGATGCTGTGTGCCCATAGAATTCAGCAAATCTGGACATGTCTGTGGGATCACAGAGGTGAGCCCTTTAAGGTTGAATGAAGGGCCAAGGGGGATCCTATGAAAAGACTCATTCTAGGTAATAGAGAATGACTCAACGGCACAGGGCTGATGTTGGAGAGGGAGAAGGATTGTGAGAGCCATACCATGCCTGTTGTTCAGATATTTGGCCCAGTGCCTAAAGAGTCCCTGACCCAAAAAAACAGGATGTACCAATAAAAGTGTTAGAAAGTCAAAACAAAACAAAATCATCGGGAAAGGTCTTCCTAAAAGTAGCTGGAAATGTTAGGAGTGCCAAGTGGCAGCCCCTGTTTAACAATGCTGGCAATGATGAAAGACGCCGGGAGCTCTGGAAGATCAAGCCAGCCTTACAGGGAAACCAGTGTCCTGGACATTCATGGCTTCAGGATAGACACCATAGACAGCTGTTTTGTAGATGTGATTAGTGGGCCCTGGTGAGGGATCGTTCGAAGGGCGTCGGCAACATAACTGATGTGGCTGGTGGCAATAGCATCAACGGGATCTCCTACAGGGACCAGTGCTGGGGAGAAGGAGAAAATGGGAGAGTGCCGATGTTGAGGTTCATTATGGCAATCAGCACAGAGAACTCCGAACGGTCCGGCGGCTTCTCCTGTGCTCAGTCAGCTGTCCCTCTTTTTTGCTACATAAAAATATCTGTGTGTCAAAATTCATACAACTGTTCATAAAATACTTGATTTTACTGTATATATTTTTAAAATAATATCAAAAATTTTCAGAAGCACCTGGGTGGCTAAGTTGTCGGTTAAGCCTCTGCTTTTGGCTCAGGTCATGATCCTGGGGTCCTGGGATGGAGTACTCACCAGGCTCCTTGCTAAGTGGGGGTTCTGCTTCTCCCTGTCCCCCTACCTCTCCTCCTGCTCATGCTTGTTCTAGTTCTTTCAAATAAATAAATAAAATCTTAAAAAAAAATTTTTTTTTCAGTAAATTGCTCATCAGTGTACTTCTAGTCACCATTTCGTAAGTTTCTAAACAATGTATAACTTTTTAAGAAAATAATTAACACACTAAAATGCATAAATTGTATCAGCCAACACCTTTTTACAAACATAACAGATGTATACCTTTTGGCATACGGTTCTAGATCTGCTCCTTTCGAGAAACGTACACCTTCTATATAATTTTTTTTTTTCACTGTGAATGCTATTATAACTCATCTCGGTGATGCCAGGACATCTTATTTTCTTATGATTTCATATTTATTTGACCTATTATTCAATCATTTGATCAAGAGTGAAAGTCAGTGACTTAGTTAATCCACCTCATCTGAATGAATACTTTAAGGTTGTATTTTACCTTTTGTAAATTTTTTTCTATTATTTTACTTTTTCTTATTTCATCCGTAGTAAGACCCCACATTTTCATTTTATTTTTAATATAATAGGTACACCCATGTTATATTAATTTATAGAAGTTTAGCAGGCTGCATTATAACTTTATATGCTTGGTGTCAACATAGATAGGAGACTGTAAAGCCAGCTCTAATTAAGTATAACAAAACATAGCAAAAATCCTTTGTTACATAAATATATGGCAAAAAAGAAACTTCTCCAACATATTGCATCTTTTTTTTCTATACCACTCTTTCAAATATATTGATAGAACATTAAGTTTTTGATTAAGATCATTATAAAAATATGCAGAAGCTTTATAACCAATAACTTGCAGCATGGTAATATGAAAAGCATGACCCAAAGAACCTAACTCAGTGGCTAGGAAAATCATAAATAAATGTTGGAACTTATTTTATCCAGACTCAAATGGATTTGTAGTCAGAAAAAAAGATAATCGACTAGCTTAAAAAGACCACAAATGAAATGTAATGAGTTTTATTCAAAGACAGTGAGAACTACGTAGGAGCCCATTCAAATAAACACAACTCTTATACAGTTTTTTGCATTTTTTTTTTTCTTTCACATTTTAGCCCTGAAGAAATCTAGGGACAGGACCAAACCTGTTCTTTAACCAGTCCAGCAAGTAAAAAATATGATCGATACTGTAAAGAGAAATTCTAACCCCAGTAATTCTTGGGTAACAGGCAGGACATCTCTTTGATCAATGGTTTAACACTTCCCAGCATCTAATTGAGACTCTCTGAGATGTACTGTTAACCTGACCAGTTAACCTATTGGCCTCTTCACCCCGTCTTCCCAGATTCAGAATGGGCTGGAAAACAGGTGAGCGTTTCCAAATGTGCAGCCTCTCCTTAGTGTACTGGGAACAGGATATGATTTGCTCCCTCCTCTGGCTTCCTCCTTTTTATTTATTATCAAAATGATAAGTTGTACATATAAAATGGAGAAGTCCTGCACCTGAATGAGCTTGATGCCATCAGATTCTGTAAGAGGCACCCATGTCACTCCCCAGAATCCTGGCAGCTGTGGCTAGATGAGGTGCTCCTTGTCTGTTCAGGTTTCTGCTGAAATATTACCGGAAGAAGTTCCTTTATTTCAGAACTTTATAAGTAGAACAAAATTAGTTAGCTTGATTGAGTGACTCTCTCCTTTGGGATCAACTGTAGCATACACTAAGCAGTCAACCTGAGTGTCCGTATATTTAAAACAAAATGTGGATCACATACGGGGCTGTTTCTGTTTTAGCCCCTCCCCCTCTTTATAGGGCAATTGGTGCCATAGGTACTGCAGCAGGGCTGGCTAAGGGAAGTCCGTGTTCTCTTCTTGCCCCAACCTTCTTTGTTTTCAGCCATCCTGGTTTTATGACTTGTGTTAATCATCTTCTGGGGACTATATCATTTAATTTACCGTACCGATCCTTTATCAGGACTTTCCTCCTAATGGCCGAGCAGTATCAGTCTCTTTGCAAATAATCAAAGTTCACACTTCAGGTTCTCCTTTTCACTAGCTGTGTGAGACTTAAAACAAAACAAAACGAAATGAAACAAAACCTATTTGTGCCTCAGTTTCCTTGTCTGTAAAACGATGATAACATCTGTCATATAGATTTATTGTGGAGATTATTCAGAAGAGGTTACAACAGAACCCAGTAGAGCATGGGCCTCAATTCATTTCAGCTATTTATTTACCAAATCATGGTCCACATAAATCGTATTTAGAACTAGAGTTCTGGAGAGCATGGGCCCAGGGAGGAAAAAAATGAAAAAAAAAAGAAAAAGAAGAAGAAGGAAAGGGAAGAAGGAAGAAAGGGAGGGAGGGAGGGAGGGAGGAAGGAAAGAAAAGAAGGAAGAAAAAGAAAGAAAGAGGATATAAATAGAACTCTGTGGTTCCAACTTTAACCCTTGTGGGATTTCTCTTCTGTGAAGAAATTTTTGTGCTGGCAGGAAGATGTTTCTGAACTTTCTTACTTCGACACATCGGAGTGACAGCAGGAGAGGATCTTATTAAGCTTTGTGCCTTTAGTGCCTAAAACAGGGCTGAGCATATACTAGACGCTCACGAGAAGTTTCCTGAATGAAAGTTGCCGGCAGTATGGGTCGGATACTGATCATGGAAACAGTGATCCTGTTCTTAGGCCCAGCTCTACTTCCTTTCTCGAACAGGGGGAACGTTAAACTCAATCGACAGGATCAACGTGAACAGTGTTGGAGGGGTAGGCGCCTGCCCACAGAGGTGTAATTCCAAGAAGTTGACCAGATGAAAATGTCACAAGATGCAATCAACACAGGATCCAGCCTGAGAGGCTGTTGACATTCTGTGTAATTACTGCAAGTGCACCCTGGGTAGTCCGCATTATTATAAACTGCATTTCCAACACTGTATGGTATTAAAAAAAAAAAAAAAGGCAACGAAGTTATAGCCATTAGCAAAGCTGAATTGGAACTCGTAGAAAATGTCAAGGAGATCTTAATTGTACTTTATATAATGGTCTCCTAGGCTAATAAGATATGATCTAAAACCATTAGGTATGAGAAGGTAAACATTTTAGGAGCACTTTTTTTGCCAAAAGGCTCTTCATCTCTATTTCACAACTCTGGCTCGGCCTTGAGGGAAAGCATTGCAGCATTCTGAAAGAACAGATATTGTTCGTGACCAAGGAGATGAGGCTTGGTGGGGCGGGGGGAGCGCTCAAAGGTAATGTACATAGCGCGAGCATGTCTATAAATCTGCTTGTGAGGTCACACATCACTGGTCCCCACCTCCCACCACTGGCCGAGGGGGTCGACAGGTATGCTCTCCAAGTCCTCCCTCTATCACACAGCACGCAGTTCCAGACTGCTGGGAAACACCTTTTATGCTGACGAACTTCAGAACACATAAATCTCTTGAGCCTTACAAGTGACTGGGACTCGTTCTCTCAAGGTCGGACTCTCGCCAACAGAAAACCATATATTCATGTTTTGTATTATCAATGAGCTTCTGAGCGAAGACAGCAGACCCATGAATCCCCGCCGCTGCTGGAGATTTTATAGAGTCCCTGCTCTCAATTATTATTTTTTTTTAAGATTTTTTAATTTATTTGACAGAGAGAGAGAGAGATCACAAGTAGGCAGAGAGGCAGGCAGAGAGAGAGGGGGGAGGAAGTAGGCTCCCTGCGGAGCAGAGAGCCTGACGCAGGGCTTGATCCCAGGACCCTGGGATCATGACCTGAGCCGAAGGCAGAGGCTTTAACCCACTGAGCCACCCAGGTGCCCCCCCGCTCTCAATTATTGATGAAAGTCACCAGCAATTTAATCTATAGGTCAATGTTACTCTGTCCCCTGAGCTCCGTAGTTCTGTCTTCTATTTCAGGCTCAAGGAGTACACTGTTTACCTTGGTTCTTATTTTTAATTAGTTTGATGTTAAAAATCACATGGAGAAATATTATCTACTCCTCAATGAGACATTTATCTAAGTGAGAGCAGAGTTTTTTTTCCCACCTTCTTCACCGTGCAGTTAACAAAAGTGATCATCGACGGTCCCTAGGGAGGTAAATATGTGAAAATCAGCAAAAACGAATATGTGTTCATTTTACAAGTGTGTTCATTTAAAATTCATTAAATGAAAATATAATCACCAAGGCAGAAATTGACTTAAATGGAGACTTTGGTTAGGGTGAGTGGCTACAACTTGCAATTTGGTTCTGTTTGTAAACACAGTTTAGAAATCATTGTTCAGACATGTGGGCTATGGTTCCCATTTGTCTCAAACTTGTGTGTACTCTGGCAAGCAACCTAATGCTTCTTTATACCTTTGTTTCTCTATTTGTACAAGGGAGAACATTACCACTAAACGAAATTTGTACAGTGCTTTGGGACACCTGCACAAATTGTGCTGTTTCAAACTGATATTAAGATGGTATTTGTTTAATCTACTGCAAAATCAGATTAATACTTTCTTTATTGCTAGTTGGTACTGTTTACTAACGTGTGTTTGTTTCATTAAATATTAGCTCTTCAGGATTAGATGTTATATGAAACGGCCTACTTTGTTAAATGGATGAAACCCGAAGGTAAACAAAATTAAACAAAGGCCTTTGCTACAGGACTTCTCAGAGCCTTTAATATCCCGATGAGCATTATGAATCTCCTAGATGGGTATGGTTTGTGGTATTTCCCAAACTTATTTAACAATAGTATTTTTTTTTTTTTGAACTTTTCTTTTAAGGTCAGAGGAAGGCTTTTGTGAAATGCTTGGCAGAAGGATAAGCACCATTAATAAGTATAGTCCAAAAATCTTAAAGAGGAAGCACAGTGTTGAAAAGCAGCTCTGGGGCGCCTGGGTGGCTGAGTCTGTTAAGTGTCTGACTCTGGGTTTCCACTGAGGTCATGATCTCATGGTCCTGGGATGGAGCCCCACGATCAGCCCTGCTTTGGGCTCCATGCTTAGCTAGTAGCCTGCTCAAAGATTTTTCTCTCTCTCTCTTCCTCTACCCTTCCTCCTGTTTGCAGCTCTCTCTCTCTCAAGTAAGTAAATAAGTAAACAAATAAGTAAATAAATAAATTAGCAGCTCTGCTCTCTTATTTATTATTTATTATTTATTATTATTATTTTGCTTTTTTAACATTATAATTGACGCTGCCTTAGTTAACCTGCACTAAACCCATCACTCTGTGTACTGGCTGGACCACATTGAACCGCTGGTTTTGCAGGTCAGAAAAGGATGGCATACCAGCATACCAGCATGTTCATGCATTTCTACCTAACATCCGTGTCCCCGGCAGACTGAACTCTTGGAACTAGCAGGCTAAATTCCAGCGTGTCTACAGACTTCCATTCCCAACAGTTAAATTATATGTTTTGTCAAGACTTATTATGGCAAGATTTAAGAATTGCTGTTAAATGAGGTCGAGGTGAGCTATTCTAAAAGTTTGGGGTGTGGGGAGTGGAATCTTAAAATTGTGATGTTTACACTACATTTTAACTGACTTTTAATGCTCAGGGAACACTAAAGGTACTAATGTTGGAAATTGAGGATGCTATGTTATGGGTGCAGTTTATGGGAGGAAAGAATCAGAATTCCTATCAGAAGACATAAAGTCAAGAAATAATTTTGACCCTATGTCAAAAGATGGATGAATATAGAGGGATGATAGCCAAATATTTCAACAGCCAGTAGGGTCTTGACCCTGACCGATCAAAATAACTGGCTGTCCCAGCAGAAAGGATCCTCAGATGATTGCAAGCTGGTTGAATGTCAGCTATGTCCACAAATGGTTCAGGTTAAAATACAACATTTTGGGGACACCTGGCTGACTCAGTTGGAAAAGCATGCGACCCTTGATGTCAGGGTCGTGAGTTCAAGCCCCCCGTTGGGTATAGAGATTACTTAAAGACAAACAAACTTTAAAAAATACAACATTTTGATATATAATTTTTTAAAACAAATTTCTTGTTTTAGACAAACGTTTTGGTTATCTGGCCAAGTGCTACATCTGATCACCTCAGAAGACTTCTCTTGAGTTCCCACCACTACCAGCAACAATGACGGGACCTAGCATAATATGACTCCAAGGTACTTTCCACAGGTATTATCCCCTTTAATAATCAGGAACTGGAGTAAAGAAGGTTGGCCCCGTCCTGTAAGCAAATGTCCTGGAAGAAACCCCTTTGAAGCTGCCACACAAGCAGGTGGGGGTTATAGAAATCAGAATTTAATTATATAAATAGTTTTCTTGTTGCTGAATCATTTGATGAAAGGAAAAGACACAAAGAGACCAGGAGGGGAAGAAAGAGCTGGAAACTGGACTCCAGATTTGGGCAGAATATTCAAGTATCTGCTGCCAGAAGACGGCTCCTGACCAAGATGCGTACTCAGTCAGGAAGACTGAGGGAAATCGAGACATTATTATGCTGAGTATGAGACTGCCCCGACGCATTTACATTCTAATTGTTGTTGACCCACAGGGGCATGTGAAGGCTAGCTAGCTGTGTCTCAGGACCACTACTCTGCAACTTAACCTGTACAGTAAGAGGCTCAGAAATCAGTAATAAATCTGATATAAAGAAGAAAAATTTCACATTATATTCTGACTCTCAAATGACAAAATATACAAATGTCTATCCACAACTGTCATTTAAAAAAAATTTTTTTTTTAATTTGAGTGTAGTTAGTACACAATGTTACATTAGTTTCAGGGGGACAACAGCTTTTTGACAAGTTTAAACGTGATGCTATGCTCACCACAAATGTAGTTGCTGTCTGCCCCACACAAGGCTATTACGATACCATTGACTCTGTTCCTTGTGCTGTACCTTTTAGTCCTGTGACTTATTCATTCCATAACTGGAAGCCAGTGTCTGTCACTCTCCTTCTCCCATTTTGGGCATCTCTGGCAACCATGAGTACGTTCTCTGTGTTTACAGGTCTGATTATTCTGTTTATTCATTTGTTTTTTGTTTTTGTTTTTTTTTTTTAGATTTCATGTAAAGTGAAATCATATGGTGTTTGTCTTTCTCAGTCTGATTTTTCTTCTCTCTCTTTTAAAAAAAATTTATTTATTTATTTGAGATGGAGAGAGCATGAACAGGAGAAGGGGCAGAGGGAGAGGGAGAAGCAGACTCTCTACTGAGCAGGGAGCCCGATATGGGGCTTGATCCCAGGATTCTGAGATCACGACCTGAGCCATAGGCAGATGCTTAACTGATGAGCCACCCAGGTGCCCCTCACTCTGACTTTTTCACTTAACATAATCCCCTGTAGGTCCATCCATGCTGTTGCAAATGGCAGAATCTCATCCTTTTTTTGGCTGTGTAGTATCTCATGGGGCACACACACACACACACACACACACACACACACACACTCTCATGCACACAATATCTTTATCTGTTCATCCATTGATGGACTCAAGATTGCTTCCGTATCTTGGCTATTGTAAATAATGCTGCAGTGAACATAAGGGTGCATGTATTCTTTCAAATTAGTGTTTTTGTTTTCTTTGGGTAAAAACCCAGTGGTGAAATTATTGGCTCATATGGCATTTCTATTTTTAATTTTTTGAACAACCTTCACATTATTTTCCGAAGTGGCTACGGGCTTTGTAGCCTAGCACCTAGTTTTGTATTGGAATCACCTGGGAGCTTCAGAAAACTACTTGGTGCAATCGTGCTGATGCACTGGGTTTTAAAAGCTTCTCACCTCAGGTGTCGCCTGTGGCCCAGCTCTGCTCACGGGACCTGGGAACCTGTTAGAAATGCTGGAAATGGAGTTCTGTCCTTAGACTTATAGGGAATCTGAATCTGGATTTTAATAAGACTTCGCGTGAGTCCTAGGCACATTTAAGCTGGAAAATCTAGAAAACTGTTTCTCAAAGTATTGTCAGAGGACTTAAAATTAAAATTAAAATTTCCTGAGGCATTTTTTAAAAAGAAAAAGCAGTTTTGTTGTTGTTGTTGTTTTTGCCCCCAGCTTAGCTCCTGAATGAGATTCTCTGGCGAACTGAGAAGGTAGGGGTGGGGGTTGTGGGAGGCGAGGCCTGAGCCTGAGGAAACAATGGTTAAGCAATCACACAGAGAACTTTACTAGCCTCTAACCTGAGAACCAGCTGGTAGGGGAGATAAAGGGAATAGGTGGAAAGGTACAAATCTTCAGCCCTAAGATGCATAAGGTCTGAGGATCTAATGTATAACGTGGAGACTCTAGCTGGTAACACTATCACGTATAATTGAAATTGGCCGAGAGAATGGTCAACAAAGAAAAAGGGTAAAGTGACTGAGGTGGTGGGGTGGGGGGCGGGGGGTGTTCTATAATAGATACACATAGCAAATCATCATATTGTACATTTTAAATATCTTACAACTTATTTATCAATTATACCTCCGTAAATGGGAAAAAAAGCAAGTTGAGAAAAATGGTTGTAAAGAACGTGTCTTAGGACTCTTTCTGAAACGGCTAAGGTCCAGGATCTGAAAGGCTGTGGGAGGGCTAGGAGACGGAGGCTAGGGCTGTTGTATTAGCAGGCATGGGTACTGGGTCGGGAAGCAGCATGCTCTACTCCCTAAGTCAAAATCATCCTAACTTTATTCTTTTTTCAAGATTATTCATTTATTTATTTGACAGAGAGAGAGAGAGAGAAAGTATAAGCAGGGGGAGCGGCAGGCAGAGGGAGAGGGAGAAGCAGGCTCCCCGGCAAGGGGCCCAAAGCAGGCTCGATCCCAGGACCCTGGGACCATGACCTGAACCTAAGGGGGACGCTTAACGACTAAGCCACCTAACTTTAAAGAAGACACTCAGACCATCAATTCTGGGGCAATTTGTGTCCACCTTTTTTAGAAACAAGTCAGACTTCGGAGTCTAATCTGAGATTCTCACCTTTCCTCAAGCGCCAACAGTTAACTGAAGTTTGGGGCCAGTTGGAGTGTTTTTGTTTTTCAGCAAAATTTAAAATCTCAGAAATACAGCTCATCGACAGGGACCTAAGAACCTCTTGTAGAAATGATTGACACAAACTTGTCTAAACATTTTTTTCGGCGCATACCCTGATTAAGCAAGCTTGGGCTGTGTTTCCTAGTACAGAAGGAGTAGCCTTCTGCAGTAGCTTCTCTTAGACAGCCACGAAGGCAGCATCAATCAGACCACAACTTTGACAAAGAGCAATTCTGTGCAGTACAAGTCTTAGATAGCATGCTGCTGCCTTCTCATACGGGTGTTGATAGTGTTCCCCAGATGCAGAGCAACAACAACAGAATTCCACGGCAACCTCTATTTACCCTAGTAACATCAGTTCATGGTCATTATCATGGGTCTAGGCAGGAGTTTTTGTTTTCATTTTCGGATTAGTTTGCTAGAGCTGTCATAACCAAGTATTACAAATTTAGTGGCTTAAAACAACAGAAATGTATTGTCTTGCCATTCCTGAAGGGGAGCTCTCTGTAATCAAGGGGTCAGCTGTGCCATGCTTTCTCTGAAGGCTCTAGATGAAGATTCTTTTTTTCCTCTCCCTGGCTTCTGGTTCTTGTTGGTAAACCTTGGCATCTTTGTCTGTAGGTACGTCACTCCAGTCCGTCCCCATTGTCACGTGCTGTTCTCGCGGTGTCTCTCCACACTGACCTCCCTCTGTGCGGGTCTGTCTCTGCGTCCCTCCTCTTCTTAAAACGACATCAGTCACATTGGATTAAGGAGCCCACCATAGTTCGGTATGACCTTGTCTTAATTACATTTGTAACAATCTTATTTCCAAATAAAGTCACATATTGAGGTTCTGAGAAGGACATGAATTTGTAGGGGGTGCTATTCAACCCCGTAGAGTTTTGATATTATTTCGTTATTTGTTGCTGATTTTCACTTTTATCCTCCCTCCTGTTCTCTTTCATCCCTATTGATAACAACCACTAGTTGTATTTAACATATGTCCTTCCATTTCATTTTCCTTCTTTACTTAGATAAATATGCATCCTTGAAAATGTAGTGTTATTAAATTTACATAAATGTTGTTTTTAAATGGAAATGAGTGGATTAGTGCTATAAAATTCATTCTGTCTCATACTTACATCATTCCATATTTTATTTTTGTGATCTTTTATGTTGATATGTGTCCATTTAGTAAATTTCTTCTTAGTGCTATATATTCCATCAGGAACTATGAGTTTTCCATGTAGAATCAGTTAAAATTAATAATATTGTATACACTCAGTAATTATTTTTAGTTGCATGGTAGACTGAATGGGATTTTTAAAAACAATTCTGTAGTAAGAAGTAAATTTTCTTTGAGAAAAAAGGTAAAAGTGGAGTATGAAGGGTGCGTGTGTGTATGTGTGTGTGTGTGTGTGTGTGTGTGTGTGTGTGTGTGTAGGTACAGGCTGTGGCATTAACTAGGATAGTCAGAGTAGGTCTCACTGAGTTGAGACCAAAGGAAAGAGTTAAAGGAGATAATGGAGTTAGCCAAGAGGATATCTGGGGGAGGAATATTTAGGTAGAAGAAACAACTAAGGACTCTGAGACAAAAGTGTATGTATGTATGTATGTGTATCATATCTAAGTATATATATAAGGCAGGAGTCATATATATATATATATATATATAGTCATTTAACATAGCCTAACCCATAAATAATTGTGATTTATTGGAGTTAGTGTTAGAGATATAGAGGGCATGCAGAATGACCACATGGAAAAATAAAACTTTCAATTGTCTCAGTAATAACATAAGAGGTTTCTCAAATTTTATTTTAATTCCAGTATAATTAATGTGCAGTTTAATATTCATTTCAGGTGTACAATATAGTGATTCAACAATTCTATACATTACTCAGTGCTCATCATGTTCATCAGTGCTAGGAGATTTTTGGTGTAGTCTTTCATGTCATCTGCAGATAGTAGAAGTTTTACTTCTTCCTTATCAATTTGGATGCCTTTTATTTTCTTTTTCTTTTCTAATTGCTGTGGCTAGGACTTCTTGTACTGTGCTGAATAAAAGTGGTGAGAGTTTAGGGGAAAATTTGTTCTTGACCTTAGAGGAAAAGCTCTCAATTTTTCACCCTTGAGTATGATGTTCACTGTGGGTTTTTCATAGATGGCCTTTATTATGTTGATATATGTTCCTCTCTAAACCTACTTTGTTGAGAGTTCTTAACATGAAAGAACGTTGTACTTTGTCAGATGCTTTTTGGACATCTATTGAAATGATCATGTGGTTTTTATCCTTTCTCCTGTTAATGTATCATATTGATTGATTTACAAATATTGATCCATCTTTGCATCCCGGGAATAAATTTCACTTGATTATGGTGAATGGTTTTTTTTTATTGAATGTATTGTTGGATTCCATTTGGTAATATTTTGTTATGGATTTTTGTATCTGTCTTCATTGGCAATATCAGCTTATAGGGCTCTTTATTGTTAGTGTCTTTATCTGGTTTTGGTATCAGAGTAGTACTGGCCTCATAAAATGAATTTGGAATCTTTTATTCCTCTTCTATTTTTTGGAATAGTTTGAGAAGAATAGTTATTAATGCATTTAAAATGTTCGGTAGAATTCACCTATGAAGCTCCCTGGTCCTGCAGTTATTTTTTGGGGAGTTTGAGGGGGGTGGTTTGTTTTGTTTTTTTTAATGATTTTATTTATTTATTTGACAGAGAGAGAGAGAGACAGCAAGAGAGGGAACATAAGCTGGGGGAGTGGGAAAAGAAGAAGCAGGCCTCCCACTGAGCAAGGAACCTGATACTGGGCTCCATACCAGGACCCTGGGATCATGACCTGAGCTGAAGTCAGACGCTTAACAACTGAACCACACAGGTGCCATCATGGGAGACTTTTGATTACAGATTCAATTTCATTGCTGATAATTCATCTGTTCAAATTTTTTTTTCTTGATTCAGTTTTGGGGTATTATATGTTTCTAAGAATTTATCCATTTCTTCTGGGTTGTCCAATTTGTTGGCATATAATTTTTCATAATTTCTTATAATCCTTTGTATTTCTGTGTTGTTGGTTGTTATTTCTCCTCTTTTACTTCTGGTTTTGTTTGAGTCCCCTCTTTTTGTTGTGTTTTGGTTTGGTTTTGTATGGTTAGTCTGGATAAAGATTTATCAACAGAGTTCTTTGTCTCTGATTGGTTCTTTTTATGTTTTCTGTATCTTTATTGGGGAGACTCACTGAAGAGTCCATTCTTTTCCGAAGTCCAGTGAGGGCAGGCATATTACTTATCTCTCTTTCATTTAGCTCTCTTGTTGTGATTTTGTCCTGTTCATCTATTTGGAACATCCTCTGCTGTTTCCTCATTTTGTTTAACTCTGTGTGTCTGTTTCTTTGTGTTAGGAAAGTCAGCTGTGTCTTCTGCTCTTGAAAGTAGTGGCCTTATGAAGAAGAGATCCTGTAGTGCCCTGCAATTCAATGTCCCCTGTTCACCAGAACCTAGCAATTCAGGGGTGTCTCCTATATGTGTTGTGTGTGCCCTACTGTTGTGGCTGAACCACCTTTGTCTTCAGTCTGTCATCTGCAATGGTTCTCTGTCTGTTGTGGGCAGTTGGGTCCCTGTGTTTTTAGTGGGGTAGTCTGGGGGCTTCTTGGGCTTAAGTTGAGTCAGATCAGGCATTTGTCAGAGATGTGGTAGCACTGAACTTTAGGGGGCTCTCTCTGTGTTGTCGCATGGGAAGCTTTTGTTGGTAGGGGGAACATGCTGTCAGACCAGTCGTCTGTCCCCAGACCAATGCTGGGACTGCAGTCAGACTAATGTGTTTGGTTATCCTCGGGTCTCTCTGGGGAAGGAGTCACTTTGGAGTGGTGCTGACCCCATAGGGATGGCTTACACAGTACTAGATTTGTGGCGCCACCTTGGATGGACTCCTGTCAAGGCTATGTTGGAGGGTGGGGGCCCACAGGGAATGCAAGGGCAGAGTGTGAGGTGCTAGCAAGGTCTATGCTAAGGCCACTGAGTTGGAGAGGGTGAATCCAAAGAAGCCCGGAGAGGCAGAGTGCACTGCTAGCTAGCTGGAGAATGTTTCTGCTGTGCTGGTTCCCACAGGTGTCCGTGTATCTAGGCTGGAGGGGAGAAGAGGGAAGTGGCACCTGCCAGCTCCTTTGTTGTTGGAGAAGTCTCCAAAGATCCCTGCCCCTCCAGCACATGAGAAAGGAGATCATAAACAAATCTCCTTTCTGTATACCCCAGGCATTTTTCAAACTGTGGCTTCTGTGCTCTCTCTGTGGAGCTGTTTGTTGTGCTGTCTCCTTGAGGGAAGGGACTCATTTTCTTATTGCCCTTCTGGCTCTCCAAAAGCCTGCTGGTTTTTAACGTTCCAGGTGCTAAGCCCCACTGCTGGTAGAACTCACAAAGCCAGGCTCTCTGGTTTTCAAAGTCAAATGTTATGGGGATTCATCTTCCCAGTGTGGGTTCCCTATGCCTAGGGTGACTGGTATGAGGGTTTGTTCCTTCCTGTCTTTGAATCCATAGTTTCCCTCTCTCCTGTGGATGGTCCTGCAGGTCCCTTTAGTTCCCAGCTGTGTCTCTGCCCTTTCTACCCTCCTCAGTGTGGTCTCTTCTTTCCATTTAGCTGTGGAGAGTCTGTTCTGCCAGTCTCCAGGTCATTTTCTGGATTATTTATGCTGATGTGGGTGTTATATCTAGGTATATCGGTGGGACAAGGTGAGCCAAGGATTCTCCTATTCTGCCATCTTCCCCAAAAGTTCAGAAGAGTTTTTGTTTGTTTTTAATATAGCATTGTGTGTTGACTATGATATCTAGCTTGGAGGAAAATGCCTTAGTTAGAATAGGCTAGGTAAGTGTGCATTAACAAACAAATAATAAGTCTCAGTGGCTTATGGTAAAAACAAAGAAATAAACCAATTCTTCATACAAAGGAGAAGCTTCTAGGTCACCAGGATGTCTCACCTTCAAATAATATCTTAGGGATTGAGGCTGCTTCTATTTTATGTCTCTGCCATCTTGATATGGAATTTTAAGGAGCTTTCCAGGGCAAGGAAAAAGAGACTACTGGAAAACTCTACTGTTCTCTTATCCTCTGGCTGGAGAGTGGCTCATGTCACTTAGGCCTGAGTTTGTTGGCCAGAATTAGCTGCATGTCCCAACCTAACTGTGAGGGATGCTGAAAAATATAGTCTTTCTGCGTACTTAAGAAAAGGAAAAGGAACGGGGCCTAAGAAAAAAATAGCATTTCCTCTGATATAGAGAAATAAGTCAAACTGTATTTGAGATCATGGCACTGCCAGCCATATTAACCTTGAGTTCAGTCCTGAATGGGAACAATTTTAACCAGCTTTAAAGGGATGGGTTTTGATAGTAAAAGTGGGTGTTTTTGTTTGTTTGCTTGCTTAATTTGACTTGATTTTTAATTCTCTAGGTTTCTTGCATTCTTTTCCTCCTGTAATTCTAGTAATGCCTTTGACCACTCATGGCTCATTTTCCCTCCTCCCAAAGGTACTAAGCACATAATACATAATCAACAGATACACTAACTTATTGAACTAAGGAATAAAAACTTTTGACTCAATAGGCCCTGACACTTGTTAATTTTGTTAAAGACTTAATAAGAAGGAGATAAAAGAATAAATGAGTAGAATTTCCACTAATAACTCACAACTTAATTTATCTGTCTTTCATCTTCCCCCAAGTAGACATAATTAAGTGTTGATGATGTCACATCTATAATAATACCTCTATTTGTAGCTCCCTTTCAAGTTTGCAAAGCCTGCTACATCTGTTATTTCACTGTATCCTCCCACCATACAAGGGGCAATAAGGCAGGTGTTATCCCCATTTTGCAGATTAGGAAATTAGAATTCTGTGATATTAAATGAGTGGCCTAAATCTGCAACCAGTAATGATGTTATCACTTGAACCAGAGCTCCTAACTTCCGGTCCTGTGTTTTTCCCCTGACCAGAACATAGGGGCTCTCTCCAAATGGAAATCATCCATACAGGCAAGATAATAAAGTCTACTTCTTAACCTTTAACACAAAGAAATCCAAGCTGGTTATAATAACGTAGTGAGAGCGTAACTTTCAAAAATTCCATCCCAACGGATGCCATTTTATAAACTGTTCTGGAAGCAAGGAGGCTTAGCTGTACAGAATCATCTATACAGGAAAGTTTTTCTGTAAAGGGCCAGATAGGAAATGTTTTAGTCTCTGTAGCCATATGATCTCTGTTGCATACTTTTCTCAGTTATTTGTTCACTATTTTTTAAAAAAAGATTTTATTTATTTATTTGACAGAGAGAGACACAGCAAGAGAGGAAACACAAGCAGGGGGAGTGAGAGAGGGAGAAGCAGGCTTCCCGCTGAGTAGGGAGCCCTATGCGAGGCTCGACCTCAGGACCCTGGGATCATGTCCCAAGCCAAAGGCGGCCGCTCCACGACTGAGCCACCTAGGCGCCCCTTGTTCACTATTTTTTAAATGTAAAAATCATTTGAGTTCACAGGCTGTTCAAAATGGGCTGTGGGTTGGATTTGTTCCACAAGCCCTGAGTTTTTAGGAGGCTGTTTGTCCATGAACGCTGATAGTGACCATGAAACCGACTACTGTTGCTGGTCTTGCTGGTATTCAGCCTGCCTTGCATTGTCTGCTTGGCAATTTTCTTTTGGGTCACAAATTACCCACTTCCAGGTGAGATATGCAACATTCTGTCTCAGAATGTCTTACCCTGCCTGTTCACAGTTCGCAGTGTCTCCCTTCTGGTACATGGCTGGGTCTGTGACTTGGTTTCTTGAACTGTCTTCTGAGCAGCTCCACTTGCCACTGGAAGCCGTGGGGCATGATGCTCCCTTTCTTTTTTAGAGAGCTCAACTTCTGCTGCCTGTTTGCTCAAGTTGGGCCTCTCCAAAGTGCCCTTCTACCTCATTTTCTAAATTTATCATTTTCTTCTTTATTATCTCTTGGTAAAGCCTATGAAGGTGGAGTTTGGGGTATCCAGGAGGTTACTCAAGGGCACTGAATATGATACAAGTCATCAGAGAGCCTCCCCGGCCTCATTTCTGTCTTTCTCCCTGGAGTTCTGGCAGTAGCAGAAGGCAAGAGCAGTGCAACAACTTTTGGAGGTCACCAATCTCAGGAAAACGAGGCATGCCTATCGAGATGCATGAATTACTTTAATGCTCAAATGCTCTGTGATGGAAACCAATCACTTCTTTATAAGTTTCTCCTATGATTTTTTTTTTTTTTTTTGGCTAATTTCTTTCTAGGCAGAAGATGCTTTGTTCATTAAACAGATGTTTGCAATCTGCTCTAAGTCTGGCACTATATTAGTCGCCAGGGCACAAAGATAATTGGTATGTGGTATCTGCTTAAGGAGCTTATGTCTTTCAAAGAGATAGATGCATCCATGGCTGTGAAAATACAGAATAGTGCAAATATAGAGCTTTGTATAGGGTGGCAAAGGAGCATGGAAAACATTCTTAATTCTTCAGGGGAGAGGGACAGCTAGGAAAGAGTCAGAAAGGAAGTGATGTCTGAGCTGAGTAAAAGAGAATGAGAAAAAATGGTCAAGATGGAGGGAATAACATGTCGCAGAGGTGTGGTAGAGGATGGTGTAATTGAGAACTGTCCAATGCATAATGTGACTTACACATGTAGTGCTTAAGAAGGAGGGATATAGTGAGGCACGAATGCAGAAATGTGCCAGAATGTATTCCATGCCAAAGTGTGAAGTTTGTTCGTTGACCTGAAGGCAGGGGTGAGTAAGTATAGAAGCACAAAGTCTCCATAAGTTTCATGTTTTTGAAAGATCTCTTAGGCTGGGATGTGGAAGTTGACCTAATGAAAAATCTAGGGCTGAGCAGGAAGTTATTCCATTTGTCCAGCAAGAGATGGTAAATATCAGAGTTACAGCAAAAGGAACAAGTTCAAGATGATTAGGAAACAGCAGCACTTGGAGACTGATTATGAGTATGAAATAAGGAAAGTCCAGAATGATCTCCAGGTTAATGACTTGGCAGTTAAGAAACAATGTTGTAATCCAACAACATTGGAAACACTGAATGAGGAGTGAAGAGGAAATTAGAAGATTGGATGATTCATTCCATTTTAGGCTGTGAGATCTGAAAATCCTCTGGGATGTCCAAGTGAAGACGTTCAGTATACAGTAGGAAAAACAGGTTTGAAGGTCAGTGACAGTTTCTCAGCTGGAGATATTTGGGAAACATCGGTACCCAGTCTTTGGATTTAGATGTGATTGTCCAAGCAGCAGTTGAAGCTTGAGAAGTAAACAGGACCAAGGACAAAACCCCAAGGAACCCTACCTTTGTCAGATGCAAGAAGAACCTGCAGTAGAAATAGAAGATCAAGAAGGAATGGACACACAGAGAGAGGGATATAATTGGAACTGTGTGCTGTCATGGAAGGCAGAACAGGAAAGAGTTTGAGTTTCATGAGACAGGATGAAAAAGAATTGATTTTATGTAGAAAGTAGGAGGTCACTAATTAGAAACAATTCAGGAGAGTAGTGGAAATTAGAAGCTGGGTTGGAGTGACTGGACTATTGAATAATTAAAGGAGATAATTTAATATTAGATGTAAAGTCTGCAAAGACACTTTGTATATTGTAAATATACAAATATACAGTAGGCTTTCATTAATGTGTAGTCTAAGGCATAATCTCTAGATTTGAACTATCTTTTGAAATAATTAACCCATCAATATTTAATTTTCATGTCTCAATGATAAAAAAATTGATAATAAATCTATTGATAATAAAATCAGTAGGTTCATTATAAAATCTACAACCACACTTATCATCAACACAAACCCCTTTACAATTTTATTCGTCTTCTGCAAGGAACAAATTGCCTTAAAAATACTCCTGCCATTTGCTAAATAATTCCAGTTATTAAAGGTCCTGTCAGGATTTTCGGTTTTTATATCCTACGTGCCCCCTTCCCTGCCCTAGCTAGTTCATGGGCCTTTCTTTCTTGCCTGCAAGCAGACCTCAGACACTTGGCCTTTGTAACCAGTCACTTTTGTTCTCTGGGATCTTCCCATCACCTCTGCCCCAGAATTTGAGGAGCAACCAACCATATCCTTAGCACTTCTTAACTGGCTCTTTTCATAGGCCATCGCGTAGATCCTTTGAGATTTCAAGGGTTTGGGAATTTTCCTGCTAAGGACTAAAAAGAAATAAATAAGATTTTTTTTTTTTTTTTTTTTTTTGAATGAGAAAATTTCCAAGCTTCTGAAGTCTTAGAGTTAAGATTTTTGGTTCACAAGTTTTGGTGTTAAGTGAGTCTTATCCTTCTATGCCTATGTTGGGGCTTACTAAGTCAGTTCTTTTATACCTCTTCTGATTTCATGTCCTCATGTCTTTCATGACCTTTCTACCAGGAGGACTGGAAGATGACATCAAGACAGACCATGAGGTCTCTCTTTGTAACATCCCTGAAAACCCACAGGCTAAGTGATCCCCATTCCACTGGCTAAGTGATCCCCATTCCATTTCAGTCCTAAAAGAAATGTTCACCTTTGTGTATGCTTCACAGTTGTTTCCC
Organism: Enhydra lutris kenyoni; assembly: GCF_002288905.1. Lineage (NCBI taxonomy): Eukaryota > Metazoa > Chordata > Mammalia > Carnivora > Mustelidae > Enhydra > Enhydra lutris. The sequence continues at coordinate 29,331,240 of NW_019154099.1, read as the reverse complement.
ACAGAAAGCTGAAATACAAATCCTAATCCTGAAATACAAATATTTTCCATCTTTCCCAGTTCAATCTGGGAATATATAGACCGATTTAATTGTTTTCTAATTTATAATTCAGTTTCTATTCTATCATTGTGTTCATGGGACATTATGAGAAGTGCCTTGCTGAGCTTCAGACATACTATGTTGCGAGGGAAAGTGCAGTGGTTAAGAGCTTTGGATTTGGAGCCAGATATGTTGGTTTTGAATCCTGGCTTTTCAATTTACTAGCTTTGAGACCTTGTGCAAATGACTTTACCTCTCTGTGCCTCAGATTTCTTGTCTATAAAATGAGGATAATATTAATATCTTATCGAATTTTCTCATAAGATTTTCATGAGGATTAGATAAAATAATACACATAAAACACTTAACAGTACTTGACAGATAGCAAGTGTCCAATAAATGTTAGCTCTTCAAAAATGTATAATGGGGGGCACCTGGGTGGCTCAGTGGGTTGGGCCTCTGCCTTCAGCTCAGGTCGTGATCTAGGGGTCCTGGGATGGAGCCCTGCATTGGGTTCTCTGCTTTGTGGGGAGCTTGCTTCCCCCCACCCCCTGCCAGCCTCTCTGCCTACTTGTGATCTCTCTCTCTGTCAAATAAATAAATAAAATCTTAAAAAAAATGTATAATGGTAGCTTTCAACTGGAGCAGGAAGAGAATAATGAATAATCAGAATCTCTATGTGGGTGATCAAGACAGAGAAAATATTGGGAAAATATTCCAGTTGATTTTAACACACCACACCTACATCTTGGTGAGGAACCATTGTACTTAGTTTTCCAGGTGTATTGTTATTAAGAATGCAAGAAAAATCTGACTTAATCTGTTATGGGCCAAATTGTATCCCCCAGAATTCATTTGTTGAAGTCCTAACCCTCAGTGCCTTAGAACGTGACTGTAGTTGGAGATAGGATCTTTGAAGCAGTAATTAAGTTAAAATGAGGTCATTAAGCTGGGCCATAGCCCAGTGTGACTGTAATCATTATAAGAAGAGGGAATTTGAACACCGGTTCAGAGGAGAGACCACATGAAGACAAAAGAAGTTGGGGCATCTAGAAGCTGAGGAGAAAGCCATATGAGAAACATATCTCAAAAGAAACCAACCATGCCAACACCTTGATCTCAGATTTCTTGTCTCTGGAATTGTGAGAAAATCTATTTTTGTTTAAGTCACCCAGCATAGGGTGCTTGATTAGGACAGCCTGGCAAACTAATACATAATATAATTGATCCCACCCTGTGACTAGGGCATCTTTGAGGATTTCTAAGCTCTTCTTTATTAATCCTTTCTAGAGTTATGTCTAGAATCAATAGCTCAGTTTATGGCACGTGGTTTGCAAGATCTGTTTTCTTCATCTCTTTAAAGATCGGGTATGTACATACACACAGCCTCTCAGCACCTCTCTTGTCTACCACACCTCACCAACAAGAGCTCATTTTGTATCTGGGATATAATCTGCATGGGTAATGAGATCCAAGCTCATTGAGAGTAATTACATTCACTCTTTTTATCCCTTAACCAGTCTCAGGCTTTAGTTAACCCTTCTGAAGTGTGATGCCTCTTTTCAGCCAATCATGTTATCATGTTGATGATAAAAGCAAATTAGAATGTGGGCAAGCCCATCTTCTCTCTGTCGGCTTTTACAAGCAGCAAGCTTATGAAATTCATGTTTTGAATTTATTTAATTTTGAATATATTTAATTTTGCAGTCTGTTGAATTTTTGTTAGCTTTTTCTTAATCAGGGCTTTACTCTATCCAACCTGTTATTACAGGTTAGAGACGCTCTTCAGTACTTTCTGGTCTATCTCTTCTATATCTTTTGTATGATGGAAGCACTAAACTCAGATTCAAAACATTAAGGGCCATCTGTTGCTTGGGACCTGGGTCAAGTTGCTTAATCTAAATTTCTTTATTTATAAAATATAGTTTAGTAATATTCCATCTTATAAGGCAAGCCATTATAGAATTATTATTAAATTATAAAATATATGCAAAAGCACTTTGAAGTTATGATCTCAGATATACACAACACCTTATTGTTGATATTACTATTATTATCATTAAGGCATATCCTTTCATTTCTGAGTTCAAGAGATAGTTATGAAACCACATCGGTCTCTTAATTTAGTTTTCATTTTTATTTACATTTGAAGGAAATAGTCTACAGTACACAGCTAATTTTGCAAGATTAAGAAGACAAGTTGCTTTCCCCTCTCACCTTCAATGGAAGAAGGGAAAAAAATCACTACTTTTGGCAGCAAGAAGCATCATTCACTTCTTGCAGAGCAAATGAGGGATCTAATTTTGCACAGAGGTTTATATTTTAATGTTTTCATGAAAGGCATCATGGCACAGAGGAAAGAGGTCCTTCTCTGGAGTGAGCCAGACCTAAAACCTGGCTCTGCCGCAACTAGACTGTTTGGCTCTAATCAAGTCTCTGAACTTTGCCTCACTGAATCTCCATTTCCATACTGAAAAGTGGAACGAATAAATAACTACCTTGGGGCTCAAATATAGAATGCATATCTAGTGCCTGGTATATCATGCGTGTTTCATAAAAACTGATCTTTGTACTAATAGAATTTACATGACTTACATTAATTATCTTCTCATTCTGACTTTTGATAATTTTCATTGAGCAAATTCCAAATCATAATCAATAATTATTTCTTGCTTATCCACTGTTCAGAGGACTGGTCTGCAAGGTAAAGAAACAAAGAGGGAAAGGCATGCCTCCCTTTCTGGAAAGGGATTGTCATCTAATTAAAGAGGCGAAACATATCCAAAAGACAGTAAGTGACAGAACATGGCCATGTCTAGACACGGAATGAAATAATTTAATGGGAAAAATAGAAAGAAAAGGCTTTAAAGTGAAGGAATGAAAGATGAAACCATGCTAAATGTAAAATGCTGTGTTGTAATATCTAGCGCTGTTATTCAAAAATTACGAGTGGCTCAATATTTAGAGAAGGCAATAAACAGAAAATCAATGCAATGAAAACAACAATTTATACATATTTTTATTCGATTTTTCTTACATGAGAAATATTCTCCGAGATCTTATTATATTGGAACAAAATTAATTTCCTTTCAGCAAGAACTTAAACTATTCCTTTTTATTGCATTATAGAATGTTGGAAAGTTACTGAAGATACAGACAGCCTAAATTTAAAGACTTTGTTCCCTCTCATTTGAATTCAGTGTAGTAAATATGAGACATAATTACACTAACAGTCAATGGAAACTCATTTCTTGTTGACACAGCTACATTTCTGTAAACTCTCATTATTGAAGTTATTTATCCAGGGTCTTTAAAAAAAAAAAAAAAGCCAGCTGATGAGTAAGACAGTACTTACTAAAACAAGAACCGAATAAACTTGCCTTGATCACATTCATGAGGTCATTCAATTGAACTACATTGTATGAAACCTGGAACACAATAGCACAGATCTCTGAATGCTGCGGGATAATCAAGGTACAGAATTTATTGTGGGGGCGATTAAAAATTGCATCAGAGAAATAATGATCCGTCCTTTAATTACTTTCCTTTGTAGTGAGCTTAGATCAATATCAACTGTTTGTTTTATTCGAGCTCCTTTATTTTTCCTTTTTAGAGAAGACATTGCATGACTATGCAAGTACAAGAACTAAGAGAAAGTCCTGAGCACTTGGCAGGCAAGGTAGAAAGCATGGTAAAGTTTCATGCATTTGGTCCCTGCAAAGGAAGCCTTGTGCTGTGGCAAATACATCACAAGTCATCCTGAATAAGAGTCAGAATAAGATCATCATCTTTTACCCAATTGTTACTGAAGGATGGTAAAATCATGATAAATATAGGAAAATGGAAAAGTTTGAGACTTTGTACAGATTGGTGTTTTTACATGAATTTTCTGAGTGTCCTCTGGAATTCAGCTATCCAGTGGAGTAGCCTAATTAATGGCCACTTTTAATCTATCTCTGGGTTCTCATTGTTAGTACCAAGTGTTAATACGATTACTGTTGTTTTATTTTTTGCCAAGAAAAATGAGGAAATGGATATTAGCTTTTTAAAAACAAAGGATTCTCCAGAAGCAAACCCAAAGTTCCATCCCATGCCAAGTTGGAAAGAACCTATGGAAGTCAAAGAAAACATCCTTTGAGGGTGGCCTGTGTTGAGGGCATATCTTGTGATCTGCTAGGGACATTGCACCTGGTTCCCAACACTGATGCCACAAACAAATAAAAGCACATACTTCTCTTGGGTGTGGTATCATACTGAGGCAAGGGCTCCTTTAAACTAGATTCCTTTGAATGGGAAAATTTGTACATGACTTGGAAGACAAAACAGAAACGGTCTAGATGTTTGTGCTAATGCTATAATGGGCATAATTCCTCCCTGAAATGGTAATAGAAGTGTCACCTTCTTTACAGGATTGTGTCCCGGCACTGGAGGAGGCACTCTGTCACCGAGAGTGGTGGAAAAGTTTTTTAAAAAGTTACTCAGCCATACTGTTGGGTCACGCTGTCCTTTCTCATCCCAGCCAGTGGTAAATTTACACAGGGATTTCTCTTACGATTTTTGTGTCCTCACATTTCCAACCCATTGGTAGGTAGTATTGTAAAGAATTAAGAACATGGGCTCTGGGGGCAGACAGTTTGGATTTGAGTCTTTTTTTGCCATTTACTGGCTGTATGACTGAACCACTATGTGCCTCAGTTGCCCCATCACTGCCTTTCTCATTATGTTGTTATGAAGAGTAAATAAGATGATATACCAAAAGAGGTAGAATATCAACCAGTATGGAATGTGCTCAGTAAGTTTAAGCATAAAAGAAAGACTATAAAATCGTGTTTCATTTAACTGCTCAGACAATGAAGTATTCTGTAAGTAATCAAGAATTAAATGGAAACTTCTTTTTGTCAAAACCCTTGTAAATATTACTCCAATCCTTCTAGAAAAGTACTCATGACATTTCCTAAGACTAATATAATAAAAATAATGTAATCCCTGATGGTAATCTTGCAATGCCTCAGGACATCCTTCTAGACCCAGTGGATCATTATAAAGAACTGAAACAGTGTGAGGATTTGGAATCAACAGTCATTGACCCAAGTAGTCCCCTTGAAGATTTTTAAAAAATTGAATATATAACTTATGTAATATTGCCACCCCAATACAATTTGCCTTTAAAAACAGAAAACAAGACACAAATCCAACTGGATGGTTTGTTAGTTGTTACAGCTAACAGAAATTTCACTGTATTCTCAAATTGTTCAAACTTTCTTTCATATTCACATCCCTTGAATATGGGCTTTTGGGTACATTTCTCAAAAACTGACATTTAAAGTTCTTGTTTGTGTATCAATTCATATACAAAGGATGGATACTTATAATGCACAGCCAAGATATAAATATTCAGAAATTTACATACCTTATTTGATAAATAAGAATGAACAAAATTATATAAATTAAAGCTTCAACCCAAGAAGCTAAAAATATAGGAAAAAAATAAATCCAAAAGTAAGCAGGAGAAAGGAGTTCATAACTATTAAAATGAAAATAACATATTAGAAACTAGAAAAAATTGGATTTGTAAAAAATCTAAGATCAGCTTCAGTGAAAAATATAGAAAAAATCTGGCTGTTTGAATCAAGAAAAACAGAAAAATTTGTAAATATACAACATTATAAGGGTTCATATAACTATAGAGCCACAGGAAATTAAAACTTACACAAAGACACTATCCACAATTCTTTGATAATCTATTTGAAAAAATGATGAAATATATAATTTTCCAGGAAATATATAAGTGAAAAAAATAAACAGAGAGAAGTTAAAACAAAAACAAAGGAAGAGGTAACCACAAAAGAAATCAACAAAATTGTCAGAAAACTGATTCCTTTCTTGAGCCTCCCCATGGGTCTTATGATAAGCTGTTGGAAAATCGTTTTAGAATATGCCAATGAAGCTATTACAGAGTACATAAAAGTATGGACATTGTCATTTGTTCATTACATGTGGCTGGCATAATCTGCTACCAAAACTTGAGATAGCAGAAAAAGATTATAGGATAAAAAATCATAAATGAAAATTCAACATAGTGTAAAAATATAGTACTTTAGGAATATAGTGATAGGTCAACATCAGGAAATATATTAATATAATTAGCCATATTGATAGAACAAAAAAAGACTAATAAATAAATTTATTACAATAAATGTTAAAAATGCCTTTCATGAAATTAAAGTCTTAAAAATGACAACCTCTCAGTAAACTAGAAAGAGAAGGGTGTTTATATAATGGCAAATCATATTTATCACAAATCAAAGCCAACATGAGTATATGTATGGTGAAAAAAAAAAAAGAAACTTACAATATCATAATGTTTACTATTTTCCAGTATTATTCTGGAGGCTTACCTGAGGAAAAAAAACAAGCAAAAGTAGTAAGTATATTTCTTGTTATACAAAAGTATCAATTACAGAGTGTAAATTCAATACCTGGAAAACCCAAGAGAATTCACGGAAAATTACTAGATCTAGTAATCGAGCTTAGGAAAGACATCAGATACAAAATAAAGGTAACAACACAGTGAAGAGCTTTCCTTGTGCCAATGAATAATCAGTGGGTAAGTAATAAAACTGTGAGCATCTAAGATTTTCTAAATGTAGGAAACATTGAGTAGAGAAGCCAAATATAGTATGAAAAGAATCACCACCCATATTGGTCAAAAAATAGAAACTGAGATGACAAATAGTATTTTGTTTTCTAAATTCACAAAGATCAGAAAGTGATCACGACCTGTGCTGGTGAATGCAACAAAACAAGCATTCATATATCATTTGTAGGGATGTAAATAAATACAACTTGATTGGAGGGCAATTCTAAAATTTATTTAAAATTTATAAAATAGGTATATTTTTGACATAGAAATGCCATTCTAGAAACCTGTCCTTTGTTTCAGCAAAGATGGTATTCTATCATTTTCTAGCTTTCACTCCTATTAAAAAATCAGACATTGCGCTATTGTTTTAATGTAGCTTCTTTATAGCTTATGTTTCTTTTTTCTCTGGTTATCTCTATCATGTTTGGTTGGATTTTGGACATCAGTAGTTTTACCATGCTGTGACTCAGTGTAGTTCCTTTATGTTTCTCTGATCGAGGTTGTATTGCTTCTTGAATCAGTGGCTGGGGAGTTCTTACAGTTTTAGAAAATTTAACACCATCACAATGGTGCTGCTCAGCTTCTAGGCTCCTTGGATGCCTTCTTCCTAAAAGAGAAAGTGACACCAAATGCTTACCTCACCTTTTTGGTATCTTTTTTGCACTTTTCTGCTGTCTGAGGTCTTTTCCCTCTATTCTTGGCTGCCTTCATAGCCTTGAACTCCAATTTTTGTCTCTCTAGCACCTTGATGCTTCTTTGCCAGTTAGCATCACATTTCTGCTCAGCTTCTCAGTTCTTAGACATGCCCCCGTTATAAACCAGCACATGACCCAAAGGAAAAAGTAGCGGGAAGTGTTGGGCTCCCCTTCATGTGTTCCCTTTCCCTTTGGTATCTTCAATCCTCAAGTCTTTACTGTCTGCATGGGGAGTTTTCTGCTACCTTCGAACAAATGTTTTTGGTTGTGTGTGTGTGTGTGTGTGTGTGTACATTTTATTCAATTGTCTAGTTGTTATCTAGGGAAGAGTTTGTCTGATAAAAGCCAGTCATTTTTAGCAAAAAGGGATATCCATTCTTGACTCTTCTCTTTCTCACACGTGTTGGCTCAACCTTTCTAATATGTCCAATCTCCCTACTTCTTACCATCTCTACTGCTACAACTCTAGTCCGAGCCACCTTTGCTCTCACCCTATTACAACAACGACCTCATCATTATTGACCCTCTTTGAGCCCTTGCTCGCTGTCATCTACTTTCAACACAAAAGACTGCATGACCTGTTGAAAACGTCAGTCACTCCTCAGCACAAAACACTACAATGGTCACTCCTTTCTCTCAGAATAATTCCAAAGCTATTACTGTGGTTCAACAGATTGTATTTTCCAAAGATGACCACATAATATATTTCTTGTCCACGTGCTTTTACAGAGCCTTGTCATTCCCCTAACAGGAAGTGAAGTCTATGACCCTTCCCATTGGAACTGTACAAACCTTTAAGGCTGACCTGACTAAGAAGCACATCAGCAGTGATACTCTGTGACTTCAAGACTAGGTCATATCAAGGCCATGCATCTCTTCCTTATTCTCTTGTAAGGCACACACTTGGAATGCAGCCAGCATTCTGTGAGGAAGCCCAAAACACCTATGGAGAGATCACGAAGAGAAGAAATAAGGCATAAGGCCCATAGTTCTGACTGTGCTCCCGGTCAGCACCAATTTGCCAGCCATGTGACCAAACTGTCACTTGACTCGATACCACCCCCCCACCCGATTGAGCAGCACTGTTTGATGCCATGTGGAGCAAAGATTAACGATTTTCATAAACCCCTGCTTGAATTACATGTTTGCATGCAAAATAAATGATTACTCTTGTTTACTCTAGTCTTGGGGTAGTTTGTTATATAAAAATACATAACTGCTATTGAAGACCTACAATATCTGTCATAACAAGATTCCTCATTACCTTTTAACCTAAGTTCTTCTACATTTCTCCCATCTAGTCTCCTTTGATTTCATTTGTCAAGCATTCCCCTACCTCCAAGCTCTTATGCTTGTTCTTATGTCTGCCTGGACTATTTTTCTCCCATTTATCCCCATGCTTTCCTCCCTTACCTCCTTCATTTGAGCTCAAATATGACCTTATCAGTGAGAACTTTTTTGGTTGCTTTGTTTTTCTTCAAAGCGTTTATCACCAACTTACATATTATATATATTTTACTTATTTGGGTTAGTTACCTGCCTTATCCCATAAGAACATAAATTAAATGAAGGAACAGATTTTTCTGAGTCCCAAGTGTTTAGAATAAGTAAGTAGTAGGGAATCAATAAAATGTTTTGAAGAAATGTTTATTTTTAATTTCACTGTGTTGACTATTTGTTATTCATCCCTTTTTGCTGTACATAGACTCATGAAATGAGTAGGTTAGCTACAGATATTGAGAATTCCTGAGAAACATTAGTCTGCAAAATGTATTCACTACTCTCAAAGATGCTTCGTTTGTTTTCTCAAACATGTACATGACCTCAGGATACATTAACTTCTGTGTTCAGCCTGCCAGTTTCCCAAGACCAAACTGCATCTGCGTCAGTCTCGAAGTCTCTAAGATCTTCCTTAAGGTCTTTTCTGTCAACTCTCTTCTCTTCACTGGTGCTGGCCCTTTCTCCTTCCCAACCAGTCAAGTCCCAGGATAGCTTCAGTTCTTGTCTTTTAGGAAAGCATGGATTGCACAGTTGTTCTTGCTTATGTCGTCAACTTTCCACCAGTCTTCTCTCCACACCTCTAAAGCTGTCAGGGCAAAGGAAAACCGAAATCCTTCCCCACTGTTGCTTATAGTCTCCCTCTATTTTCCATCTACATTTCCTATCTGGGCCAGACTTTCTTCTGTTTCCAGTGAATTCTAAAATGTCTTTCTATCTGTTTAGTTCTAATCTGCCCTCTCTATCTTACAACCATATTATATAGTCTTGTTACCTTATGTAACCAGAATAGATGAGCAACACTTTCAATTTATCCCTTAAATATTGAGAAGTAAAAAACCAGTAGGAGTCATTTGATTGGATCAAGTGCACTTCCATTCTGCATGTAACTCATTGATACAAAGGGAAAAGTAAGAGGGAACTTACATGAAAAATGTCTGAATTGTTTTTATTTGCTTTTAAAAAGAATCCTACCGAAGAATATTTGCTGTAGGTTACAGACTATGAAGGTTACTGTCCCTAGAGCTTAAGAGCCAAAATCATCATAGACTCCAACCACTCAAATCCTAGCTTCATAATCCAAAAGAGCTCCTGTTTCCAGTCTCTTTATTAAGACAGATGGACATAAGGATTTATTTTACTTAGGAGATTTTGAAATAGAAATAAAGAAACCTTCCAGATCTGATTCTGATTCTTTGCTTACTCTCTGATTAAGGCCCTCCAAAAAGAACATTGCTCTTGTCTCTAGATTTCCTTTTAAGTCAACTTGTCATCCTAAAACTAATCTATTGGGTCAAAAGATACTAAATTAAAAAAAAAAAGATTATGTGAGACTTGCCAAGAGGTTAGACTGACCATCAAGTGGCAATAATATTACCATACTTAGCTGGAACCTATCATTTTCTTAGATGATTATAATTGAAATTAACATTTGAAAAACATATATCTGAAAAATGAATGTGGGAGCATGACTAACTTAATGTTTAAAATGTGTGAAGGTCAAGTATTGAAAAATGGATTATTAGAGGTATAGACCCAGTGTAATTGAAGAGTTGTGATTATACCAAAGAACAAAGATCAGAGACACAGAGAGTACTTCTAGCAGACAAATTTCATACCTATTTAAACATTAGAAATTAAATAAGACCCGACATCTTATTTGAACACTATACACCAGTCTTTTTTCCCTCATTATTTTTGGGGCTTCTTAAAAGATTAGGAAGCCTACTGCTCTTCTGCTTTGTTTTGGGAGCTATATTTTTAAAAAATCCTTTCACAGGTGCCAGCAATGTTCAGAATAAGCCCTGCAAACTCAACAGTTTTGCAGGGTTGTACTTCAAATGGAGAAGAAAAGGACTATTAACTGAAGTTCTGTTGATTTTCATACAAGGTTACAAAAGCAATGGCTTACCACTCAGCCCCTTCTATGAACACAGTCCTCTTTCCTGAGTCTATTCTCAAGGCTGAGAAGCTGTGAGCAGGTCTCTGTGTTGACTTAAGCTGTAACTTGGAATTTTTGAGGTTCCAACTCCACTAATTTTTTTAAAAGATTTTATTTGTTTACTTGACAGAGAGAGATCACAAGGAGGCAGAAAGGCAGGCAGAGAGAGAGAGAGAGAGAGAGAGAGAGAAGCAGGATCCTTGCTGAGCAGAGAGCCCAATGTGGGACTTGATCCCAGGACCCTGGGATCATGACCCAAGCTGAAGGCAGAGGCTTAACCCACTGAGCCACCCAGGCGCCCTCCACTAATTTTTTAACAAGAAAATTTACTTTTAGCACCCTAGGATGATAATAGAAAATGTGGATTTCCTTCCTTCTTTCTTGGGATAAACTTATCCTAAAAGAGAGCTGCAGGGAAGAAGTCCACGCTGGTGAACTTATTGTGATGTTCTTTAGTCACTTCCATTGGCTCCCACTTAGAGCTCCCATGGCAGCTCCTCCCCTCTGAGTGGGCTTCTTTGAGTAATGGTTGATAATAGTACTTCTCTTTAGCTAAATCTTCTGTAGGCTAGGGTTGTCACTGTTTCTCACTTCCTTATATACCAAGAACTGCCAGAACCCTCTGGGGGTATGACATCACCAGACAAAGAGAGCCATCCTTACTCCATTCAGCCCATTGGGACCAAATAATTCTTACAAAGAATGTCCACAGTCTTATAAAGTTGCTTGGGGAAGCAAATCTATGTGGAGCCACAAGACATCACACATTTAACAGCTTTTTAATAATCATTTATGATTCTCAGAGGCAGATTTTAGATTCCCTCTTTTTTAGCTTGGGAGGAGCTTTTATACTTCCCAAGAATATACCTTCAAGGGCAAGATAATGTAGAACTCTTCACTTCCTCCTAGAAGTGGTGGACCTCAGGTAACTAGAGTATTTGGCAAACAAACCACATTCTTCTTCAGACATTCCTCCATAGGGCACAGGAACAGCAGGTACCCAGAGCCTAAGCAAAACCACCAGGTATCCATAGTTCCACAGGATAGGTATGCAAAATAAATTCTTTACATTCAATGATACAGCTCTGTGCCCATGCACACATGTACACTGTGACATTTGCCTCTATCAGTGTGTATATGTGTAAAAACATAGAAAATATTTACTATTCAATTGCATGTGTGTGTGTGCATGTGTGTGTGTATGTGTTGTGTTGTAAGTCCCTCAAAACACCATGTACTCTTTCTCTCTCTGCCCTTCCCATCATGGTTATAACTAGATTCCAAAACTAAGTCTAAGGTTTCTATCTGAGGTCTAAGGCACAAGCAGGACAAGAAATATAGACTATGAGGACAAGAGGGAGCAGAGTCTGCAAAAAAAGCACTGGGCTGAGCTTTAAAAGAGGTTTAGTGTCTGCTGTGTCATGGATATTGTTCTGACTTTGATGATTTAGTTTGCTTATCTAGAAAACAGAAATGATGATATATATCCAATGGGGTCACACGTGTGCTCAAAATGCACTCCAATGTGTAGAGAAAATGTGCTTTCTATTTTTTTTGCGTAACTGATTTGATTTCCTTCGTAAGTTTCCCCAGTGCTAGGTAATGAAATATGATAGACCAAGTCACTATTTTCTGACACAATAATTTAAACAATGTCATTAGATAAATTCTCAGTCTCATTCAGATAAAATTCATAGACTCTTTTTTTCTGAACTCTCCTCTGCTTCTTTCAAGGATGGTTTTCGGATGCATAAGGAAATATGGTTCAGGTGACCTCATGGTGGTAGGGGAGACGCAGGTCCTCAGTTGCTCTGGGCTGTGCCTAGACTGGTCTGGGAGTGTCTGCAGTTGAGGTCTGTTGCTTGCGTAACTTGTGGGCTGGTCTCTCAGTTTGATAAGGCTTGGCCATTCTCTCCAAAAGCATGGCTCCGTTTACCTCTTTTATGATATGGTTGTGATTCCGAACTGTCCCTGTCAGCTCTCTAGCTGTTGGCTTTGGCACCAGTTTGCCCCTCACAAAGGCAACTCCAACCAAAGTTATCCATTTCAACTCTCAGATAACTGCACCAAACCCCCACTCTGAGGACACACAGGATCTTTGGAGCTCTGTATATACCATTTGTGACTTGAGGTCATCTTGTGCAAGCTCTGTCCCTGCACCCGTACTGTGCTGTGTCCCAAGACTGCAAAGACAGCCTGTAATAGTATTTCTTCCAAGAACTGTAAATAGGAAGCTTAACAGAAGCCCTTCTTTCCTGGCTGTTTTCCTCATTGTATTTCAAGTGCTTTTCCCCTTACTCCTAAACTTCAATCAAGAGAGGGGAGATCGGGGCAGGTTGACTTTTGCTCTGCTTCTTCTAGTGCTCTCTACTTTTCTTTTCTTACAATATATGTACTACAAGAGGAAGGAATACCTCTCCCTCCTCCTGTAGTGACAATTAAGCCAACCTAAATATGTAGGCTCAAAATAACAAGAGCTACAAAAGATCCTAATTAGCTAAAGTAATCTTGAGAAGGAAGAACAAAGCTGGAGGTATCACACTTCCTGATTTCAAACTAGTTATGAAGCTACAGTAATCAAAACAAGATGGTACTGGCATAAAAACAGACACACAGACCAGTGGAACAGAACAGATAGTCCAGAAATAAACCCAAGCACATAGTATCAATTGATCTCAACCAGGGTGCCAAAAATACACAAGTGGGAAAGGATAGTTTCCTCAATAAATGGTGTGGGGGAAATTGGATATCCACATGCAAGAGAACAGAATTGGATGCTTAATATACACCACATGCAAAAAATGGACTCAAAATCGATTCAAGACTTAAATGTAAGACTGAAATCACAAAACTCATGGAAGAAAATATAGAAAAAAAGCTCCTTGATGTTGGTCCTGGCAGTGATTTTTTGGATGTGATACTGAAAGCACAGGTAACGAAAGAAAAATTAAACAAGTGGGGGCTACGTCAAACTAAAAAGCTTTTGCACAGCAAAGGAAAAAACACAATGAAAAGGCAGCCTGTGCAATGAGAGAAAACATTGGCCAACTATGTATCCAATAAGGGGTTAATATCCAACATATATGAGGAATTTATGTAACTCAATAGCCAAAAAAACAGATAACCCAATTTTTAAAAATGTGTAAAGGATCTGAAAAGATATTTGTGTTTTTTTTTTTTAAAAGATATACAAATGGCCAGCAAGTATACAGAAGGTCCTCAATATCACTGATCATCAGGGAAATGTGAATTAAAACCACAGATATCACCTCACACCTGTTAGGATGGCTATTACCAAAAAGACAAAATATAAACTGGTGAGAGTATGAAGAAAAGGAAAGCTTTGTACATTGTTGGTGGAAATGTACATCAGTAGAGCCATTATGGAAAACAATATGGAGCTTCCTCAAAAAATTAAAAAAATAGAACTACCATATGATTCTGCAATCCCACTTCTGAGTATATACCCAAAGGAAATGAAATCAATATTTAGAAGAGATTATCTGTTGTTCTATATTCACGTCAACATTATTCACAATAACAAAGAATGGAAACAAACTGTCTGTTGATGAATGGATAAAGAAATTGTTACATATACATACAATGAAATAATATTCAGCCATAAAAAAGAAGGAGATCTTGCTATTTATAAAAACATGGGTGATCCTGAAGGATATCATGCTAAGTGAAATAAGCCTGACACAGAAAGACAAATACCGTATGTTTGTCTGTATGGTATAACTTACATGTGGAATCGAAAAAAGTCAAGCTATAGAACCAGAAACCAGAGTAGTGGTTATCAGGGACTGGAGAGTGGGGGAACGGGGGAGATATTGTCAAGGAATACAAACTTTTGCATATAAGATAAATAACTTCTGAGAATCTAATGTATAGCATCATGATTATAGTTAATGATAGTGTGTTATATACTTGAAATTTGCTGAAAGAGTAGATCTTAAATGTTCTCACCAACACACAAAAGACAACAATGAAATTAACAATGTGTTAATTGATGATCGTGGTAATCATTTCACAATGTATATTATATTAAATCATTAAGTTGTATGCACGAAATATATATAATTTTATTTGTTAATTATATCTAAATAGAGATGAAAGAATTAGAAGCTTATTGTTTATATATATACATTCCAGTGTGGTATTTGGGTGGAGGTAAGATAGTGTTTCAGTTTTTTATTGACATGTAATAATCAGTTTTTTATTGACATGTAATAAATTATGTCAAAAATCAGCAGCTTAAAGCAGTACTCATTTTTATTATATTTAAGAATTTTGTGAATTCAGAATTTGAGATCTGCTGGTCAGTTCTCTGCTTTACATGATATCAGCTGGGGCAGCTCAGCTGGGGCTAGAGTATAGCCTTCCAGGATAATTTATACATGTGGCTGGCAAGTTAAACGTAATTCCAAGGGACCTCTCCACAGGGCTCCTTAGGCTTCCTAACAGTGACTGAGTTCCAAGAAGTCTTCACGGAGGCTGCAAGGCAATCTCACAATGACATTTCATTCTGTTAAGTGGTCAAGCCAATTAAATTAGCCCAGATCACACAGAATTAGAGGAGGTGGCTCTATCTCTTATTGGGGAACTCTGTGTACCTGTGGGTAGGGAAGAAACTGATTGTGGCCATCTTAGAAAATAAGTGGCTATATGCTCCATGCAGTCCTTCAGGGATTCAGTGTGGCAGTTGCTCTGCTGTGTAGCTCACAAGGTCATCTTGAAAGTGTCCTTCATCCCAGAAATCTGTAAGAAGAAAGGAGCATCTGTGGGACATTGTTTAACATGGTCTGGAAATGACACACAGGACTTCAAGTCATCCATGGGCTAGAACTTAGCCACATGGTTGCACCTACCTGCAGCAAGGCTGGGAATGTAGCCTCTCTTTGGACACAGGACAAAGAAGAGAAAAGGTCACTGGTGGGCAAAAATCACCACATACTCTGTCATAAGATCAGCTGGGCCCATCTGTTGGTATAGAGTGCAGAAGGACCTGAAATAATTTACAAGGAGTCTACCTTTCTTGGCAATGACTGACTTTCAAGCCCATTTTCTCACAGAAAGGTTTTTCTTTTTAAATCTACTTTGCCCCTCAAATCTGAGCACTTACACTGAGGCAGCCTGCTACAGTGGATGGGAAAACACTGGAGTAACACAATTTACAGAGCGTGGGAATGTACCTGAAAAGACTTAAAATTTTCCTAACTTCACCATGTATATTTTATATGAGTGTCTTTAAAATAAATTCATACACACATTTTTTTATAAGAATTGCATACATACAAAATTTGGTTGACTTGAAAAAAAGTAAAATGAAATATTTATTTTGAAAATTGGTTTGCTTTTAATTATCAAGAGTAGAACCCTCTCCAAATGCTCTTCAGACACCCTAAAGCAGACGGCATATCCATCTTTCTATCCCTCTCTCATTCCTTAGGGCATTACTTATTTATACAACAAATATTTATTGAGCACCTTCTATATTAGGCACTTCTTTAAATAACTAAGAGTCCAACAGGGACAATTACCTTTGTTCATGTAGGTTACCTTCTACTGTGGGACTTATATTTTGGTTGACTTACACTCCAGTATCTAGTCCAGTATTCAAACTTTATGAATACTTGCAAAATGGGATAGAATTGATTTCCTATAAACTGTAAAATGCTAGATGAGTTTAGGCTCTTTAACGCTCTAGAAAAAATGGAATATGTTTAACTTAATGAAATGAAACTTGGAAAAAAATGTGAAAACACTTAGTTTCTTACTAATAATGCACTTTCTACTTCCACACAAAGTTATTGAGATAATTAATAGCTATCAGGGGGTGCCTGGGTGGCTCAGTGGGTTAAGCCTCTGCCTTTAGGTCAGGTCATGATCTCAGGGTCCTGGGATCGAGCCCCACATTAGGCTCTTTGCTCAGCAAGGAGCCGGCTTCCCCCTCTCTCTCTGCCTGCTGCTCTGCCTACTTGTGATTTCTCAAGTCAAATAAATAAATAAAATCTTTTATTTTGTCAATTAAATAAATAAAATCTTTAGAAAAAAAAGCTATCAGAATTGTGAAAATACCCTTCAGATTAAGGATTTTTCTTATTTTTTCCACCCAGTTGCTACTCAACAATAAATTATAATTGTTAATAACAGGTAGTGTATCAATGAATAAATGAATACAAACATATTCTAGGAAAGAACATTATGTTTTTTAATTTAAAAAAGGTAGAATACACCCTTCAATATTATTTTGGTAATTTACATAATTTACAGGGAAAATCTTAATAGTTTTCTGTACTTAATTATACCTGTGGTCATAATTGCTTTTATTACAAAACAAATGTTTTAAAAAATAAGTGAATACTAGCCAGAGTTGAACAATAATAGAATCATGCCATAACTCTGTATGGAGCACTTTTAATGCTATTCTGTACATTCATATGCATCTCTCAAGGTAAAATTACTTTGCTATTCAATGATTTTTAAGAAAAGTGAGGCAACTGTAAATAAACTCAAACTTAGATAATAGGTTTGCAGCTTAAACTATAGAAAGTGAACATTGGGAACACTCAGTATTATTCCATCACTAAATTACCATGTCACCTTGAGCAGGTTCTTTCATTATCTTCTCCTTAATCATTTACCGTCTGTTAGATGGGAGAACTTCCTCCATGGTTTTATAAAGATTAGATAATAACTATAAAGTAATTTCTGGGTAAAAACTCTTGGCAGAGGTGTAACAGGCGTAGATAATAGCTTATCATTAACCAAGAAAATGGACTCAAACAATCCAAGTCATGGGAAGCAGTAATGGCTAAGAGGTCCAGAGCATTACATTGTGTGTAATAGGTGTGAATCAGTAAATATGAGGATGAACAAAGAGAATGTGACACATGACCCTGGCCCCAAACTTTTTCGTGCCACAGAGATGTCTCCGACTTAAACCTGACACGAGTCATCTGGCAGTCATAGAGTAAGGGGAAAAATTGAAAATATGCTTTTCTAGCATGAGCATTTAAACTTCATTGGGAAACAGATTAATTAAGTACTCTTGTAGGAGAATGGGAGGTTTATAGAAGTGTCACTCTTCCCACTTCTAGCCAGTAATTCTAAGACCAACCAACAGCCTGGGAAGGAGATGTTGAGAGCAATGCACAGTGGGGAAGAGTGTACTTCAGACGTGGAAAATGCTTCTCTGTAGTAGGTAAGTCTCCAGTGCGATTTTCCAACAGCAGCCTTTGAAGGAAGAATAGCTCTCTTGAAGGAGATGAGGTCACTGAATCAGAAACAAGCTGGGTACATCTGACCTGAAAGTGAACTTAGATTAGCGAGGGAGACTATAGATTAGATCACCTCTCTGAGAGCCAACCAGGAAGTCTCCATCGGAAAAAAAAAGAAGATACGCTATTATTATTATAGAGCCAGTATATTAATTGGCCTTATATTTATTCCCAGAGAATCCCAACAAAAACATGGTATTATCCCAAGAAGTCATAATCCTGGGGTGGTTGGTGGATACAGGTGTGTGTTGTAGGCGGGTTTTACAGAAGTTCCGTGTGATAGTGTTTTTATTTAAGCATACTGGCTCGCTTCCCTATTGGAGGAATCCTACTGTGAGTTCTTTCATAAAGAATAGAAACTTTCCGGCAAGGAGAGACTTACCAGCCAGTTGACTTTTTGAAGTGTAATATTTGTTTAAGGTGTGGTATACACTAATGAGTAGTAAGAATCCCTCTATGTAGGCAAATTTAGTCAATAGATAATCTATATGAACACCTACTACAGGTAAGTCATTGTGTTTGACTTGTAAAGTACAAAAGAATAAATCAGAAATCACCTCTCATGGAGCTCACAGTTTAATGTGGAAGGTAGTCTTTGTACAATTTATAGTGTGAAATGGAACACAACTTGAGGTGCACCTTAAAGAATGAGTAGGATTTGTTAATAGGTAAAAGAAGGAAAGAAGGGTATTCACAGTAAAACAAAAAACTGTATCAGCCAAGCCAAGTGATCTGAAAGCCCATTGTATGTTTTAAACTTGAGGAGTGGTGCATTGTGGCTAGATTATAAAATTCTGTTATGGCAAGTGTGAAGTCAGGGGTGTGTGCACTTTGATGAGTAGCTGTTACTTTCCTTTATTACTTAGATATCAGGAGATCATTAAATGTCCTTGGGCATGAGAATGGCATCAATAGATTCGTGCTTTAAAAAGAATTAAGTGGCAGTGTGGTAAAGGAATTGCAAGGTAGAAGGTTTGTAAACAGAAGTATTTATTAAGTTAATTGGGTAATGTACCTGAAAATATCAAGGTAATTTATAAAGAATCAAATTAAGTGTAAATTGCTATTATAATTGTATGCCCAGGAAAGAAATGATGAGTACCCAAACTACTGAAGTGTCAAAGGCAATGGAAAACAGCAAATATGTGGGACATTTTATAGTTAACAATAATAAAAGGGGCATTTGCTAAGGGCATCTGGCTGGCTCAGTTGGAAGAGCATAGGACTCTTGATCCTGGGGTCCTGAATTCATGACCTACGTTAGATGCAGAGAGTACTAAAAATATAAATAATTTTTTTTTAAGTGAGCATTTGGGCCCCTAGGTGGCTCAGTCATTAAGGGGCTGCCTTCAGATCAGGTCATGATCCCAGAGTCCTGGGATCAAGCCCTGCATCGGGCTCCCTGCTCAGTGGGAAGCCTGCTTCTCCCTCTCCCACTACCCCCGCTCGTGTTCCCTCTCTCGCTGTGTCTGGCTCTGTCAAATAAGTAAAATCTTTAAAAAATAAAAAATAAAAAGTGAGCATTTTTTGAGCATTTGTTATGTTCCATATTCTATGTGCAGTGCATGTATTAATTTAATCCTTATAATCCTTTAATTTAAGAAGAGTCAACCATTTTAAAACTTAGAAACTGAGCAAAGAGAATAAATAACTTGCCCCGATCTCACAATTGGTAAAGTGATGATGTCAGGAAGGAGATTTAGGAAGATTCTGGCTCTAGATATACCCTGAGGTATAACTATGCAAGAAAATGATGGATTTTAGTAGTGATTAAGGGATAGAAGGAGTCAAAAATGATCTACAGTTGGCTGTTCTCAGAGAATCTTTTATAAAGATTAGTTTTTCAGAATGTTAATAGATGTTAGGCATGAAAGGGGTCCAACATCAAATAAAATACTGAGATAAAACAAAATAAACCTATTTTCTACTGAAGTAAAGCTAAGATCCTTCAGAAGTTTAACTTTCACTGAGTATATCTAAGAATGTATGCTAGAGTATGTAGAATTTATAGAACTTATTTGACCATAAATCTCCTTTTTAACTTTAGCTTTTTGGGGATTAGTGTTCCTGGAAAACAATCCGGCAAATGCTGTTATAGAGGTTCTACCTTGGTTACCAGATGTAGGAGCAACAATATTGTTGGTAAGATGGTAAATGTGGTTTGGACATATGGAGTGATAGGCGCCTGATGGGGAGATGCATAATAGAATATCGTAGGTCTGGGTCTCAAGAGATAGGTCAGAATTGGAGACTCAGACATGCAAATCCCTCATATGCGGGTGACAATGAAAATATGAACTTAGTGGCAACAGCTGAGCTCATTAAGGGGAAGAGCAAAAGAGAGGAAGACCGAGGAAGCTATTTCGGAGGCTGCGCACATGCACTGTCAATTTGTGCAGAACTCAGATGAAACTTAGTTGATATTTAAATTTGATCATATTTTGTTAAATTATTTCTGATAGTGGATGGTCTGTTAAACTTTAGTATATCTCTATATAAAATTTAAGCCATAGATATTCTTCTAAAAACTGTATTTTTCCAGTACAACGGACCAACTAGAAACATGAACTTCTTAATTTATAAAAACATTAGCCTGGTTGATCTCTCTCTTCTTGGGGGAGATGGTCTTTAATTTGAACACAAAGTAACTCAACCATGAGTACGATGATGTGGAGCTACAGTGAAGGTTCCAAATGTCACGTGTCTCCATGACAGCCTTATATAAATTTTAAAAAATACTATTATTTCCTAAATTTGAGTATAGCCTTGAATTTTAAACAAGATCTCCTATTAACTTAATCCATGGTAACAAAGATTCTCTCAAACCAAATAGTTCCAGGAGAATCTATTTTAGCAGCAACATCTGTGAACGATTCCAAAGGCTTGCAATAAAAAAATAAAATCATATAATATCCGACCAGAAACAACAAAAGCCAAATTGGATTCCTCCCTGGAAAATGAACTTCAAATTATCTTTTAAACCTACAACTTTTAAGGGAAAAGGTTGAAGAAAATCATGTTTAATTCACTTAAAAACAAGCAACTTTAGGCAAATACACTCTTGAATCCTTAATTTCAACAAGTTGGGGACATGGTCACAGTGTCAAGGCCAATGTTAACATGAAAAGAGAATTAAGGAGAGAGACACTGAGTTTAGTTTTGTTTTTTATTCTCCTGAACTTTCCTAAGTTCGCCTCATAACTTTGCTATGTGAATAAACCCAAAGCACAGCTCTTGGTCCTATAATTTCTCTGCTCAAAAAATCTTTATGGTTCTATCCCCCTTGGGTAATGAAAGTCATACCCCTTAGATGGACATCTGGGTTCTGGAGGCCCAGGTCTTTGTGTGGCTCTCTGATCTGATCTCCAGTGTTCTATTTCTTGCCTAGAAGATTCCAACCAACCCTACTGCTTGTTTACCATATACAAACCCTGCCTTCCTCATTCTGCTTCCTTGTTTATGTTGTTCTTCCTTCTTAGGTTACTTTTCTCACCTTACCAACTCCAGCTAGAGGTAAATCTCTATTTTTCCCCTTGCCTGTCTTAATTCATATAGAGTTCCTAACACATTCAACCAAATTCTAACTTGCATTACTGTTACATAGGAAGACCATGGGGTGTGATGATAAAATTCATGCAAACTTGGGGATCAGCCAAATGCTGGTTTCAGATAAATCTGTGTCTTATTAGCTAAGTGGCCTTTGGCAATTCTCTTGACATGGCTGAACTTCAATTTTCTTATCTGTAAAATGGAGAGAAAATGTCACGTTGAAGATTCTTTGGCACTCTGCTTGGCACATGAACATACATACTAATTCCATTGTCAGTAGATCTTAATTCTATTTTCGCTTTCTGAGTGGTTATATGTCAAGTCCGCTAAAAGACTGTAGAACCAGACAAAATTACCTACTTCATTAGGTTGTTAAAAGGATAAAAGAGGTAAAGTATATAAAAGACATAGCAGGGGCTCCTGGGTGGCTCAGTTAAACATCTGCCTTTGGCTCAGGTCATGATCCCAGGGTCCTGGGATTGAGTCCCACATCAGGCTCTCTGCTCCTTAGGGAGTCTGCTTCTCTCTCTCCCTTTGCCTGCCACTCACTCCCCCTGCTTGTGCTCTCTCTCCTTCTCTCTCTGTCAAATAAATACATAAAATCTAAAAACAAAACAAAACAAAAAACCACATAGAATAGTTTCTGGTACAGCGTAATCCAATAAACGGCAGCTTTATTATTATCATTGTTTAGGTATATAAACTTTAGTAAGTAATGGCTTGTGTGCAATACATCTTTATTTCTGCCAGTGCTTAGCAAACAGTTGGTGCCCAACTATTATTCATGGAATGTATACTTCCATATTACGGAGATCAGGTCTGTGAAACAAGAAATAATGATTTGGGCAAACCCAAGATAGATCCACTAGTAGATTCTATTTCTAAAAGAATTTGGATGAATTAACATTTGATTAAATTTGGTACCTAATTCAATACCCAAAACCATAAAGGACAGAGCGCAAGAGAAAAAAATATGTTTTAAACTTACTTATTTAAAAAAAAAATCGTGGTTAAAAAATAACATAAAATTTACCATTTTAATCTTATTTATTTATTTATTTATTTATTTATCTTTAGTAATCTGTCCACCCAACGTGGGGCTCAAACTCACGGCCCCACGATCACAACTTGCACAATCTTCTGACTGACCCAGCCAGGCGCCCCCAATCTAACCATTTTTAAAGTGCACCGTTTAGTAGTGTTAAGTATATTCACATTGTTGCAAAACAGATCTCCAGAATTTTTTTTCCTTCTTGCAAATATGAAACTTTATACCTATTAAACGACAGCTCCCTCTTTCCCCCTGCCCCTAGTCCCTGATGACCACCATTCTACTATCTGTCTATAAGGAGAGAACATTTTTATTTATTTATTTTTTAATTTTTATTATATTTTTTAAAGATTTTATTTATTTATTTGACAGAGAGAGAGATCACAAGTAGGCAGAGAGGCAGGCAGAGAGAGGGGGGGAAGCAGGCTCCCTGTCGAGCAGAGAGCCCGATGCGGGGCTCGATCCCAGGACCCTGAGATCATGACCTGAGCCGAAGGCAGAGGCTTAACCCACTGAGCCACCCAGGCGCCCCAAGGAGAAAACATTTTTTAAAAGGAAAGACAAGAGAATTCTATCATAAGAACCTCACCCACTGATTATCAGAGGAAGTGGGGGGGGGACAGAGAAAAATAATGAAACCGAGAGATGTCCTCAGCACAAGGGAGCCTGTCACATGCTAAGTTAATAAGACTGAAACTTGGAGCAGGCTGGTCCTTGGCTGAGAAGCCTGGGATGATTATCAGCCCCATCTGGGAAGCAGAGGTGGAGTAGCGCGGCAAGGCCAGAAGGGGTTTCTGAACGTTAGAACAGAGAAGAGCCAAGAGCTGAAGTAGGAGAAGTACCAGAACTCTAGTCTTAGGGCAGACATGAGACACCAACAAGAAGACAGGCAGGAAATGGGGCGAAGGGATGGTGAAGAACAGAGCAATAAATAAACATAATTCCTGTGGGTGGGTCCGTCTTGGGCATCTTTTAAAAGGCTGAACACGGGTCTCTAGGGCAAGGCGAGGAGGGCCTGATGGCACAGGCCCTGGGTTGGCTGAGGGAGGGAGTGAATGAGCGGAGGGCTCCTTCCCATCTCTGCATCCTGGTCACTTGGTGCTTATAAGAACTGAGGTTCATCAGTCACCTGATTTCACCAGTATAAACACATTTTTTGGAGGAATGGGAGAGAAATGTTGAAAAAGGCCCATAGCCTGGATTAGTCTGGGCCTCACCCACTTTCAGATGGGCCTGCTGGGGAAAGACGGTGTTTAAGGAAAACAAGGGGAAAAACCCACACACTTCTAAACTGAAAATCATGACTCCCGGATGCTTTGTTCTAGCTCCACCTAGTCTTTTTATATATGACCCTTGGCTGGTCCAGTCTTTTCACTTTGAGCTCCCCTTACATCAATTTCCTTGTAATTTTCAAGGCCTCTATGTTTCAAATTGATTCACTGAATGAAAGCAGATATTTTCGTGCTGCTGTATGGTGACTATTTTAGTCTTTTCGTTCTCAAAATTGTTCCATGATCACGTTAAAAGTTAATACTCCATGGTTTATGTATCTGAAAATTAAGGTTAACCCCAAAGGACAAAATGAACTTTAATAAATGATGTAGCGGCTGTAAGCAAAGCCATTCTTCGACCATGAAATAGTGAAGGACAAACTTCCTTCTTTATTTATAACTAACTTCCTTGGAATGGCCTAAGAGGACAGTGGAGGCCTGGAGGGACGACAGCCTCAGAAGACATGGAAATGTCCCCACTCACTCGGCGATGAATGAACAAGGCAAACAGCATGATGATGGATACCTGTAGTCCTTCTGTTCTTGGAGCCTGCAGTTTAATGTGGAATAAGGAAGCTTATATTCAAATATGAAATAAATTATTACACAAGTAATCTAGAAAAGAAGCAGAATGGTGACACCTTATGAGAAGCTTTAGGAAAATTAAAAACAGCAACAGTGATAAACAGTAAGGACAGGGATCTTTGCAGAAGAAAGGCCGCAGAATGGAGAACCAAGTTCTTCTGAAGGGAGTAAGCGTGTGTACAATGACCTGTTATAGTTCAATAGCCAGCTCTGTTTCCGTCCACAGTCCGCCAGCATGGAGATCATGCTGCATAGTCTCTGGATCAAGGAGGGGGACTGACTAAAGCAACCTTCTCACTGCTCTGCCTTGACCCTTCTTCCTCTTCCCCATTTGCCTAGAGTTCTCACTTCTGTGTCTCCCTCCTTGTCCCCCACCATCCTGTAATTTTCTTTTGCTGCCATAATAACTTATTACAAATTTATTGGCTTAAAACAATACAGATTATTACTTTATAGTTCTGTAACACCAAATTCCAGCACAGGTCTCACTGGGGTAAAATCAAGGCATCTACATAGCTATATCTCTTCCGGAAGCTCTAAGAGAAAATCAGTTTCTTTGCCTTTTCTGGCTCCTAGAGGCCTAAACATTCTTTGACTCCTCCTTCTTCAAACCCAGTGTCGCACCTCTCTGACCCCTGCATCTGGTAACACGTGTCTTTCTCTGATCACAGCTGAGAAAGTTTCTCTGTTTTTAAAGAACTGGTGTGATTAGATTGGGCTTACCTGCATAGTCCAGGATAATCTCCCCATCTCAAAATCCTGAACTTAATCACGTCTACAAAATCACTTTTGCCCCGTAAGGTCACATATGCACAGGTTCCGAGGACTAGAACCATCTTTTGGGGTTACTCTGTCTACTGCATGGAAGTCATTAGAGCCTTCCGTTTCCTTACAGGAGAAGGCCAGCAAATCTCATTCCCTCTGCTGTTGGCTCAGGGAATTATGGAGAAAGTAGTGAAATAGATTCACATGGTAAGATTGTCATAGTTGACAGAGTCTATTTTTTCTTGTGGCATTGGGTTATAAACTTAAAAAAAATCCCAACAGATCAAGGTAGGTATATACTTCTTGATTTCAACTAGATTGTTCTCTTCAGAGTAGAACTGTCTCATAATGGGGACAGAGGAGGGAGGGGAGAAAAAACCTTGTAAACTTTTCTCTGTTGTAGGGAAGGGGCAGGAATTTCTCTGCTTTCCCTTCCTTATCCAGTCCATTTTGTTTGGAGCTAAGATCTGCACAACCCCAGTAGGGGCCTGGCTTTAGCATCTAAATGACTAGAGCCAGAGCACCAATGAGAGGAGGAGTTCAAATAAGGAAACTATGCATGAAATGAAAACCTGTTTTAACTTTGCCTGGTGTTGGGTTCCTCAACTTTACAGAGGCTCTGATTTTTGATAATCGTTCTACAGAAGCAGGGATATCTGGCTTCCTCTGTAAAGCAGCTGAGAGCAATTTTCTATGGCACTTCTAGTGTTTCCTTCAATTCCAGTTTCAATACTACCTTTCCCCCTACATTTGAACAGTCTATAGCCCATTTCAGCACCTTAGTGCTTAGCTCTTAGTATGTGCACAATAAATATTGGTGGGATAAATAATTAACTTCTTATCTAGGGACCATATAATCATGTAATCATATAAGAAGCTGTGTGGCAGCAACTATCATTTATGGAACACCTACTCACTCTACTAGGTCAGCTTCCACATACTTTCTAGGTCTTTCTTTGATCTTCCCCACATTCTGTGAGCTTGGTATTATTGTCTCTATAAAGTCAGGGACTAGTTCAGAAACCTGACCAGATTGTGGAGCTAGGAAAGTAAAAGAGGCAAGACTCAAAATGAGGTCTCTCAGAGCCCATTGTTCTTTGTGACTCTGTGTTGTTCTCCTCCTCCTGACCATCCTGTTAAAGGGAGAAACCCAGGATCTGTCCTGGTCTCCAAATCTCCAGTCTCAGCCCTCTGATGACAGGGTGTAAGAGACAGAGCTAAGGGCCAAAAAATGATCCTGGGCATAATTGTGTGCAAGACTGTTTTTGGAATCCTCCAGCATTTCACACTACCTAAGCATCATATCTTTTTTTTTTTTACTTTCATTTTTTAAGATATTTGGAAAATGTATTTATATGAGAGAGAGAGTGAAAGCAAGCATGAGCAGAGGGAACAGCAGGCAGAAGGAGAGGAAGAAACAGACTCCCCAGTGAGCAGGGATCCTGATGTAGGACTTGATTCCAGAACCCTGGGAACATGACCTGAGCTGAAGGCAGACGCTTAGCCCACTGAGCCACCCAGGCGCCCTCTGTGCTTTGTATCTTTTTTTTTTTTTTTTAAGATTGTATTTATTTATTTGACAGAGAGAGACACAGGAAGAGAGGGAACACAGAAGGAGGAGTGGGAGAGAGAGAGAAGCAGACTTCCCACTGAGCAGGAAGCCCAATGTGGGGCTCGATCCCAGGACCCCAGGATCATGACCTGAGCCGAAGGCAGACACTTAACGACTGAGCCACCCAGGTGCCCCTGTGCTTTGTGTCTTAATAGTGTTGTAAAGATTATGTATAGTGAGGTCAAATCAGTAATTTTGGCAGTTTTGATTATTCTCTTTATGGCTACATGGCCTCTTCATTTTTGTTCAGGTGTATGACTATCTAACTGCCCCAAACACAAAAATTTTAGTAAAAATATTAAAGGCAGATCAATGGCCAAGCTTCATAACTGGGTCCTGGCCAGGTTAGCCTTTTAGAGGATCTACACTTGTCACTCACTGCTGCTCCCCTGCCTCCTGCTATATATAATTCAGAATTTGTTTAAATCCCTGAACTATAATATAACAGAAAGAATAATCTCCCCAAATTCTGACTCTTGGGATGTCTGTTTTGAAATTCTTTTGGAAATATTATTTAAAAAAATAGTTTTTGTGCTTCTGCGTTGCTATTGTTCTCAACATGTACTAACAATGTCAACAGGGCAATCCAGCCCTGAGCTCTGCTGTGAAGTGTCTATGTCTTTAGTTAACCACAGGGAAA
The DNA here is from genome assembly GCF_002288905.1 of Enhydra lutris kenyoni. Taxonomy (NCBI): domain Eukaryota; kingdom Metazoa; phylum Chordata; class Mammalia; order Carnivora; family Mustelidae; genus Enhydra; species Enhydra lutris. The sequence goes on along the minus strand of NW_019154099.1, from coordinate 29,303,668 downwards.
CTGGGAGAAACCTGGGGTGGGGGGTGGGGGGAGTCAAGTGAACTGAGCAAATCCAGAGACTTTTTGAGGTCACTTGGGGTTTCGTCATTATTTCTTTTCCTCTTCATACCATTTCTTCCTGTTCTTTCTTTGAAAAGCTACGTTTGTAGAATGTCGCAATAGATAATTTTCCTTTACGTTCTTAGTATTTCTTTAAACGACGTGGAAAAATGTCCCTTGTGAGGATCTATGTGCTTTTTCCCCCCTTGGATTTTCCATCAGTAAATTTGTAAGAATTCTTTTTCCGTAGAGTTTTTATGATGAATAGCCAGTTCGTGAAAACTACCAAGTGGCTTGCAATTATAAATGGCTATTCAAATGCCAAGAAGTAATTCAGTCACGCTAATCTTTTACGTGCAAATTTTGTTATTTGTTATAGGAGTGGAAATATGTAGTCATAGGAGACCCTTTCAGTTATGTATTTAGGGATCCCAGGAGGATACATTGGATGGAAACCGGTATTTGTTTCCACAAGCACTCTCTGGGATTCTCTTAGACACCAATAGCTATGTTACGTACTCAAGATATAAAGATGAATGATTCTCCAAACTGATCAGCCAGAACATTGTTTCCCTTTGAAATACAGGCTAATCATTGGCCTTTAATTTCTTGAGGCACACATAAACACAATTTTCATAAGCACACACGAGTATCTAGTTATTTGTGAAATAGTTTTATTGGTAACTTAGGTGTAGAGCTCTGGTGAGTTTCTGGATTCCTAGCTAACCCACATTTAACTGTAAAATAATAAAAAACATAGCTGTAAAAACTGCATTGGGCTAATTCATGATAATGAATCTCTGGAGAATTATCTGAAACATTATCTGCCTACACAAAAAAGAAAATAAAGCAATACATTTGCCAAAAGAGGAGGAGGCTTGGAAGTTCATGGAGCACAGACCTTCATCTGGATGATGTTTTTGTTTCATTAACGTGCATCTGTTGAATTGGGAGCCTAACTAGTTCTTCTTGTTAGAATGATGGCTTATATATTGCCGTGAGATGATGAGTAGAAATGTTGTAGAAGAATGCTAAAGGGAGAGGGGGCAGGAATAGGGTCAAGGAGGAAAGAACCTGGGGAAATTGGTGGAAATATGAGGACACACCCAGATATTGAAGAAAATAGGATAAGGGAGAGGTAGCAGAGGATAGAAAGAGGGCAAGTGGGGGTAAGAAGGAGAGAGACCAATGGGGATTGGTAGATAGACAATAATGAAACAGTGGAAATGACAGGAAAGATGTACAGATGACAATGAGAAGGAAAGTCGGGGGGGAAATGGAGGGAAAAGAAAGAAAGGAAAGATGTTTAAAAGTGGAAGACAAGGTTCAATGAAAAAGACAGAATGAAATGCTCCCAACGCTCTCCCCCACTGTTTGATCCTGGGTTCAAATGTCTGTGGCTGCCACAGCCCACGGACCACACTCATCAGGGACCTGTTAATAAGGGTCAAGTCCCAATTCTGAGCAAAGAGGACAGACTCTCAGTGGTATCTGTGAGCCAAGGAGAAAAGCTCAATTCCACCAGCTGTCTCAGGAGTCCTGCTGCCATTTTAACCTTGACCCATGGCTTTATTTGGGAAGCTAAAGGAATGGGACAGGGTTCTCAACACTAATGTGGTTGAGGATGAGATGAACCATTCCTGCCTAGAAGGTCTTCTGCTCCTCACTAGGTAGAAAACCAGCCCCATACAGAGAAGTGGATGATCTTCAGCTTCCATGACTATGAAATATGGCAAAACAAAATGAGCTTCTCCCTTACTTTGAGAGCAGAGGTGGAGCAAGTACTCCGCAGATCAGAGTAGGAGAGTGAACAGAAGCAACGGGACCTTTATAATCCAATTGGCCAGCAAGATTCTTCCTGGACTAATAAAAATCTCCCAAAGAAAACTTTTCCTAAACTTTTCGTATTGGTCAGTATTTGTGAAATGCTATTACAGCAAGGTCAGCTGATGAGGGAGGGAAAAAGTGCCTTCAATTTTCCAGTACCTACTTAGAAACTGGCACAATTTAATGTGGCTTTTGTTAATACTATTTTATATTTAAAAAAAAAACACAAAGTAAATGTTTGGCATTGGTTGTTTCTAATGTAATGAATCAGATAATGGGCCATGCTTGGCATAATGTTATGGCTGCCTTAGAGAAGAATTGATGTCATTTCTAATATTGATTCCTCTTATTTCTGAACACAATCTATCTCTCTATATACTAAGAGCTTCTTTAATATCTTTTGGTAATTTTATAATTACTTCTAAAAAGTTCTTGTACACTGTTGTGATACCCAGATTTATTCCTAGGTATTTCATTCTTCTTCTTCTTTTTTTTTTTTTTTAGCATGCAACACTAGCAAGGATTTAATTAATACCAAGAACAAGCAAATATTAGAGATGTGAGAAATATAGAGTGTCCTCTCATCTTGGACTCATACAGAACTTAAAATTCTTGATCACTCACAAACCCCACTGGGGAGATCTGTGGTGATATTTTTGTCCCTCATACTGTTATTATCTTTATTTTTTTTTTAATTTCTTTTCAGCGTAACAGTATTCATTGTTTTTGCACCACACCCAGTGCTCCATGCAATACGTGCCCTCCCTAACACCCACCACCTGGTTACCCCAACCTCGCACCCCCCACCCCTTCAAAACCGTCAGGTTTTTTTTTCAGAGTCCATAGTCTCTCATGGTTCGCCTCCCCTTCCAATTTCCCTCCTCCCTTCTCTTCTCCATCTCCCCATGTCTTCCATTCTTCATTCTTCTTTTTAACCTCTCTCTCCTTATTGTGCTGGATGAATAAGACTTCCAGTTTAAAATGGTGACAGTGGGTATCATTTTTGTGTTCCATATTTGCCATAATTTAAAGGAGGGCTCTAAAATTTCCCTAAATTATATGTTTGTTATAGTTTTTTTTTTAAGACACTCCTTGTGAGGATGACGCAATAACTCTTTTTCCTAATTTCTTAACAGTTTTATCAAATCAAAAGTTGTTAAATTTTATCCTTTTTCTGTATCTAATAAGATAATCACATAACTTCTAGTCTTTTAATCTGTTAATGAAGTGAAATGTGTTTAAATAAATGTATTGCTAGGTTTTCATTTACTCAATTTAAAAGAAAGTTTACATTTATGAAGACAAAGGAGATCAGTGAGTATTTTCCCTTTCTCATATTACACTTTACTCACTAAATGGTCAAGTTCTACATGAGTGCATACAAAGTATAGAGGGCTTTCTCTTTGTTAGTGTTCCTGGAATAGTCTGATGTGACAGAGGTGAACTGATTCATGACTGTTTGTTAGAACCTGTAAAGTGGTCTGGGCAGTATTTGGCATT